>NC_058133.1:110140591-110203476 GCF_016433145.1 Gracilinanus agilis | reverse complement strand
TTCCTTCCTTCCTTCCTTCTGTTGTTAGGACAATGGGGATCAGACTCATTGCCCAGAAGACCATATATCCAAGCTCTACTCCATAATCCTCTGTTCCATGGTTCTTTGTCCTCCCTACTCTTTACCTTTTCCCCTAGCATCCAAGTGGGAGGCACTATCATGTTCTGTGCAGAGGGCTGCCAGGCCATAGTGGACACAGGGACATCCCTCATCACAGGACCATCTGAAAAGATCAAACAGCTGCAAAATGCCATTGGGGCAGTGCCAACAGATGGAGAAGTGAGTGTCCACTAGGGTAGAGAGAGTGGGTAGAAGGGGAATGGGGATTTTCCTAATATGGTATCTTGTGGTCATTGAACAGAGAGAGAAATGTCAGCATTTCCTCTTATGTCATTTTGTAGTATGCCATGGAGTGTAATAACCTCAACGTGATGCCAGACGTCACCTTCACCATCAATGGAATTCCTTACACCCTCCCCCCTAAAGCCTACACACTAACGGTAGGTGTTTTTCCCCTTTCCCCAACCATTGGTTCTTCCTCATGGGCCTCCTGTTTTCCCCTTCTCCAGCAGCTGCCATATTCTCATTTAACCTGAGTTGCACATAAATGCCAGAAGCCCTTCTCCAGCTCTCTGCTCTGACTCAATAGAATGAGCATGCTTTGCAGACATTGGATCTGTCTATCCACAACTTCCCTGGGCCCCCATTTCCTCATCTAGAAAATTCCAGTAGAGTAGAATTCTAGAGGAGTAGAATTCAACAATCTCGAAGATTCATTTTAGTTCTTCCCATTCATGATTCCAAGTCTGACTTAATATGTGATTTTATATGTGTGGCCCAGCTCCATTACTCCTAATGTGTGGGATGGGAAAGGAAAGAATTAACACTTCTTTTTTTTCTCTCATATGTTTTTTCCACTAATAATATTTTATTTTTTCCCATTTACATGTAAAAACATTTTTAACATTATCTCTGCATATCTTGTCTTTGAGGTCAAATACTTTGGCTCATATAGAGATCGTGTGCTCTTTTAATTTTGTTTATTTTTGCCTCTCCTCTGTCAGATTTCTCTCCTTCAGTATTTTTTAAAATTCCTAATCTGTTATTCTCTCCTTTGCTTCTCTAATAACAACTCTCCACAAAGGATTCAACTTTTCTAATTTGCTAATTAGGCTTTAAAATTCCACATTGAGAACTTTATGTTCTGACTAATGTTCATCCCTAATTTCTTACATATTATGGATTTTATTTCTACTTTGAACCATTCTATAATTTCTTGTTAGCTTACTTGCCTTTTTCTTGTAATATCTGAAAAGAGAGTTTTCTAGTGCTATTTTCTATTTGAAGCACTTATTCTTCCTTTGGCTTTCAGGATATTCTCTCTTGCATTATCTATTTGTTCTGGGCTTTTATTGATTTTTTTCTCTTGAAATCTTTTGTATTTCATTTATTTTTTGACTTGTATTTCCCTATTCTTTTCTGATCCTTCCCCCTTTGCTGGTGAATAATATTCTAGGAACCAGGCTATATTATGTTAGTCTTTTCATGTTGTAGGATTTAGGGATTCCCCAGTCCATGTCTCTGACTTGAATATTCTCTGGTGTGACAAGACTTTTGTCAGTTGGGTTTCAGTTCCAGGGCAGCTATACATCTCACCTTCCTTCTCTCCTCTTGTCTAATATCTCCTTTGACACTTGTCTTTCCTTCTTGGGTTGGTCTGAATCACTGTCTGCTGCTTTTTGTAGGGCGTGCATGGGTAGAGGGGAGGGGAATAAGCATTTATTTAGTACCTACTATGTGCCAGGTATTGTGCTAAGCACTTTTAACAAATATTATCTCATTTGATCCTCACAACTCTTTCGATGTAGGTGTATTATTCTCATTTGAGAAGAGAGAATGAACACTTCTAAACTTAAAAATAAAGTTTGTTAGGTTTCTGGTCCCATCATCAACCACAAAGGGCAAACTCTGAGGAAGTAAGACTCCCTGCTTCCTCTTGTTCTTCTCTGGCACTGTTCTTTTCAACCTTAGGACTTTGTGGATGGAATGGAGTTCTGTACCAGTGGTTTCCAGGGCCTTGACATCCAGCCCCCAGCTGGGCCACTCTGGATCCTTGGGGATGTGTTCCTTGGCCAGTTTTATGCTGTCTTTGACCGTGGCAACAACCTCGTGGGACTGGCCCCTGCTGTCCCCTAAAGCCAGGCCTTCTGTCCCCTGAGACACCTTCTATAGACTCCTTAAGCCTTTTCTAACCAAGCTCTCTTTTCATCCCTTCTGATACACTTCTCCTCCTCCAAAGAAAGTTTCAGCTATTTAGTCTGGAACAGAACCAGGCTGAGCATGGGAAAACTCTAATTATCTCCTAGAATTAAAAACTGCGTATTGTTGTTTGTTTTTTTAAATAAATGAACTCTTAAAAAATACAGAATCCTTGTGTGTGTTTCTTTGACTTTTCAAATGAGAGATGTTATGTTGCTTAATCCAACCCAAAGTAAGAATTTACCCTTCACCATCTCTGCCAAGTCATCCAGCTTCTTCTGTTCAAATACCTCAGCAAGAACGAACCCACTATCAATCACTGGAAAAATATATGGCCTTGCTCCTGAAGTTAACTCAATGAGCATTTATCAGGCACTTTCAATGTGGGCATACAAAGAAAGACAAAAACATTATGTACTTACATTCTAATGGGGGAGACAACATGCAAGCCACTATGTATATACTATAGCTATAGGTAATATAATATAAATATGTAACATATAACAATGTAATGTAATAAAAATTGGAGGTAATCTCAGAGGGAAGTTTCATTGAAAGGGACAAAGAATATAATTTTTTTAATAGCCCTAAATTTCTGTCTTAGAATTGGTTCCAAGGCAGAGAAGAGTGGTAAGGACTAGGTAATTGGGGTTAAGTGACTTGCCCAGGGTCACACAGCTAAGAAGTGTCTGAGGTCAGATTTGAACCTAGCATTTCCCCTCTCCAGGCTTGGCTCTCTATCTACTGAGCCACCTAACTGCCCCAAGGAAAGTTCTTTTGCAGAAGGTGGACTTTGAGATGCAAAGAAGTCAGTGGGTAGAGATGAAAAGAGAAAACATTTCAGAGATAAGGAATAGTCCGTGGAAAGGCAGAGATTTGGAATATTGCAATTGAATAATAGCCTGTGTTGGTCATAAAATAACAAAGTAGGGCCCCTTATAAAGGAATTTCGCCTAAATTAGTGTATTCATGAAGCAAATTAATGACAAAAAGTGGGAAGGACAGCTACATTAGACTTTACAAAATCTGAGGAACAATAATGCTGCAAAGCTTAAACAAATTTTGCAAAGCTTCAGAAGGTACAATCAATCAATGAGCTAAGTACCAGGCACGGCTCTGTTTACTATCTCATTAGTTGGTCACATTTTTGTACAACTTTCTTCTACAGAACCAAAATCTGATTTCTTGTGTTTATTTTTGTCTATTATTTGTTTTCCAATTATTTATTTGGTTTCGTGTAGAAACCAACTCTGACAATTGTCTTCTGAAATTTTAGGATTCAGATTTTCTCCCTCCCTCCCTTAATGCTCTACTCCCCAAGGCGGTAAATAGTCTGATATAGGTTATACTAGTACTTTCATGCAAGACATTTCTATTTTGTTCATGTCATGATAGAAGGCGATTCCCTGTATTTCTAACCCACTGGTCCTAATTGTGCTCTCTGATACTGTGCAGAAGAATATGCATCTGCCTTAAGATGTCCCTTTGAATATTTGAAAATTACTAGCCTGTCCTCCTCTCTCACCACGCCCATTTTCCTTTGATAGTTAACTAAACTAGCAAATCAGAGTAATGTCGAAGATATACTTTACCTAGTTTCTAAAAAAGCATTCAATAAAACATCTGTTACTCTTCTTGAGGATGATGGAGATATTGTCTGGAATAGATGATGGGACAATAGATGGATTTAGAGTTGGCTGAATGACTGTACTCAAATGATAGAATAGTGGTTCAATGATAAATGGCAGGAGGTTTCTCTGGGAGTGCCCCAGGGATTGGTGATTAACTCTGTATTGTTTCACATTTTATCAGTAACTTGGATAAAGGCATAGATAGCATGCTTGTCAGATTTGCAGATAACAGAGACCTAGGATGGATAGCTAAAAATGTCCTTGATAGCCCAGAGCACTGAACTGAATTTAAGATGAAATCCAATAGAGATCAATGTCAAGATTACGCTTGGGTTCAAAAAATCAACCTTCCAAATATAGGATGGGACAGTCATCATTATACAGTTGTTGGTCTGATAAATTTATGAAGGTTTTAGTGTACTACAGGCCCAATATGAGTTATCAATGTGAAGTGGCAGCAGAGAGAAAAAAGTTAGTGTAATAATGGGACGTATTAAAAGGGCAACAGGTCCAAGAAATTAGCAGGTAATATTCTCTCCCTGTGCCTTCTCCTCCCTCCATCTAACTGCAGCTGGAGTATTATATTTATTTATGGATGTTATAATTTGAGAAGAATATTGATGCCAGATGATACCTTCTATGATGTGGGGGCTGGAGGAGAGAAATATGTGGAAATAAATTCTGTTAATAAAAATATTGGGGATGGGGAAGAATATTGATAAGATGGACGGAGGCAAAAGGAGGACAACCAATATGGTGAAGAGCCTCAAAATTGGCAGCTAAGTTGTACAGTGGGTAGAGTACTGGACCCAAGTCAGGAATATCTAAGTTTTTAAATCTGGCCTCAGATATTTACTAGCCACATGATCCTGAGCAAGTCACTTCCCTTTGTTTGCCTCAGTTTCCTTAACTGTCAAATGGGGATAATAATACCTCTCAAGGTTGTTGAGAAGGTCAAATGAGATAATATGGATCAAACACCTACCACAGTGCCTGTTACATAGTATATATTTCATAAATGCTCATTTCATTCTTTCCTTCCATCTTTCCTTCCCATCTTTCTTCTTCCTTCCTTCCTTCCATACTTTCTTTCTGTCCTTCCTCCTTCCCTTCCTTCTTTCCTTTCTTCATCAAAGTTGTGTCATATGGAGATCATTTGAAAGAAATGAGGATGTTTAGCCTGAAAAAAAAAAAAAAAGACGCAGGGGGAACATGAGAGTTGTGAATTTGTATTTCAATGGCCACCATTGAGAAAATGAATTAGAGTTGTTCTGCTTGGCCCCACAGGGCCAAACCAGGATCACTAGCATGGAACTTTTGAGAAGATTAAATTTGATTTAAGAAAACCCTTCTTGATGTTAGAGCTGTCCAAAATTGGCTGCTTCAGAAAGGAATGAGGTCTCCTTATCTGGAGATCTTTAAGCATGGATTGGAAGACCATTTGCCATGAAAATGCTATAGAGAAAAAATTCTTCAGTGAGAAATTGAGTGAAAAAAAAATTTTTTTTAATTAAAAATTAAAAAAAAAAAAAGAAGTTGGGTGGAATGACCTTTGAGGCCCTTTTGGACTTAAAATTAGTCAGCCCCTGGATTCTCACCTCAGAATTTCCTTGTTATGGATATATTAAGTTCAGGAAACATACATACATTATGGAGCAGTCTGCCTCCTTTTCCTTTTCAAAAGAAAAAAAAAAGTGCTCTAGAGGGAAATGATGGAAACAAATAACTAGGTGGGAGCCAGACAGCTTCCTTTGACCAGCTCTTATATACAAATATTTCTCTGTTAATGGCATCTTTATCTGGGAATTCTGCTAGAATGAGGCACCATAGGAAGTTGTACAAAGGTTTGCCCTGCCATGGAGCTCTAAAGCTCCAGATTAATGAGTCTTTAAATGCTTCTTTATGTAAATAGGTGTGACTGATTGAAACCATGGGAATTTGGCTGGTTCATGGTACAGAGATATCACCGTATAATGGAAAGAGCACTAGATTTTTGTATCGGGAGACCTGGGTTCAAATCCTGCTTCAGATACTCACAAGATGTATAAGTTACTTAACTTCTAAACTTGATTCAACATTGATAAAACAGGAACCAAAATAATTAGACTACAAAAAAAGTATTTTGCAACTTTAAAGGGCTATATAAAAGAACTGTCACCTGTTGGCATTACATTCAGTTTCCCTCTTAAGCTATTGGAGTCCAGAACTGAGTGCTAGATTGTATAATACCTGGCATATAGATGTTTACTAAACTCTAGTTGACTGACTGACTAGATGATAAACTCTGTGAAGGCAGGGAGAACATCTTTTCTAAACTCTGAATTGTGGGTCAGCTAGGTAACACAGTGATAGAAATTTGGGCTGGGAGTCAGGAAGACCGGAGTTCAAATCCAGCCTCAACTATTTACTAGCTGTGTGACCCAGGGCAAGTCACTTAACCCTATTTGCCTCAAAATAAATCCTTAGCACAGCTTCAGTCCCTAGCACAACAGTCTATACCCAGCTGTATAAACCTTTGATAACTTTAATAAAGTACTCCAGGTAGAGATCTAACCAGTGCAGAGTATAGCACAACTATTGCTTCCTTTGATTTGTACTTTTTATTAATTCAGTCTAAAATTACATTGCCTTTTTTTGGGCAGTCATATTAAGTTTTGGACTAATATTAACCTGGCAATCCAAGGTAAAATGCAGCCTTTGTATTGGTTTGGTTTGCATTTTCCTAATCAGTAGGGATTTCAAACACATTTTTATGGCTTTGATTTCTTCATCTGAAAACTATCTGTTCATGTAGTAGATATACTATACTATATATGTACTATATATATATAATATATAGGTATAGTAGATAAAAGGTTGACCTTCCATGACCTGAATCCAAATCCTCCCTCCAGTGAATACTGACTGGATGACCCTGGGCAAGACCCTCAACTTCTCAGGGCTCCACACAACTCTTTAAGACCATAATCTACAGAAGAGCTGATTTACATTGATAGAGAGAGAGAGAGAAAATCACAGATGTGACCCCCCCCCCCCCCCAAAAAAAAAAAAAAGAAAAGAAAAAGAAAATGGAACTAAGACAACTGTTTTTCATATGAATATCTGCCCCATTTTGTACTTGTTGAGTTGACTTTTTGAACCCCATCAGAGACTCTGTATTTGTTTTCATTAAGCTTTATCCTCTTAGATTAGACCCATCTTTCTAGTCTATTGAGATCATGGACTAAGAGATTATCTAATCCATTCGGAACCTGAATGGGAATTCGAGAAGTTGTTATCCAGTCTCCTCCTCTAAAACCGTCCAGTGAATGGGAATCTACTCCTTCCCACGTGGTTCATTCTCATTTTGGACAGTCTTAATTATTGGAAAAGTTTCTCCTTGAAATCTATACCTGCCTCCCTTCCACTTTCACAGTTCACTTCTAATTCTCTCCTCTGGCCCCAAGAAAAATAAGTCTATCACCCTCTTTTACAGGGTGAGAAAAGCTCTTAAAATAATGTTAGCTGATGGAAGCAGCTAGGTGGCTTAGTGGATTGAAAGCCAGACCTAGAAACTGCAGGTCCTAGGTTTAAATCTGTTCCCCAACACTTCCTAGCTGTGTGACCCTGGGCAAGTCACAACCCCTATTGCCTAGCTTTTACTACTCTTGTGCCTTGGAACCAATACACAGTATTAATCCTAGGACGGAAGATAAGGGTGGTTTTTGTTTGTTTCTTTTTTAGTTAAAACTTTAAAAATGTTAGTTGAAGGAATTGGGAGCATTTAGCTTGGGAAACAGGCTGGGCAAGAAGTGATAGGTACCTTCAAATATCTGAAAGGATGTCTTGTGGAAGATGCTGGCTAAGAAGGACTAGAATTTTTTTTGGAAGGCTTTGAGGGCAGAATTGGGACTTGAGAGTAAATAGTAGTTACAATAAGGCAGATTCTGGATTGCTATTCCCTGTGATGGCAGTTGATTGAAAGGCACCTTTCACTGAATGGCCTATAAGTTTCTCACTCAACATGTCCAGAATGGTTATATTCCTCCCTTTGTCTAGCTTCCTGGCTAAATTTCTTGTTTCTGTTAAGCTAGTCAGTCAACAAGCCAATATTAAGCCCTGGGGTCCCTGGGGTATTCAGGGAGGACTAGCGCCTTTGGTAGGAGGGCTTAAGGAGCCCATTTCACAGCTGCTCATCCCCTCTTTGGTGTTTACCTTTCACCCAGCTCTCACCTGTGGCTCAAGCTCTAGCATGCACAGCAGACATGCCCGTCTGGGTAGATGGTTAAATCAGGTTGAGGGTAACTAATCCTCAAACTGGCCAGTGGGTTAGTAGGATGTCTCCCCCAAACATGTCAAGGCTTCCTATGGCGGAATGGGCAGATGAGAATCATTCTTTCCAGCAGCTATGAAGGTGGCTCACAGGTCTTGTGAGCACTTCGACCTTGGTCAGAAATTGGAGACACCAAGGTCATCCACTCCACACGCCCAGGCCATCGCCAGTCCTCCTGGCTTCTGTCCTGATGCTGGACTTCCACCACTCGAGAAGAGAGAATGAGCCTGACAACTCTGTGTAACTCTGCCTCATTTAAATCCAATTCACTTACAGAGTGAGCCACCATCCCACAATGTCATTGGTCCTCTTCAAAATGAGGGACGAACAACAATTAAGCACTTATTACTTCTAGAGATGAGAGGTCCTAGGTTCAAATCTAGCCTCAGATACTTCCTCGCTGTGTGACCCTGGAAAAGTCACTTCACCTCCATTTCCTAGCTCTTACTGCTCTTCTGCCTCGGAACCAATACACAATATTGATTCTAAGATGGAAGGTAAGGATTGTGAAAAAAAATTTTTTAATATGCTCATCATTTTTTAAGGCGTAGCAGTATTCCATCACATCCCTATTTCTGATGACCATATCATGATCCATCATCTCAGATTTCTAACTTCAGAATTCTATGGGAGTCCTCACTTTCCCTCACTCTAATATATCCATACAGTTGAAAAGTCATTCCTATTTCCTACTTTCCCAACATTTGATCCCTTCCTTCTACTCACACAGCCACCACCTTAGTTCATTATGTCTCACCTAGATTATTGCAACAGCCTCCTCATTGGTCCTTCTGCCTCAAGTTTCTTCCTCTTCCAGTAAATCCTTCATACTCCTGCCAAAGGAATTTTCCTTAAAGGCAGATCTGATCACATGATTCTCCTGCTGGACCAACTCCTATAACTTTCTTTGCCTTTGAGATGAAATATATTACTTTGAAACCCTCATTACCTATTTCACAGGTTGGCCTCCGTCTACTCTTCCAGCTTCATAAAATGTTTTCCTTTTCTTGCCACTCACTCATCACATTCTAATTCCCATCTCTTGTGCCTTTGAGCCCTTTACCTGAAATGCACTCCCTCTTTAACCTCCACCTCCCAGAGTCCTTCTCTTCCTTCAGATTCAATGCATACCCCCATGGAAGAGCTAGATGGTACAGTGGCTGGAGCAATGGGCTTGGCATCTGGAAGACCTGAGATCAAATTTAGGCTCAGACACTTTGTGTGATCCTGGGCAAGTCACTTAACCTTGTTTGCCTCAGTTTCCTCACTTCCACTATAGTATATTTGCCAAGAAAAACCCTAAATTGGGTCATGAAGAGTGGGAGAAGACTGAAATGACTGAACAACAATAAGCAGACACCATCTTCTACATGGAATCTTTTTTTGATTTCTACCTTGTATTTAGCTATTTCATGTATGTATACACATATAATAACATAGGTGTTTAGTCATTTTGTTTTAATATTGTATGTAGCTTTATCTGTAATTATGATCTCCTCCCATTAGAATGATAGAACCATTCTGAAGAACAATTTGGAACTATACACAAAGGACTCTAAAACTGTGTGTACCCTTTGATCCATCAATACCACTTTGGGGTCTGTATTCCAAAGGGATTTCAAAAAAGGGGAAAAGACCTCTTTGAACTATTTATTTATATTTATATTTATATTTATATATTTATATTGTATTTATATTTATAGCAGCTCTTTCTTTCATTTTTTTTTTTAAACCCTCACCTTCTGTCTTGGAGTCAATACTGTGTATTGGCTCTAAGGCAGAAGAGTGGTAAGGGTAGGCAATGGGGGTCAAGTGACTTGCCCAGGGTCACACAGCTGGGAAGTATCTGAGGCCGGATTTGAACCTAGGCCCTCCCATCTCTAGGCCTGGCTCTCAATCCACTCAGCTACCCAGCTGCCCCCAGCAGCTCTTTCTTGCAGTGGCAAAGAATTGGAAATGGAGGGGATACTCATCAATTGGGGAATGGCTTGAACAAGTGTTGGTATATGACTGAAATGGAATACTATTGTGCTATAACAAATGACAAAGAATGATTTCAGAAAAATCTAGAAAAACCTACATGAACTGATGCAACATGAAGTGAGCAGAACTAGAACACTGTACACAGTGCCAACAATATTTCTTGATGAACATCTGTGAATGACCTACTTATTTTCAGCAATGCAGTGATCCAAGACAATCCCAAAGACTCATGATGAAAAATGCCATCTGCCCTCCAAGAAAGAACTGGTGGAGTCTGAATGCAAATTGAAACATACTGCATTTCTCTTTCTTTCTACTTCTTCCTTTTTTTAATTTGAGATCTCTTCCACAAAAAGACTAATATGAAAAAATGTTTTGTATGATTGCGCATGTAAAGTCTATATTGGATTGCTTGCTACCAATTGCTTGCAAGGAGGGAATGAGAGAGGGAGGGTCCGAAGAAGGGAGACAATTTGGAACTCAAAACTTAAAAAGTAATATTAAAAATTATGTTTACATGAAATAGGAGAAAAAAATAAAATAAAAACAATGTAAATTCATCACAAGTAGGGATTATTTAATTTTTTGTAGTTCCAGTACCTAGGCACAGAGTAGGCACATTAATACTCATTGAATAAACTGGTCTTTGGTTTCCTCATCAGGAAGATGAGAACATTGAACTTGATGGTCAGTGAGGACTCTCCCAGTTTCAAAATTCTATAATTGTATAACTCTCTCTGCATATAATTTTATAACCTGATATGGCTTAGAAATTCTTTTCTTGTCTTCTGCTTATCTTCTGCCACCATATGCTGCTAACTTGAGTTTCTCAATACTGCCATTCAGGAAATATTCTATTTTCTATAATTCTACAACTCACGGGACCTTACTGAAGCTCACTCCCTACTCACATAGACTGGGGTCAATCTAAATCACCCCATTAATTTCTCAATGACTCATTTACCTCTACTTAGAAGTCTCCCTAGGGATATTAGAATCAAGCTAAAAAGGCATGAAACATAGAACAAGGTTCATTAAAATATGTATAAAGAAGGGGTAGCCAGGTAGCACAGTGGAGAGAGCACCAGATCTGGAGTTAGGAGGACATGGATTCAAATCTGACCGGAGATACTTCCTAGCTGTGGGAGCCTGGGAAGTCACTTAACCCCAATTGCCTAGTTCTTGCCACTCTTCTGTGAAAATGAATCTTTCTGAGGGGCAGCTGGGTGGCTCAGTGGATTAAGAGCTAGGTGTAGAGACCAGGAGGTCCTAGATTCAAATCTGACCTCAGACACTTCCTGGCTGTGAGACCCTGGGCAAGTCACTTAATCCCCATTGCCTAGCCCTGACCACTGTTCTGTAAGGTAATTAATTAAGACAGAAGGTAATTAATTAATTAATTAATTAAAAAGAATAGATACTTTCAGAAGGCAAGAGTTTAAAAAATGTTTGTAAAGAATAAAGATGATGCTATGTATTATCTATATCAAATTGCTTGTCCCTTCTCAAGGAGGGAGGAAAAGAATCTGGAACTCAAAACTTTAAAAAGTAAATATTATTCCCAGCTGTGTGACCCTGGGCAAGTCACTTGACCCCCATTGCCTACCCTTACCACTCTTCCACCTATGAGACAATACACTGAAAGTACAAGGGTTTAAATAAAAAAAAGTAAATATTAAAATTTTTTCTTTACACATAATATAGAAAAAATAAATAAAATATTTTAAAAGAATAGAAAATGTAGATAATATTCTAACCTAGTTAGTAAGAGAAAAGTTTAACCACCTTCTGGTGAGGTGAGTGTCATTCCTTTTTTTTTTTTTTTAACCCTTACTTTACGTCTTAGTATCAGTTCTAAGACAGAGGAGGGGCAAGGGCTAGGCAATCAGGGTTAAGTGACTTGGCCAGAGTCAAATAGTGAGGAAGTGTCTGAGGACAGATTTGAACCCAGGTCCTCCCAACTCCAGGCCTGGCGCTCTATCCACTGTGTTACCTAACTGCCTCCCCCCCTTTTCTTCCTAATCCTTACTTTCTGTCTTAGTAACAACTCTAAGACAAAAGGGGGCAAGTGCCATTCCTTGCCTAAAATAAAAAGGGTTCAGTCATACAGTCCCCACAAAATCATGGCTCCCACTGTCCTCTGCTGGAAGCTGGCCCCCTCTTCCTCTCTGGCCTCATTTCCATTGCCTTTTTCCCAATTGCCATCTGTCATTATTATATTTTGACATGGTTCCACACCTCCCAATATGGCTTAGAAACTCCTTGCTGGTCTTCTGTTAGCTTCTGCCACCATCTGCTGCTAGCTTGAGTTTCTCAATACCTCCATTCAGAAAGTTCCTTCTTTCTCACAGCAATCTTTGGCCAAACCTTCTCCTGATCCAGTTGTCCAACTGCCCCTGCCCTACCCTCTACTTCTGACACAGTTCTCTAGCTCCCACCCTAAGGTGGTGCTCTCTTAATTGGTGAGAGTTCACGATATCTGGCCAGATCCTGGCCCAACACACCAAGGGACCTTTCTAGAATTGGACATATGGGAAAATGTGACAGAGGCATTAATTTGTGGAAGACAAAAAAGCTGCTTCACATGAAAAGGAGAGAGAGCTTTTGTTCTCAGTCTGGAACTATAAATGATAACTCTCTCTGGCTGGACTATCTAGGGAAGGGTCTAGCTGGTGGGGCCCATAGTATGTTCTAGGTGTCTTCTTCCACTCTAGCTAGGAGAAATAGTGTCTGCACAGGTAGGTAATCTTCTAGCTGCCTTCTCTGTGGCTTTTTACCTGAGCACAAGTGAGTGAACATCAATCCTGAGGTGGACATGCCTAACCTCAGCAGCAACCTTATGAATTCAAGAATTTGAGTGTTGGCCTTAGAGAGTCTTTCAACTGGAACTGACTGGAAACAGGAAGAATTTTCTGTACTGAAAAGGATGACCACTGACAGAAGGAAGAGTCCGTACCTGGAGATGAATTTACTTTGCCTGAGTCATCCTTTATAGATTTTCCTGGCCTCATCAAAGTCATGGAGAAACCTAAACACTCTGGAGAACAATATGGAACCCAAAGGGCTATAAAACTGTGCATACCCATGGACCTAGCAATACCACTACTGGTTCTATATCCCAAAGAGATTTTTTTTGAAAAAGGAAAAGGATTTATTTGTAGAAAAATATTTATAATAGCTCTTTTTGTGGAGGCAAAGAATTGGAAACTGAAGGGATGCCCATCAATTAAGAAATAGTTGGAGAAGTTATAGTATATGATTATGATGGAATATTATTATGCTGTAAGAAATGATAAGCATGAAAGCTTCAGAAAAACCTGGAAAGAGTTAAGTGAACTGAAGAAAACTGAAGTGAGAAGAACATTCTACACAGTAACTGCAGTCATGAGGATGAATAACTGTGAAAGATGGCTACTCTGATTGAGACAATGACTCAAGACAATTCTGAAGGCTCTCAGATGGAAAATGCTATCCCCTTCCAGAGAGAAAACTGATGAACTTAGAATATGTGTGATTTCTTTTCCTTCTTTCCTTCTTTCCTTCTTTCCTTCTTTCCTTCCTTCCTTTCTTCCTTCCTTCCTTCCTTCCTTCCTTCCTTCCTTCCTTCCTTCCTTTCCTTCCTCCTTTCTTTTTTCTTTCTTTCTTTCTTTCTTTCTTTCTTTCTTTCTTTCTTTCTTTCTTTCTTTCTTTCTTTCTTTCTTTCTTTCTTTCTTTCTTTCTTTCTTTCTTTCTTTCTTTCTTTCTTTCTTTCTTTCTTTCTCTCTTTCTTAGAATTAATACTAAGCATCATTTCTAAGGCAGAAGAGTAATAAGGGCTAGGCAATGGGGGTTAAGGACTTGCCAAGGGTCACAAAACTAGGAAGGATCTGAGACCAGATTTGAGCCCAGAACCTCCTGACTCCAGGCCTAGCACTCTATTCAGTGAGACACCTAGCTGTGCCATGTTTTTTCTTTCGCATATGGCTAATATGAAAATATGTTTTACATTATTTCATATATAATTGATATCATATTGCTTACTTTCTCAGTGGGTGGAGGAAGAGAAAGAAGGAGAGAATTTGGAATTTGAAATGTTTATACAAGCATAACCAAGAGAACATTGTATACAGCAACAGAAATATTGTTTGAAGAATAATTGGTGTATGTAGACAATTGGGATTAACTGACTTGCCCAGGGTCACACAGATAGTAATTATCTAAGTATCTGAGTATTTGAATCCAAGACCTCCCATCTTTAAGCCTGGCTTTCTATCCACTAAGCCACTTAGTTGTCCTCTGGGCTGTAATCTTGATGTTCCTGGTATCAAACCTACTCATCTTCTCCACTTATTATTGGTAGACCAACTACAAATTACAAAGGTTTGGCATTGTCCAAAATGTGAATAAGACAATGAAGATCCAGGAATCAGTCCTTCTGAAGAATGGAAAGCCTAGAATTTGTGGTCTTCATTCCCTTCCATATTCCCTTACTCCTTGAAGGGGCTCTTTCATTGCTTACTGTCTTTTTTTTTCACTTTCTTTTTTTTGTTGTTCTTCATTAATCAACACAAGGCTACTCCTTCAGTGCTGCCTATACTAGGCTTCTTGCATCTTCAAGGTCAGGGTTGTCCAATAACAATTCTAGAGTCATTTAAGTGGTCCTATAATAAACCTTTAAAAACTTGCCACCAAGGGGTGGGATGTCATAGGAATAATACCATCCACACACATTAGACTAGTTGTTTTTTTTTAAGTACTGAAACTATTCTTGAGTCCTAATTGGTTCAGGTTCCTAAGGCTTGAACCATTGGTGTAGCTTCTCAATTGCTTAGATACAAAAACCAGTGCACATGATGGTATGGACCAGTGATGGGCAAACTTTTTAAAGATTGGGCCAAAGGAAAGGAAATGCTCATCTGTCAGTCTATTTCTAAGGCAACTCTTTCGAAGTTTCATTGTGTTGTATCCTATTCATTGTATTTGTCATATTAGGAATAATGTCCTATAGCTGGATAGTACATTTCAGGGGGCCACATCTGGCCCACGGGCTGTAGTTTTCCCATCACTGGTATAGACTTCTCAGTTTGAAACATGCTCCGTGGCAAATGTCATGGTTGGGAAGGCATGCCCAACTGAATCACTGCTTGATGTACAACTTTTTCATGTTGTTATTGAATAAACCTACTTCTATTAACTGTTAAATGGTCTATGAGTGGGGGACAGCTCAGTGACTCCGTGGATAAAGAGCCAGATCTATAAATGGGAGGTCCTGGGTTCAAATGTGGCCTCAGATACTTCTTAGCTGGACCCTGGGCAAGTCACTTAACTTCAATTGCCTGCCTCTTATCACTCTTTTATCTTGGAACTGATTCTTAGTGATTCTAAGACAGAAGGAAAGGGTTTTTAAAAAAAATTGGTCTATGAGTGTCTTATTTTATTTCAATCCCAAGCCTCAACTCCTAAACAGAACTGTAAGACCTACCCCAGAAAAGCATCAGAAACAAGAACAAAGAATGGTGGGAAAAAATTTTCAGGAAGATAGATTTATGCTCAATGTTAAGAAACACTTAAAAATGAGAACCATCCAAAAATGTAGTTGGCTACCTTTGAAGGCAGTTTGAAGTTAGCTAGCTACTACTAGGGGAAGATGTAGAGGATTATTTCTGCTTAGGTATGGAATGAACTAGTCTCTGAGGTTCCTCTCAACTCCAAAACTCTGAGAATCTGTGATTTTGTCATAGAAACTACCAAAGATGGTGCCTCCAGGATCAGGAATGAAAAGAAATAAAAGGAGCAGTCATGATACTGCCACCATATAGTGGGTTGTAATGTGGTAGGGAAAGAGGGGCAAGTTCAGCAACTCCTGATCTGTGAGGAAGTAGGCAGGGAAGTCAGAAGGGAGTGGTGACTCACAGCTTCCAAAGGAAACACTGGCAATACATACAAACATCTGCTCTTTTCTGCCTCTCACCTAGCTGGAAATTTCTGGAACTAAATCTCACAGTTCACTCTAATTTCTCCACATTCTCCATGGAGCTAGATTCTGCCTCAAAAAAGCCCCATTGCCTCTATAATTCTTGTGTCAGAGGTTCCCTCCTGACCCAAAAGGAAAAAAAAAATTTGAAGAAATCTTATTTTTCTGCCTTGGTAACCTCATCCACATGAAATCTGGAAACTTTAGTATCTGCCTCTCCCATCGTATAGTCATGAGCTCCCTTTATAAGCACATGGTTTCACAAGGCTTCAAAATATAGAAAAGTTTTATTTCCACATTGAAATACACCAGAAAAACTAACATCCCCGTCCAAAAAGAGGTGAGAGATACCCTCTTCCCCCCAACTCAGTGGACTACTCCTTCCACAGGGATCTGTTCAGTTCCTATAACTTGTATTATTGCTTTGAGCAGGACATCAGTGAAGGAGGATGTTAAGATTAAAATTAAAATTCAATTTACTCCAAGTATTATATTGTATAAGATTTATTAATAATAACTAAAGTAAAAGAGCTAGAGTAAAAAGGCAGCTAAACAAGCCGTGGTGGTAGGAAAAGAGAGAGTGAGAGGTGGAATTACCCACAACTATATGCAAACAAAGTAAGCTCCCAAGGTGGGGACTAAGGGGAAAGGATGCTGGATAATAAAAAAAGAATTCTGGGAGATAGAGTCCAAAGGTTCAAGATTTCTAATTAATACAAGGAAACTAGGATTTGCTCCTTAGTGTCAGTATCCTGTATAGTATTACTCTTGCTGATAATTCTCTTTCCATCACTGCTTCCAATAAAAGCCTCTACTTCTCTTCTATTGTTATCCTCTTATCCTGGCAGGTCTCATTCAATCTGATATTTCTACTCTGATTTATTACTCCCAGTTATTCCACTCTCCTTTAGCAAGTGGCACCAGTTTCCTTCTAGCCAAGGTGGAATAATCATGGTGGAGCCTTAGGTGACAATGTGACAAGATTTTTATGCTTTCAGGGCTGGAGTATCTCCTGCCAATTTAAACCTTCTATTCTTTTACATCTTCCACAAAAGAGCCTTAAGATTGCCTTAGGGACAATTCTCTTTTGGACTATTCAAATGAATCCCTATTTTCTACTTTGGGTTGACTCATGGTAAATCAACAGCCATTTAGTTCTTCCCTCAGTGTAATAAGCAATATGTCTAGTTCACTTCAATACTTCTCACTGAAGGGGCAGCCAAGTGCCTCAATGGATTGAAAGCCAGGTCTAGAGAAGGGAGGTCCTGGATTCAAAGCTAAACTCAGATACTTCCCAGCTGTGGACCCTAGGCAAGTCCCTTGACCTCCATTGCCTAGCCCTTGCCACTCTTCTTCCTTGGAACCAATATAGAGTATAGCTTCTAAGATAGAAAGTAAGAGTTTGGTTGTTTTTTTAAAAAACTACTTCCACCTGAGTAATTTGAAGATTCAAAAATCCCCAACAACACTCAATCCCTTTCTGTGTCATTCAATTTTCCATCTTCTTCTTGTACAACTAGAATGAATTATGCTAATTATCCCCAGCTGCTTCTCCAAGATGTATGGAATGGAAAGGAATGGGGCAGCCCCTCCCCCAGAAATTGCTACCAAATGCAATTCATAACTCAGAAAAAAAAAAAGAACAACATCTGAAGTATTCCTTTTGAGCTATACTTCATACATTTCTTATTGAAAGGAGATTGTGCTGAAATCCATAAAGGAAGCTTTTTATAAACCTGGTTACATACGTTAGGACATGCATCTACGGTGGGCCAAAAAAACTTTCTTTTTTAGGGGCCTCACTTGTCTTTTGCTCTGTTGCTTCTGCTCTTGACACAACCCCTACTCATTTGTTTTTTCTTAAACCCTTATCTTCTATCTCAGAGTCAATACTGTGTATTGGTTCCAAGGCAGAAAGGTGGTCAGGACTAGGCAATTGGGATCGTGTCTTCCCAGGTTCACATAGCTAGGAAGCATCTGAGGCCATATTTGAACTCAGGATCTCCCATCTTCAGGCCTGGTTCTCTGTCCACTGAGCCACCCAGCTGACCCACAACCTCCATTCTTGACTGTCACACCCTTCCTTCCATTTTCTGAAAACATCTATTCCTCATGCTTGTACTACAGGGGCTTTACCTTATTAGTTGCTGGTAGCTCCCTGTCTATGATATCAGAGATGAAAAACCTTTTGGGAATTCTTTCAGAAAGTATTCAGTGAGTTTTTTCTTTATTCATTTGCCTGCTATTTCTAATAGATATTAGGAATTTTCATTGATCATTTTTTGAAGTAGGCTTTTTATTTAAATCACGTTTTTTCAGGATGTTTATTTATTCTTAAATTTATCTCACCCTGATCTAAAAGATGGAAAACCAAACTGCCCCAGTGCAGAGGCGTTGGCAAGCTACCCTGATCTAGAGATATCTGAGAGCTTCACTGGGATAGGACTTAGTATCTCACATGGAAAGCCAGTGGAATTCCATATACCTATTTTAAGGATTTCTCCTCCCCAGGACTATTGTGGAATCCCCTTCTGGTCTTATTCTTGCCTTATTGTCCCAGCCTATTCCCCACCCCCCCAACTCTGTGCTTCTAACCCCAAGTCTCTCAAGTTAGACTATCAGTCTTTCCTTGTATGAGGTAAAACATACCATAATAAAGTCTTATTATTTTATACATTACTTATGTGTCTGATTCTTTTGTGAAACTTGTTTGGAATTCTAAAACTGCTAAGAGAGACTAGAACAGCATCCCTTTTATGAAGCCTATAAAGAAAAGACCAAGTTTTAGCTACTATCACTAAAAGCCGAAACCAACAACTGTAAATCAAGGACTCTCTGGAGGAAAGGGAAGATAACTAAGGCACACCCTCTCCCAGCAACCACAAAATCATTTAGGGAACCTGTTACCTGGGTTTTTCCAGGGCCTGCGTCTGCATGTATATAACTACACCTTCTTACAAAATCACCACTTCCCCCAAGATTCTCCCTGGAGAAATAAAGAAAATAGCTCAAGCTAGCAGCCAAAAGAGTCAAGCTAGATGTTAAGGAAGAAGTCCCTGGACATAAAGATTAAGATAGGCCAACAAAATAGATTGTGGAGCTAAAGGAAATTCCATCTGCCTAGATGCAGTGAGAATAAGTTTGTTGTCTTGACATAGTAGTTCAGTCATTCAGTTGTGTCTGATTCTTTGTAATCCCATTTGGGATCTTCTTGGCAAAGATGCTGGAGTGGTTTGCCAGGTCTTTCTCCAGCTCATCTTACAGATGAGGAAACTGAGGCAAATAAATGACTTGCCCAGAATCATATAAGTAAAAGTGTCTGATATAACTGATATAACTGACTCCAATTAATATTAGGTCACCATTTTGTGATGAATTATTTTGATATTTGTTTTTCAATATTAAGATAAGCATATGTGTTATATGTTGGTAAAAATGTGCATGTTCAAAAACAACTGGTAAATATTTGGGACCCCTAAGTAAAACACACCACCGACGGGAAAATTAAGTTTAAAAACAAGAAAACCTTGTTGTTAGTTTATATTATCTGGCACCAATCAAATTAATTGGTAAACAAATTAAATCACTGACCACCAATCAGAATTTCAGTATAACTAGCTAGCACTCATGACTAGAAAGATAAGAAACCCCCCAGAGATATCCAGCCTTCAGCCTGACTTTAGATAACAGCCAAATCTAGCTCCTGTGTTTCCCACACTTGAAACTCAAGCATCCCCAAGATTCATTCAAGTCCAGAGTAGATTGACTGAGATTGGCTGACTTGCTAGAAAGTCACCACAGAGGCAGAGAGATGGCCTCCATCTGGGCAGAGAGGGAACCTTTTTTTGAGTATCAGTATGAAACAGGTTTACTGGGAAGCCCTAGAACTGTGTTGGTGAGCCTATGGCACTCTTGCCAGAGGGGGCTGCTCCCCTCCCCTTCTTCACTGCTCCTGAGGACATTTCTCACATCCCCCGTCCTTCTGCTCAGCAGCCCAATAGGAGCACTTCCTCCCTCCCATGTCTGGGGTAAGGGGGCAGCTCACATGCAGTATGAGAGATGCAGTTTGGTCACTCAGTCTCTAAAAGGTATTCTTGATTTCTTACTTTCCTTCTCTATACATATCAATCAGACAATTTTTCTATTTCTACTTTGCAACATATCTCAAATCTAACTCTTCATCTCTACCTCTCACCTAGACTATTAAAACAGCCTCCTAAATGGCCTCCCTGCCTCAATTCTCTTCCTACTCCAATCTAATCTTCAAAATGATTTTCCTTTAACAGAGATCTGGCCATGTCATTCCTCTATTTAATAAACCAGTGGCTCCCTATTGCTTTCAATTAAAAAAGCAGCACAGCCAGGAAGCGTCTGTGGCCAGATTTGAACCTTGGACCTCTTATTGATAGGCCTGGCTCTCAGTCCACTGAGTAACCTAGCTGCCCCTGAACCTGTTGCCTTTTTTTTTTTTTTTTTTTTAACCTGTTGCCTTTTAAGGCAGAGATGGGATCAAAGAATTTAGTGCTTCAAGAGACCCTAGAGGTTATTCAGTGCAACCTCCCCTAACCTCATTCTACAGATGAGAGTGGACTAAAAGTCCTCTAGAGGTCCCTTCCCACCTGAAGAATATGTGTGATTTGTGTAAGTGAAGCCAGTTGCTGGTCACCACATTCTTTCCTGCTCTGCTCCACAGACTGTAATTACTGAGGGCCACATTCCAGGAAGCTCCAACTCTAGTCTAATCCCAGCAGCACTTTAAACAGCTTCATTCTCCCAAGGAACCCAAACCAACTCACCCTTCTGGTCTCTTTAAACCTCCCCTCCTTGTGGTAATAATTTGTATGAACTTGCCCAACATCTCACAAGCCTAACATGTGTCTGTTGGGGCTGGGAGTGGGGGGTTGGAAGGGTGAGGGAAGAGCCTACTGGAGGGAGGGAGCAGGGGATTGGAGATTAAAACTAGGGTTCCTAAACCCCTACTCAATCTCCTCACCCACTCTGCCCATTTTGGGGATGCCTTCATCCTTCATTGGGTCCACCTGGCTAGTCCTCACTGCACTCATCCTCACCTGCCCAAAGTATTTCCACCCTCCCCAGCTCCCCGAAAGACCAGCTTCCACATCCTTGGGGAGTTTCTAAGTGCAAAGTTTCCCAAAATAACTAAGTGTCTGGACCTTTTCTGTGGAAGTGGAAGGAGAGAGAACTGATCCTCCCTGTCCCCTGTGGTCACCCCCTACCCTCCACACAAGATAACCCCACCTTTTCTCTAAGCCCTTCACCCACCGGGCATACACAGACCCAGGGCTCCCCATCGGCCACTTCTGGAAACCCCCAGACTCCCTCGTGAACGAAATGATTCTCCAGGGTCAAATAGCAGCAACAAAGAGCATTGGCTCTCCCCCTCCCGCCCACAGTGTTGATGTCATCAGAGTCAGCCTCTTTTGCAATTTTCCCCATGCCCGTGCCGAAGAATAGGGGAAAGACTCTTTGGGGGGGAGGTGGCCTGCCCTATTTTATCTTTCTGCTTCTTCCCTTCAAAGTGTCTTTCCCTCCTCTGGTGTCCCTGAGGGCCTGGGCATGGCCCCTTGACTCCAAGAAGCCCCACAGCCCCGCTGCCTGGGCTGGGTGGCTGCCCTGATCCGACTTGCTGGACAGCCACAGCCTGTGAGTAACTTGCTGGTTTTATGCCTGTGGGTCTGTCTGAGGGTCTGTCTATTGGTCTGTCTGTTGGTCCGTCTTGGTCAGTCCCGGCTTCCCCAAGGAGAACTAGGGCAAACCTGGGTGTCCAGGGGTTTGGATCCAACCACAAAGGCGTTGGCAAAAATACCCGCCCTAAAACAATGCCTGGTCCCTGTGAGAGTTGCCAGGGCAGATGTTTCAGAAAGAGCTTTGGCACTGCTGTGTTCTCCCCTCCCTACCCCCAACTCCCTCCTTTTCAGGGAGAGCACGGGGCTGAGCATGAGCTGGGCTGGGCTGTGGTTCCTAAGCAGGAAGCAACAGCCTGCTCTGTCCAGAAGCTGTCGGGGTTGTTCTTTGGAAAGAACTGCTGAATCAGGAATCCACCAGCTAACAGAACAAGGCCTGCTGGGAGACTATCCAGAAGCACTGAGCCCCACTGCCACTGGTCTTCTTTTAGGAACCCCTATCTGCTTTCCCCCGGATCACACACACAGCAATAAAAAGGGTCCTACGGTAATGAGCAGCTGCATATCTACTTTCCCACAACTCCCTGGTGTGATCGCACCCCCAGCCACCAAAATTCCCCCTTTCCTAGGCATTGTCACCGTTCCCAGAATTCCACATTCCTTTGGCTCAATCAATCAGTTAGAATTGGACCCAGTGACCTCCACATTCCCTCCCCGACTCTTACATTCCATAACTTTGTGCAATGAGAAAGATGCTAGATTGGAAGTCCAAGGACCTGGCCTCAGATTCACTATTGCCACTTTTTAGTTGTGAGACTTCTGGGAAGTCCCTCTCTTTCTGAGTCTCACTCTTCTCATCTTAGAGAAAATAATAATTAGCTGGAAATTCATATAGTGTTTTTCACTAGATTATAGATGTAGAGCCAGAAGGGACCCCAGGGAACATCTAGTCCAAGCCCGTCATTTTACCCATTAGGAAACTGAGACCAAGGGAGGTTAGATGATCTGCCCAAGTCACACAGGAAGCATCAACTGGGATTTTCCCTCAGGGCATCTCTCTCTTGAGTCAAGGCTTTATTTATTAAATGACATTTCTTCTCTTTAAAGGTATTCAGTGTGTTTTATATGTGTTATTTCAGTTGATCAGGGCAACAGTGTTGTAGGTTGATTACTTTAGGGTATTAGGGTTGGGTTTGGGGGTTTTTTTTGGCTCAGATATATGTTTTCATGGGTGTAAGGCATTCTTCACTGGTTTGTTGTCTGTGAATTATAATGGTAGAGAGTCGCCTAGTGCACTGAAAGATTCAGCAGCTTGCCCAGGTTACCCAGGCAGGATTGTCAGATTGTCACTGTGGCTTGTGGCCTCTCAAGGGGACTGGATCAGATGATTTGTAAAGTATCATTATCCTCAATTTATAGCTGAGGAAATAGTCTGAGATATTAAATGATGATAACGGTCATGGCCATGCAACTGGTAAGAGGGAGAGGCAAGATTCAAACTTGGGTCTCTCCTGAATCTAAGTCCAGCACTCTTTGTGCCATGTCATACTGCCTTCCAAAGCAGGTAGATCAAATGGTCTGTAATGTCCTTTCCAGCTCTAACATTCTGGGTCTCTAGGACTAAAAACAATGAACAAGTATTTCAGAACCTACCATGCACTGCCTGCCATGAGGCACAGAGAATTATAATCCTTGGTCCCTGCCCACACTCTTACAGTTTAGGAAGCACAGAGCATAAATGCTAATCCTCTTGGTATTGTCTGACCATAACTGCAAATGGCATCAGGAAGAGGGATAGATTGAGTGTTCTGACCAATTTTTAATCTTCAAAATAATCATATTATCCATGAATTTCACTGGTTTCTTAAGTTTCTTAAAAATAGCAGGGGGCAGGGGCGCAGCTGGGTAGCTCAGTGGATTGAGAGCCAGGCCTTAGAGATGGGAGGTCCTAGGTTCAAATCTGGTCTCAGACACTTCCCAGCTGTGTGACCCTGGGCAAGTCACTTGACCCCCATTGCCTACCCTTACCACTCTTCTGCCTTGGAGCCAATACACAGTATTGACTCCAAGACGGAAGGTAAGGGTTTAGAAAAAAAAAAATGATAGTAGGCATCATCTCTTTTAGTTTCTTTTCAGCCCTGAGTGCTCCAAAAAATCATAGGTGTCCAATTTCAGGCAACTCCTGGTGAAGAGAAAACATCTCCGGATTGATGGTGAGAGAATGTGTATCCTATGTGATGGTTAATCTAGTTCAATGATGGTGAATCTTTTTTTTTTTTTTTAATCCTTACCTTCCATCTTGGAGTCAATACTGTATATTGGGTAAGGGCTAGGCAATGGGGGTTAAGTGACTTGCTCAGGGTCACACAACTGGGAAATATCTAAGGCCAGATTTGAACCTAGGCCTGGCTCTCAATCCACTGAGCTACCCAGATGCTCCCAATGGTGAATCTTTTAGAGACCGTGTGCTGTGCCATGCCATGCCCCTCCCCTCCCCCCCATGCTGTGCTTTCCCAAGGCACAGGGTGCTTCCTTGACCACTCTTGCTCTTGACAAGGAAGTCTGTCTGTCTGTCTGTGTGTCCCCCCCCCTCCTTCCCTCCCAACTCTCTCACTCTCTCTCTCTTTCTCTCTTTCTATTTCTCTCTCTCTTCCCTCTCTCTAATTTTTTTCTCATTTACTTGTAATGACAATTCTTAACATATATTTTCCAAAATTATGAGATTCAATCTGGCTCTCAACAGAACCTCTCCTTCAGTTTAGTTCTGATGGCTTGGGTTAGAAGAGAAGGTTCAAGAGTAAAAGCTATTGGAGGAGAGTCCCCAGAGCGTTACAATTCTGGAAGAACCTTCTTCAGAGTGAGTCATCCAGGGTCACTCACTAGGGTAGGTCTCTTTGTGACTGAGTCAGCTCTGTTAAAGCTCAATCATGAGGAGTGGACAAGGATTTTTAAGGTCACCAACAGACTCCCAGCAAAGAACTAAGCAATGAACAACAGCTGGAATCTTAGTAAGAAGGAGCTACACTTAAGGGTCAAGGGATCTGGGTTATAATTCTAGCTCCAACATGTACCTGACTTGGCCTCTATTAGCCTGTTTCCTCATAGAATCTAGTATCAAAAGGGGCCTTAGATATCATATACTCCAAATCCTGTCCTCCATTTTATGAAGGAAACTAAGACCCTGAGAAATTAAGTCTTTTGTCTAAGGTCACATGTTGTAATAGAATTTAGTTCTACTATAACAGTTTAGTTCTTTGGTAGCAGAATTGAAACCCAAATCCTTTAATGAAAACCAATATTTATTCATTCAACAAATATTTATTAATTTGCCTGTGGTGTGTAGATTGCTACACTCATCTCTTTAGATAAGACACAAACATAGATAGCTGTAATACACCTTACCCTACATGGAGCCTTTCCTGATTAACCTCCCTGCAGAAGTTGGTATCAGTTAAGTCAGTCAATAAACATTTATTAAGTGCCTACTTTGTTCCTGGCCCTATGCTAAACGAGGATACAAAGACAGGCAAAAGACAGTTCTTGCCCTTGAGAAGATTACAATTTAATGAGGAAGACAACATAAAAAACAATGATGTACAAATAAGTGATGTAGGTTCTTTTCCTTTTTCCCTAATCGCCTTAGGAAACACACCTAATTGCGGTATTCCTGGGTCAAAAGATATACACAGTTTTATAACTTTGAGTACAATTCCAGCTTCCTCAACAAAATGGTTGGATCAATTCACAGTTCCACAAACAATGTATTAGTGTCCCAATTTTTCCACATCATCTCCCACATTTGTCATTTTGTCCTTTTATCATTTTAGTCAATCTGATAAGTGTGAAATGCACTAGAGAAAGAATTGATAAATAGAAATGTTAATTTTATATAAACATATATCTTTTTGTCAAATAATGCCTTTTCTAATGAGAGGAGGAGAAGGATGGAAGGAATTAGGTATTTTAATGAAACAAACAACTAAATAAATTTAAACTCTAAAAAAGATAGAAGGGATTGTTTTTTTTTCCAAAGTCTGTTTCTGAGAGAATAAATTACTCATTCCCTCACTGATCCCCCACCAAAAAAAGTAATGTAGAGAATAAACTGGAAATAATTCATAGAGGATTAAGAGGAATGGTGAAAGGCTTCCTGTAGAGGGTGAGATTTTAGCTGGGACTTGAACCAAATCTAGAAAGTCAAGTGGTAGAGATAAGGAAGGAAAACTTTTCAGGCAAGGAGAATGAAAATGCCCAGAGTCAGGAGATAAGAGTGTCTAGTTTGAGGAATAAGAACATTGTCACTGGATCCAAGAGTTTCATGAGGAATAAAAAGATTAGAAGGGTGAATGGGCCTTGAACATCAAATAGAGGATTTTTATATTTGATCATGGAGGTGATAGGGAGTCACTGCAGTATATCATTAGATGGGTGACATGACCAGACCTGTGATTTAAAAAGGTACCTTTAAAGCTGAATTGGCCTGGAGTAGAGGGAGACTTTTGGCAGGGAGACTTCATTTGCCTTAAGGCAATAATCCAGATGTGAAGTGTTGGCCACCAGGGTGGGGATGTATATGAGAGATGTTATGAAGGTAAATTCAACTAGCCTTGGCAACAAATTGGATATGGAGAGAATGAGGAGTTGAAGATGCCTCCTTGATCAATTTACCTTATAATTATTTTGAGGGTAGGGGCTATTTCATTATTTTGTCTGTTAGTACCTGGAACATAATAGATGCTTAATACATGCTTGCTTTTTAAAAAACCCTTACCTTTTGTCCTAGAATCGATACCAAGTATCAGTGTCAAGGTAGAAGAGAGGTAAAGGCTAGGCGGTTAGGATTAAATGATTTGCCCAGTGTAGGAAGCTAGAAAGTGTCTTGGGCCATATCTGGATCCAGGATCTCCCAACTCTAGGCCTGGTGCTCTAACCAATAAGTCATCTAGATGCCCCATAATTATCTATCTATCTATCTATCTATCTATCTATATACATGCACGCAAAATACCTGCATAGTAATCTTGGGTGGGAAAGGGGAAATTATAAATTTGTTATTATTGCCATTCTTCATCATTGTGTAAATAGAATTAGCCAGATCCCATTAATAGTCAAAAAAATCTACTCAACCCAGGCGTGCTAATGATGTCACTCCCACCTCCCTTAGTGGGGAGGGGAGACGAGTTACCCACACGTGACAATAAGTAACAAATCAAGAATAAGGGACTGCCCTTTGGGTAGTCCAAATCAATGTAGAAACTGCCATTTGTCCATTTGAATTAGAGGTGGACCACAGGAAGTGATGAAAGACACGATCTCTTTAAGTAAGTGAGTGAACTTCCTGTGGGGGCAGTTGCCGTCTGGAGCTGGAGGAAGAAGCATCTCCTGAGACCACAGACAGCTTACACTCCTGTATTGTCACGTGGGTAAGTTAGGCTGGCTTCCTTGGCCTAGCTGGGCCAATTCTAAACTCTGCCTATCCGGCTGTTGGGCCTTGCGGCTTACAGC
Organism: Gracilinanus agilis; assembly: GCF_016433145.1. Taxonomy (NCBI): domain Eukaryota; kingdom Metazoa; phylum Chordata; class Mammalia; order Didelphimorphia; family Didelphidae; genus Gracilinanus; species Gracilinanus agilis. The sequence continues at coordinate 110,176,188 of NC_058133.1, read as the reverse complement.
TTCATTTATTTAGACTTCTAACCTCCCTCTTCTCTTTATCCCTATTTACCTTCCTGATTGTAAATAAACTCTTCAACCCGATGCTGACTTGGGTCTGATTTAATTACGGAATCAACCTGAATTGTTGATTCCTGGCGGCCACATAATTTTAATATATAGCTATAATAACTAAATTTTAATTCTTACATCATAATGCTGGTATGTGGGCTGCCTGGGATATGGGAATTATCTATAGCAGTTTAGAATTATCTATGTATCAAGCAATCAACATTTATTAAGTGCCTTCTATGTGCCAGGCATTGTGCTAAGGGTTGGGGATACAAAAAGAGGCAAAAGGTGGTTCCTGCCTTCAGGGAACTGACAGTCTAATGGGGAAAACCACATACAAACAAATAAATACAACATGAGCTGTGTACAAGATAAATAAGAAATAACGAATTGACTTAATCAGTTAAAAAGAGGGGAGGCGCTAGAATTAAGAGAAATTGGGGAAGGCTCTTGGAGAAGATGGGATTTTAGTTGAGACTTAAAGGAAGCCAGAGAGGTCAGGAGTTAGTTTTATATACAAGGCAGGGGAACATTTAGTTTTGTTTCCAACACCTCTCAGTGATGCCCAGTGCTCTGCTGGCCAGGGCAGCCTGTTGGGCAAGTATCCTCAGGAAACAGACTACAGAGATTCCTGAGTCCCTTTCCAAGTCATCATTGATATTCATGGGCCATCATTCCACAAGCATTGGGTTATTTTCCCCTGCTTTGTCATTCCTCCCCATGGCCCAGGACCCAGTTCTGGTTGATGCTTGACCTAGGTTGAAAGTACAACTGTTGGGCAGTTGGCCTGCACGAAGACCAAACCAATATCTTTAAACTACAATGGCTCTAACAGGACTAACCTACAATAGATAAACAAATGTGTAAACCAACAAAAAATATTTCTTCATCTATAAAATTAGTGACTTGGTTTTATTGACCTTTAAAATACCATTGCAATGACCAAATGGACAGAGCACTGGCTCTCTAGTTAGGAAGACTCACCTCCCTGACTTATCCCTGACGTTAGACACTTTCTAGCTATGTGACCCTGGGTAAGTCATTTAATCCTGTTTGCTTCAGTTCCTCATCTGTAAAATGAACTGTAGAAAGAATGGCAAACCACTCTTTTGCCAAGAAAACCCAAAATGGGGCCATAATTCAATACCACCGAAAATGATTGAACAACAAAGTATATTCAGTCCTAACTTCTATGGTTATTTCAGGGGGGAAGGATGGGAGCTTCCAAACCTGTAGTTTCAGTAGGTTGAGGAAACTCCTATATAGGAGCTCCCTTCATCGATGGTCTTAGTACTTGTAAAGCCATAGTTCAATCCACTGAGCTACCCAGCTGTCCCCATGCTCAGAGGCTTTCTAAGGCTACTGTGATCATCACACAGTAAGTGGTTGTACTAGGGCTCAAAACTAGATGTACACATTAGCCAGCAGACTAGGAATGAGGATATTAGCTACTTTTTAGATAATCCTCCCTCTAATTATTGGCAAGCGAGACTCAGTTTCCTCATCTAGTAAAACAGGGTAAATAATACTAGTTCTAGGTCAAAGCTAGGTAACATAGTGGAAAAAGAGACAGGTTTAGGGTTGGGGCAACCTGGGCTCAAATCCGGCTTCAGATATTTCCTAGGTGTATGACCTTAGGCAAGTCACTCAACCCTAATTGCCTAGCCCTTATTTTTCTTCTGTCTTAGAACTAAGAAAAGAAGGATTTTTATTTTTATTTTTTTTAAACCCTTAACTTCTGTGTATTGGCTCATAGGTGGAAGAGTGGTAAGGGTGGCCAATGGGGGTCAAGTGACTTGCCCAGGGACACACAGCTGGAAAGTGTCTGAGGCCGGATTTGAACCTAGGACCTCTAGTCTCTAGGCCAGACTCTCAATCCACTGAGCTACCCAGCTGCCCCAGGAAGGATTTTTAAATAATAATAATGCTAGTTCCAGTTATCTCATAGATTTATTGTGGGGATCAAATTACTTTCTAGAAGTAAAAGTCTTTGTTAGCATATGTCCTGGTATTTTTTTATTTTTTATTTAATTTAATTTAAAAACCCTTATTTTCTCTCTTAGAATCTCTCTTAGGTATTGGTTCCAAGGCAGAAGAGCAGTAAAGGTTAGGCAAGGGGGATTAAGTGACTTGTCCAGGCTTGCATAGCTAGGAAATGTCTTGAGACCAAATTTGAACCCAGGAACTCCTCTCTGTAGGCCTCGCTCTCAGTCCACAGCACCACCCAACTGCCCCCATGACAGTATTTAAAAGGCAACATGACGTAGTAGAGAGAGGTCTAAGTATAGACAAGCAGCAATGGTCTATTGGATTTTCCACTCAGCTAAGGGATGTGATCATAGCTCTGGCTTCCACTTAAACCTTCTGATTCATAACAAATGAATGAGTGAGTGACAAACCATTTATTAAACATTTCTTATGTTCAAAGCCCTGTGCTAAGTACTGGGGTACAAAAATAGAAAAAGACAACCTTGTTTTCAAAGAGTTCATGCTCTAGGAAGGAGAGATAACAAAAATGGAGGTTTCAACTCCTAGTCAGATAGAAAGGCCCTATGGCTCTTGGGGTACAATGGCATCTTCTTTAATGTTATTTTCCTTGCTCAAACTATATCTATTTATTATGTTCAACCATTTGCCAGTGCCAAGATTTTGGTAGTGGGAGCTTTCTTTTCAACATCATTAGATTGTGAGCCTCTTGAGGACAGGAATTATCTTTTGCCTTTTTTTTTTCTATCCCCATTTTAGAACAAGAGCCTGATCCATAGCAGGTTGTGGGAAGTAAATACTGAATTAGGGCATCTTTTGTGAAATAATCTTCTTGTTAGTCCCTCCTCCCACAAATTAATTTGATTTTAAAGCTATAAACATTTTCTCTCCCAGGCTATGAAATGGGTTGGGTACTTCCTTTTGTTGAGGATAACAGGATTTAGGGCAGGGCTGAGCAGCAGTTGGCCATTTCTTTCTCCAGTTTACAGATAAGGAAACTGAGGCAAATAGGGCTTAATGACTTCTTCTAGGTCACTTAGCTAGTAAATATCTAAGGCCAGATTTAAATTCAGGAAGATGAGTCTTCCAGACTCCAGTCCAGTATCATCTAGCAGCCCACTTTACCAATGAGAAAACTGAGACTCACAAAGGTGAAGCGACTACCTCCAAAAGCACACAGTGAATTTCAAAGGCTAGACTTAAACTCACTATTCCATGCTGATTCCCCATTCAGATACATATCACTTTTGCCATTACACTTGAGCAGAAGACAAAATGCCCTTCAGCAAAAAGATCTTGAAGGGCTTCTATCTACTTGCTCCCCCTGAGCAGTAATAGTAGAAGAAAGTAATAGACTATGGTGGGGGCAGCTAAGTAGCTCAATGGATGGAGAGCCAGGCCTAGAGATAGGAGATCCTGAGTTCAAATGTGACCTAGGCCTGGGCAAGCTACTTGACCCCCATTGCCTAACCTTTACCACTTTTCTGCCTTGGAACAGAAACACAGATTTTAAATCTAAGATGGAAGGTAAGGGATGAAAGAAAAAGAAAGACAAGAAAGAAGGAAGGAAGGAAGGAAGGAAGGAAGGAAGGAAGGAAGGAAGGAAGGAAGGAAGGAAGGAAGGAAGGAAGGAAGGAAAGAGTAATAGATCATGGCATCCCTCAAGTCTAAGTTCCATTGTGTTGGCTTAAAAGGAAAGAAGGGAGAACCCTAGGAGATGGCATACTGAGTGGGTTTAGAGATGGAAACAAATGACAGACTTTGAAATAACCTTTCCATTTTCCAGAGCAGCAATAACTCTGGCAAAGAAAGGAGGATTCCACGTTGAGCATATAAACACTGAGTAGCTTATATCACCATCCCCAAAACCTCCAAGGCAGAACTCATCACAGTCTATTATCTGTTGGCTCTAGCTCTGGCTGTCAGGAGTTCTTCACTGTTTGGTCCCAGTCTTACCCTCCTTAATGTAACAAAGTCACTTTAGTGTGCCCAGAATCTGCTGGACTGAAAGATCGAGAGAAAGCAATACCCTGGAATGTCTTTCCAGCTTAGAAAGTGTAAAAGGGGGAAGTTAGATGGCACAGTGGATAGAGTAATAGGCCTAGTGTTGGAAGGATCTAGGTTCAAATTCAGTCTCAGACACTTCCCAATTATCTGACTCTTGGCAAGTTACTCTGTTTGTCTGTTTCCATATCTATAAACTGGAGAAGGAAATGGCCAACAACTCCAGTTTCTTTGCCAATAAAACCCCAATTGAGGTCATGAAGAGTCCGACATGAATGAACGCCAACCCTTGCCTAACTCTTGCCCTCTGTCTCAGAACTGAGACTAAGATGAGACTATAAGGTTGGTTTTTGTTTTTGTTTTTTGTTTTTTGTTTTTTTAAAGCGTAAAATGAGGGCATAATGGATCAAAGACTTTCTTTTCCCTAAGAGGAAAACAAGCCAACTTGAGTTCTGGGCCAAAAGCAAGAAGCTCAAGGCCACTTCAAATGAAGGAAACAAGAATCCGAAGGCAATGAGTCTGGGTGAAGATGACTGCAACAGATTCTGGAGCCTGAGTATGGTTTCTTTTTCTCTTCCCACAGATTCCCTGGTTCCTCCATGAACCCAAGGAAGAAGGTAGATTTGAAGCTCATCATTATTGGAGCCTTAGGGTAAGAGGAAGCCTGCCTGTGTCCAGTCCCAGAATGACTGGAATTGCATCTAACAAGGAGTGTTCCCTTCCCCAGAGGATAATGAGACATCTTCCACATAGCTCTCCCTTCCAGGAGTCCCTGAGCTTGGGGGTCTGAGGGAGGGAGTCTTGCCAAACTAAGTGTCTTCCCATGACCATACCACTAATATGTGTAATAGGAAGCAGGGAGTCAAAGCTAAGAGTCAAGAGATTTGGCCTCTGACCTTGGTTCTTTTTCCAGTCAACAGAGAGATCTTAGTCATTTAACGGCATTATTTTCATCTGTCAAGTAGAGATAATAATAGCGACTCCCTTGCCCTTAGAGGGTAGTTTTAAGGACCATGTGTGGTGATAGCTGTGCAATACTTCCAAAAAATTAAAAGTGTTACACTAATATAAGGTTATTACTATCACACACATACACACGCTAAATTGAAATCTCCTCAAGGACAAGGACTACATTGTTTTTCATATTTGTATCCTCAATACTTAGTATATCACCATGACTACATTTATACATGAAGAATCTATAATGTCCTCAGTGTATGTACACCTGGTGTGGAAAATACGCATTTAATGAAGTTCCTACTATGTGCCAGGCCAGGCACGGACAATGCAGAGACGAAACTAAATCATCTCTGACCCTAAGAAGCTTATACTGTATTGAGAGGAGCAACATGTACAAACATTTACAAAGAAGTAAATCAAAAAACACCCAAAGCTACAAAGTAATTGCCAGGAGAGGGTACTTGTTGCTGGGAGGGTCAGGAAACATCCCCTTGAGCTGAGCATGGAAGGAAGCCGGGGATTCTATGAGGCAGAGGTGAAGAGGGGAAGAAGAAGGAGGAGGAGGAGGAAGAGGAGGAAGAGGAGGAGGAGGAGGAAGAGGAGGAAGAGGAGGAGGAGGAGGAGGAGGAGGAGAAAGAGGAGGAGGAGGAGGAGGAGGAGGAGGAGGAGGAGGAGAAGGAGAAGAAGGAGAAGACGACGACAGCAGCTAGATGGCTCAGTGGCAGTGGATAGAGCACCAAGTATGGCAACAGGAGGTCCTGGGTTCAAATGTGGACTCAGACACTTCCTGGCTGTGTGACCCTGGCCAAGTCACTTAATCCCCATTATCTAGCCCTTACTGCTTTTCTGCCTTGGAACCAATACTTAATCTCAATTCTAAAACAGAAGGTAAGAGTTAAAAAAAACAACATACTAGAACTGTTAAGGTAAACTGGTAACATATTACAAAGGGTTTCCAAGGCTGTACAGAGAAGTTTGAATTTTTTCCTAGAGGCAATAAGAAACCAAAAAAGCTTTCTCAGCAGGAGAGTGACAGAATCATAACTGTGCTTTAAGGTATATAAATTTGTCCACTGTGTTAAGGCTGAGACTAGAGTAGAGAAACCAATCAGGAGGCTATTGTAATAGTCTAATGATGAAGGCTTGAAGTAGGCTGTTGGGTCTTTAAGTGCAGAGAAGGGGATGACTGGCTATAAGAGATGTTGTGAGTATCTCCCCAAGAAGAGTTGGTTGAAGCTTAAGTTATTTACCTATAGTTACAAAACTGGTAAGTGCCAGAGTCAAGATTTGAACCCAGGTCTTCCTGGCTGAGGGCAGCTAGGTGGTGCAGTGGATAGAACACCAGGCCTGGAGTCAGGAAGATTCATCTTCCCAAGTTCAAATCCAAGCTTAGACATTTACCAGCTATGTGACCCTGGACAAGTCACTTAACCCTTTTGGACTCAGTTTCCACATCTGTAAAATGAGCTGAAGGAAATGGCCAACCACTCCACCATCCTTGCCAAGAAAACCCCAAATGGGGTCTTGAAGGGTCGGACACAATTGAGAAATGATTGAAGAACAACAAATCCCTGGCTGAAAGTACAAAATAACGTCCACTACTCCCATGCTGCCTTTCATCAACAGTTGTTAATCATAAGGGTTTTGATAATACTAACCTTACATCTGCAGAATACTTTAATTTTTCAAAACATGGAATTTTGAAATCAGAAAACCTGGGTTCAAATCCCAACTTAAGTCATTCCCTTCTCTACATCACTTTCCTTGTCTGGATTAGATGATTTCTTAAGTCATTTCCAGCCAGTCCTAAATCCTGCGGCCTATGACCATGTCTATTAAATTGTTTGATTCTTACACTAACTGCGTAGTAGGTGAGGCAGGTATTATTATCCCCACTTGACAGATGAGAAAACTCACTCACAGAGAGTTGAAGTGACTTTGCATAAGATCCTACTACTTTAATGAGTGATGAAGAAGATGATGATGGGAATGAGCTAAGGCAGCTGCCTCCCTCATTCTTCCACAAACCCAAACTTAACAGGGTCTGAAACATTCTCCTTACTAAATACCTTAAGGAACTCTCTTCCACCCACTACCTTGTCAAGTCCCTCTCCTGGAAGTGGTTTCAGAAAGACTTCGAGCTCTGAAAAAGTATATCGAGGCCTGAGTGACTTATCCCTCAGAGATGATGGGCAGGACCGAGAACTCTGGGGGCTGGCCTCCACAGAGAAAAACAGAGCCCTGAGAATCACGAAAGGATTTTGAGGCCCATGTGTGTGTGTCTTTGTTGTCTTCTCAGAGTGGGAAAGACCTCCCTCCTGAATCAATATGTACACAAGACTTTCTATGAGGATTATCAGACCACGCTGGGGGCCAGCATCCTCTCCAAAATCATCATGGTAGACAACACAACCTTGAAGTTACAGGTGAGTAGGGTTGCCCTTCCCTATTATGTTCATACAAACACAAATTCTCCCAAATCCCTCGGGCTGACTCAAATCCAGCTATATCCTCCAGCAATATCGGAGAGTAGCAAAGGGAGGTGCAGCTAGATGGCTCCGTGGATAGAGAGCCAGAATAAGAGACTTGGGTTCAAATCTGGCCTCAAATACTTCCTAGCTATGTGGCCCTGGGCAAGTCACTTAATCCCAACTGCCTAGTCCTTATGGTTCTTTCACCTTAGAACTGGTACTTGGTATGGATTCAAAGACAGAAGATAAGAGGTTTGTTTTGTGTTGGGTTTTTTTTTTAATAAAAAGAAAATTTTTTAAAAATTAACAGTAGATGTATAACCCAGTGGAATTGCTTGTCAGCTCCGGGAGGAAGGAGGGAAGAGGGGAGGGCAAGAATGTGAATCATGTAACCATGGAAAAATATTCTAAATAAATAAATTTTAAATTAAAAAAAAAGTAGCACTGAGGTCTAGTGGGAAAAGCACTGTTTACAAATCAGTAAGTTTGGGTTCTAGGCCTAGCTTGGCCATTAATTCTGCCACTAATTCTGGAAGTCCTTGAGGGTTAGTTTGTGTCTTTGTAGTCCTACTAGCCAGCTTTAAACACAGTGGAAGGACCTTAGTTCCTCATGAGAGGGTTAGACTAGAGGGCCACTGAGGTCCCTTACAGTTCTAACTTTACAATCCCATGATCCTATGTTCCTAGGTACTTTATAAACATGTCTGGGATTTGAACTGGAAACTAACTGCAAACACTAGGCAAGTTATTTGACCTTGGTGCACCCCATTTTTCTCATCTGTCAAATGGGATTATAATTCTTGCCCTACCTACCTGACAAGCATTCTGTGAGGATAAAATGACATAATTAATATGAAAGTGCTTTCAAAAAGTTAAATGTACAATGCCAAGATATCAGAATGTTCAAAAAAGGGGGCAGCTGGGTAGCTTAGTGGATTGAAAGCCAGGCCTAGAGACGGGAAGTCCTAGGTTCAAATTTGTCCTCAGACATTTCCCAGCTGTGTGACCCTGGTCAAGTCACTTAACCCCCATTGCTTTGGAGTCAATACTAGACTCAAGACAGAAAGTAAGGATTGTTTTTTTGTTTGTTTGTTTGTTTGTTTTTAAGGAATGTTAAAAAAATCAGAATGGTAAAAAGGACCACTTAAGACCAGACCAAAAGGTTGGTTCCTTGACCAAACAGGCTATCAGTCAGTCACTATTTATTAAACACTTGTGCCAGGTACTGGACTAAGCACGAAGGATACTTTATTGTTCTGGCATTTTTCACTTGTGTCTGACCTTTCCTGACCCCATTTGGGGTCTTCTTGGCAGAGATACTGGAATGTTTGGCCATTTCCTTCTCCAGCTCATTTTATGGATGAGGAAATTGAGATAAACAAGGTTAAATGATTTGCCCAGGGTCACACAGCTAATAAGAGTGTGAGGCCAGATTTGGATTTGAACTTGGGAAGATAAATCTTCCTCACACCAGGTCCAGCACCTTATCCACTATTCCACCTAGCTGCCCACTACTGATACTAAAGGGCAAAAGACAGTCCCTGTCCTCCAGGAGATTGCCATTTAAAGACCAGGGAAAGGAACATTTTGATGAAAGCTGACATATGAACTTTTTCCAAGCTGTTTCAAGTTCTTGGTGGGGGGAGGGGGTTCCCCTCCAGATATGGGACACAGGAGGTCAAGAGCGGTTCCGGTCCATGGTATCCACCTTCTACAAGGGCTCAGATGGATGCATCTTGGCTTTTGATGTCACTGACCGAGACTCCTTCCACGCCCTGGACACCTGGAGAGGGGACATTCTCCAGAAGACACTGCAAACAGAGCAAGTCTTCCCCATCGTGGTGCTGGGGAACAAGATTGACCTGGATGCCCGGGAGGTAAGGGATAGGCTGGGTTGGGTTGGATGTTTGGCAAAGGCTAGCATCTCAGCCCCAAGCCTTTTTGGACACACTTTCCAAGACATGGAGGGTGAGGGTCCAGGAGAGCCAGCCCATTCCATTATTAGAAAGCAAGCACTGGTCCCCCAGCAAAAACCCCTAGTCATCTAATTCAACAATTTAATTTATTTATTAGGTGGTGCAAACACTGTATTGAGTACTAGGGAGGTGCATTGTTTAGACAAGATATGGTCCCTACCTGAATGAAAATGACAGTTGAGTAGGCATAAAATAAAGTAGAACTGCATTACATATTATATGCATTATGTATATTTTGGGTACATAATGCATAAATGAATTAAGCAAAATGTCTTGTGAGACCTGAGAGGAGAATTATACTAACCCACTTGGGGGGTGGGTGGAGAGGCTTCATGTAGGAAGTGATACTTAATTTGGGTTTAAAGGACGGGCAGGAACTCAACAGAGAACAGGGTGGACCAAGGTGGAAAAGCACAGGATGTGTAAGAGGGACCATGAATAGTCCAAGCAAGCCAGAAGAGAAGAAACTGCAGAATATCACTGCCCTCTCACTCCCTAGGGCTGGGGGCCCAGCCCCCAGGGACAGGATGAGCACCAGGAAATGGACGTGAGCAGCTTCTTGAGTCACAGTGCAAGAGGAGTTCACCAGCTCCCAGACAAAGAGAAGCAGACAGGAGACAGGGAGAGACAGACAGACAAAGATAGACAGGCAGACAGACAAGAGACAGGGAGAGACAAAGACAGAGACGAAGACAAGAGCCAAGGAGAGACAGATAGACAGAAACAGAGGAAATAGGAAGAGAGACACGGAGACAAAGATACAAAGACAAAGGGGGTCCAAGAGGAACAGGAAGAGAGAAAGATAGAGGCAGTAACAGACAGACAGGTAGAGACAGAAGGGTTGACAGGAAACAGGGGAAGAGTTAGAGACAGTAACAGACAGACAGAGGCCACCAGGAAACAGATAGGGAAAGAGGCAGAGGTCAACAGGAGACAGAAAGAGTCAAAGAGAGTGACAGGCCAACAGAAGATGAAGAGAAAGAGAGAGGGACAGAAAGGCTGACAAAAGACAAGGAGAGAAAAAGACAGAAACAGAGAGACAGAGTCAGAGAGACAGGAAAATAGGCAGAGAGGCAGAAACAGAGGCAGAGAGAGAACTGATATGAAGATGAGTGTGGAGCTGAGAAATGTGGGAAGTAGGAGTGAGGGAGGAAAAATAGAAGGTGGGAGAACTATGTATTTCAGCTCCCTGTGGGTCCTGAAGAATGGGGCAGAGACCTGACTATCTGCCCACAAATCCTCACCCACTGGACTTGTGTCAACAAGTTGTCCATCTTGGGCTCAGATGGACAAAAGAGACATTGTGAGGATGGGCAAAGAGCCCAAGAGAAAGGGATCTGGACCCTGTAGCCTCTCCACAGTCCTGAAGTAAGGAGAGAAAGGGAATTGTGATGGTACCTTTGATGACTGACAAGACTTGCTCCCCAGAAATCTGTGGAAAATAAAGCAGTGGACATAATCAGGGAGGGGGAGAAGGGTGGATGGTAATCCTCTATACCTGGGTCCAGGAGGCCATCTTGCCAAGTAATAAGGCATCAATTCAGTTTTCCCAGTTATCACAGGGCATAAACAAAAATGTGGCCAGAGTCCAGCTCCGTGCCTACCCATTTCTCTCCAGCAAGCATGAATCTGAAGGAGAGCCATTGTAAGGGATAGAAAGGCTGCCCCACAGAGATCTAGGCAACTTCCCAGGTTCTCAGGCCCCTGCTACTTCTTTTTCCCATAGGAAAAGGCTTGGGACTCCCTGACATAGGCCCAGATAGCATGGGAAGGGTTGGGTTGTTGGAATTCTGAGCAGAAGTAACAAGAGCTTTCATGTTTACAGACAGTTCTCCCCATAACAATTCTGTGAGGGAGCCAGTGCAAATGTCCCCTTCTCCAAGGAGCTAAGACTCAGAAAAGTTAAATGATTTGTCTTTGGCCACACAACAATTGCCAGAACTAAAATTGGAGCTCACTTCTCCTAACTCCAAATACAGATCCCTTTTTGTTATCCCAGGTGTGGCTACAGAGATATCCTCCCTCACCCCTCTCCATGACAGGGCTCCTAGGTATGGGAAACTAGAGTCTATCCTGAGAATTTGAGGGAAGAAGCACAAGAAAAAGGCAGATTGGGATACCAACACATACACACACACACACACACACACACACACACACACACACACACACAAAACACTATCAAAGCAATGTGAAATGAGTAGAGAAATGAACAGAGATTCTCACACACACACACACACACACACACACACACATACATACACACATACACATACATACACACAAAACTACTACTACCATCGAGATGGAATTTTTCCCAAGAAAATCAGACACGTGCCTTCAGGATACCTACATAGTTTGCTCAACTTCTTCTAATGTAGCAGACTTAAAGTTTATACATTTATAGAATCATAGAGGTCACTGACAAGAAGAAAATCTTTTTATGTGGCACAATATCAATAGCAACACTTTCTGTGGTATCAAAGAACTGAAAAAAAAGTTGAAGTCCATTGATTGGGGAATGATTGAACAAATTGTGTTATGGGATAATAATGGAATATTTATTGTGCTGTAAGAAATTATAAGCATGATAAATATAAGAAATGTGGGAAGACATATGAACTGATGCAAATCAAAGTGTGCAGAGACAAAAATACACACAGTGACTTCAGCAGTGTAAATGGAAAAAAAAAACCACAAGCAAAAAAACAATCAAAAATGAGATTACAAAATTGTAAAGATCAAACCTGGTTCCAGGAAGATCTATAAAAATACCCCAGTTGCTGCTCTTTTATAAGAGTGGGGATATAAAGTTGTAAAACACTGTATTTAGCTTTGGATTTTTTTTTTGTTTTGGTTGTTCTTTTCCTGAATTTTTTTTAATTGTTGAAGGCAGCTAGGTGCCTCAATAGATGGAGAGCTAGGCCTAGAAATGGGAGATCCTGATTTCAAATCTGACCTCAGATACTTCCTAGCTGTGTGACCCTGGGCAAGTGACTTAACCCCCATTGCCTCACCCTTACCACTTTTCCATGTTAGAACCAATATACAATATTGATTCTGAGACAGAAAGTAAGGGGTTAAAAAAAAGAGCAATTAGTAGCAGTTTCATATGATTGTAGATAGCTTGGGTTTCTCCCCTTGAGACTTTCTTCATATCCTTATTAGACATTTCCCCAATTAGGGAAAGGCCCTTGTTCTTATAGATTTGAATAAGTTCCTTATATTTCTTAGAAATGAAATTTTCATCAAAGAAACTTGCTGTAAAGATTTTTTCCCAGTTAATTACTTTCCTTTTAATCTTAGATTTGTGGATTTATTTATGCAAAAACTTTTAAATTTTATTTAATTAAAATGATCTATTTTATCTTCTGACATCCTCTATATCCCTTATTTGGTCATGAACTTATCTTCTTTTCATAGATAGAAGAGGTCATTTTTCTCTACATTTCTCTAATTTGTTTATAATAGGAACTTCTATATCATTGTCACATGTCTATTTGGAGCTTATCTTCATGTAAGGTGTGATTTTAATGTTATTTCTTCCATACTGTTTGTGCAATCTTCCCAGCAGTTTTTATCAAATAGTCAGTTGTTATCCCAGCTCAATGTTTCTGAATGTCCATCCCTTTTCCCTTATGCAGGTGTCCCAGGAGAAAGCCCTAGACTGGTGCAAAGAGAAGGACATACCTTACTTTGAAGTCAGTGCAAAGAACAACATCAACGTGGAACAAGCATTTGAATTACTGGCCAGACAGGCACTGATTCGAGTAAGTAGCCAGGGTGGTCAGTGGTTAGTGTCTAGCCTGAGTCACTTCCCACTGGGCCTCTTGGGAATAGCACTAGCTTTTGAGTTAGAGGACCTGCGTTCAGATCTTCCCTCAGATACTCCTTACTGCCTGCCACTTTGGTCAAGACATAAATAACTCCCTAAAGGGCAGTGACATGGCTAATGGATAAAGTGCCAGCCTGAGATGGGAGGTGCTGGGTTCAAATCTAGACTCAGATACTTCCTAGTTGTATAACCCTTGGGCAAGTCACTTAACTCCAGTTGCCTAGCCCTTATTACTCTTCTGCCTTGGAACTGATTCTAAGGCAGAAGATAAGGGTTTTTTTTTAAATGGCACAATCTTCTTGGCCTCAGTTTCCTCATTGGGCCTGGAGTCAGCAAGACTGCAGCTTAATCTGGCTTTTATATGAGCAAGTCACTTAGAATTCCATCTGCCTCAATTTCCCCATCTGTAAAATGAAGGTAATAATTAACACTAATCTCCCAAGAGTGCTGTAAGGATAATATGAGACTATTTTTTTTTATATTTTCTTTTTCTCCAATCACATGTAAAAACAATTTTTAACATTTTTTTAAAGTTTGAGTTCCAAATTTTCCCCACAACTTCCTCACTGAAATAGTAAGTAATCTAATATAGATTTTACACTTACAATCATGTGAAATATTTTTTCATATTAGTCATTTTGTGGAAGAGAAAAACAAAAATAATCAAAACAAAAAAAATGAAAGAAAGTGAAATATAGTATGTTTCAGTTCCCATTCAGACTCCATCAATTCTTTCCCTGGAGGCGGATGGCACTTTTCATCCTGAGTCCTTTGGGCTTGTCTTGGATCACTGTATTGCTGAGAATAGTTAAGTCACTCACGGTTGTTCATCATACAGTATTGCTGTTGGTGTATATAATGTACTACTGGTTCTGCTGAGACAGTATTTGTAAAGCATTTTGCAAATTCCTCCTATCTTTCTAGTCTCCTTATGCCTTATTCATCTTCTATGGAATCCAGGGACACCAGTCTCCTTACTTGAACAAAACACTCCATCCAGACTCTGATCATTTGCACTGGCTGTCCTTCATAGCTAGAATGTTCTCCTTCCTCATTGCCTTCTCATGGCTTCCTTTTAAGTCTCAACTAAAATCTCACCTGCTTCAGAAAGTCTTTCCCTATCCCTGTTTTTTTTTTTAAACCCTGATTTTCTGCCTTATTATCAGTTGTAAGACAGAGGAGAGGTAAGGGCTAGGTAGTCAGGGTTAAGTGACTTGCCCAGGGTCACATGGCTAGGAAGTATCTGGGTACAGATTTGAACCCCAGGTCCTCCCAACATCAGGTCTGGTACTCTATCCACTGTGCTACCCAACTGCCCCATCTAATCCCTCTTAATTCTAGAGCCTTCTCTCTGTTGATTTTCTCCAATCTATACTGTATATAGCTTCTTTGTGCGTAGTTGTTTGCATATGGTCTCCCCCAGGAGACAGTGAGCTCCTTGAGATGAGCAACTGTCTTTCTTTGTATCTCCAGCATTTAGCACACTGTTTGGCACATAGTTGACACTTATTAAATGTTCATTGGCTGACTACAAATTTTAAAGTGCTATATAAATCCTAGCTGGCCAGTCAGTTTTTTATGAAGCATCTTAAGCCAATTCAGTAAACATTTACTAAGCACACTTATGTGCAAGGCACTATGCCAGGGGGATACAAGGATGAAAAATGGTTCAGAGTCTCCGGCCTATGTAGATCTTGGATAGCTTTGGTTTCTGCCCAAGATAGCTTCCTGTTTGTTTTCAGAGAACTGTGCCAAGGATTTTGAGCAATTCGTTGTGTTTTTTTTTTAATTTAATATTTACATTATATCTTAGAATTGATACTAAGTATAGATTTTGAGGCAGAAGAGTAGTAAGGGTCAGGTAATTGGAATTAAGTGACTTTCCCAAGGTCTCACAGTTAGGAAGTTCCTGAGGCCAGATTGAAACACATCCTCCCAACTCTAGGACTGGTGGTCTATCTATTAAGTCACCTACCTGCCCCATTTTGGGGTGATCCTTTTAAACTGGTCTCTAAACTCAAGAACCTCCTTCATAGAAGACTGAAACTCTACCGGCTTTGTCTCAAATTGTTCGGCTCTACAATTCTAATTGGCCCTTGGCTGTTATAATAATATTTAGAGATCTGTCAGATGGAGAGTGAAATAACACTTTGTCGTGAAGGCCCTGACACTAGCCAATTTCTCCTTTATTTTTATAATCAGAGAAAGACAGTAAAGAGTATTAAACAAAAAAAGGAAATACACCCTTTTTGGTAATAGCAAGTATAGGTACAGAATTTATTATATCCAAACTCTTCTCAATAATTATTTTAGACTATTTTAAAAGAAGGGCAACTAGATTGCACAGTGGATAGAGCACCAGGCCTGAAGTCAGGAGGACCTAAGGTCAAATCTGGCCTCAGACACTTCTTAGACTCTGAGCCTATTTGCCTACCCCTTGCCATTCTGTCTGAGAGTTGTTACTAAGACAAAAAATAAAGAGTTGTTGTGTTTTTTTTTTTTTTTAAAAAAGCAATTTGAAAGAGAACATTACATCCAATGTCTAGTTTCTTCTCCATTTTGTTACAGAATAGGAGAAGTGATGGTTAGGAAAATAGGGAGGACTTGGGATAAGTAGAAAGGAGAAGACAGAGCTTATGAGAGGGGAGAGGTAAGAGATCTTATTTTTCTCTTCTTTCTCTGTCCCATCCCAAAGCAGGTAGTCTGGGGCTCTTTGGCCCTCCAGTTGGTACTATCTAGCAAAAAATGTAAGACTACCTCTCTGCATATAGTAGTGGTACAATTTCTGAGGCCCCTGTAGGTAGAATGGCAAATCTAGGTTAGTCCACTCAAGCAGCCTAAGTTTCTGGTTCAGCTCCTGAGTGAGCCAGAATAAGTTGCTCTGGGTCTCAGTTTCCCTATCAGTACAATGGGAGGAAAAATCCCAACTTCCATTGAACATTTGAAAGAAGAGGACAAAGGACATAAAGTGGCCTGTGCCCATCTGAAAAATGATTTCTTTTCTCTCACAGCATCGAGGGATTTTCGAGAATTATTTGACTGATTCTATCAAGCTTTCACCATTGGGAGAGCCAAGGAATAAATGCTGCTGATTAGAGAGTCCCATCTCAGAGACAGAGGCCACCTTAGGAAAGAGGCTGCTAATTATTCAGGGCTGGGACTGGGTAGAAGACTTCAATTCCCCTGTCCTGCTACTCTATATATTTCTCTGTCCCAATCTGCTGGGACCAGGTGACAAAAGGAGGAGAAAATCTTGAAGAGCTAAAAGGACAAAGAATGCCTGACTGCTGTCTGAGAGCAGGAGAAAAAGAGAGGATGCTAGTGGACCCATAAACATTTTCTCTACTAGAAGACAACAGAGGGATGGAAGATTTCTAGAATCAAAAAGTTCTCAAGCTGGAAGAGGCTTCCAGTGTCACAGTTCTATATCTCAAATAGGATTCAGCAGCCTTCTCATGCAATTCCCTCATTTTACAAATGAGGAAACCGAGGATTTAAAGAGGTTACATGACTTAGTTGATGTCACAAAGGTAGTAAATGTCATAAGTAGTATTTAAATCTAGGTCTTCTGACTCTTGCCCATTCCACACTCTCTCATCCTCCTCTATTGTACTGATAAGCTAATGGAGATAAGGAAAGAATTTGACTTGCCTATGATCACAGGTGGCTTAAACTAGAAACCAAGTCTCTAAGACATTCCAGTGCTTTTTCCCATCCCAAATTTTTCCTTCTTCTATTGAGAACTGTGTCGTAGCATGGGATAGTGGTTAGGCCACTGGAAGATAGAGATTCAGATCCTGTGTGACCCTAAACAAGATGTATAATACCTTTTGGCCTCAGTCCTCCATGGAGGAATCTAGATGTTGCCAAGAATGGTACGAAGAGAACCATCTTCACCAACCACCCATGAAACCGGCTGATAAGGAAATAATCAGTTGCTAGGGCATCTCTTCCAGGAGCACTTAGGAACGCCAAGTAGTAGGAAGGATGTACAATCAATTGGAGGGTGCAGATAGTGATCAACCATCACTTAGTGGGAAAGAGAGGATATAGAAGGGTGCAAAAGAGGGGGGTGGGACTTGGTGTGAGTGAATAATTTGATGTGAGCTAGCGGTATGTGATTGAGAAGAGACTAATAAGAGGTTTGGTTGGGGGAAAGGGGTCAGTATAGCCTTCCTATGAGAGTTAGACTCAATGGCCTCTAAATATCCTTTCCAGTTCTAAATCTATGATCCCATGATTCTTCTCGCTGTAAGATTAAAATTAATATCCAATAACTCCAAGTATTATATTTTATAAGATTTATTAATAATCACTTGAAGTAGAGGAAATAGAAAGACAAAAGTAAAGCTGAGTAAAGAGAGGTTTATCATGGCATGTAGCAGGAGAAGCAAGAAGAGAGGGCAGAGTTACAGAAACTTTATTTCCAAAACGTAAGGATGTAATGTGAGAACGAAAGTGGGATTCTGGGAAATGGAGTCCTGGGGCACAAAATTCTAATTACACGCCACCCCAAAAAATCATGCATTACAGTTATCCTCATTAGGTATCTACCTTCCCCATCCTCCATCCCTATTCCAACTCACTTGGCCCTGGGTATGGACAGCCCAGTTCAACAAACATTGCTTTCTTGGATTTAATATCCTTGGACTATCAGAACTAGAGAGGGAGAACTTTAGTGTGACTGTATGATGCCTCAGTGCCAAGCAAAGGCCCATTTGGGATTGGGGACAGCTGCCTTCTGAGAACACAGTCTTGTTATGGAAAGGACCAAAGAGCCATGACTAGAAAATTGGTAAATCTCAGTTTTAGTGCCAACTGTGCCAATTACCAAGTCAGCCCTTGTAAGCCTTGGTTTCCTTATCTGCAAAATGAGGGTCATGCTATTTGCCTTCAAAAAGTTATGATTACGCTCAAATAAGACAACATACTTTGAAAGCCATAATACTCTCAGGGCTGATAGGTAGCACAGTAGATAGAGTGTTAGACCTGATGACAGGAAGTCCTGGTCTCAAATCTGGACTCAAACATTTCCTAGCTGCGTGACCCTGAACAAGATACTTAACTCCAATTGTCTAGCCCTTACTGCTCTTTTTTAAAAAAAATTTGTATTTTCACAATTATATGTAATAAAATTTTTTAACATGTTTTCCAAAATTATAAGATTCAAATTGTCTTCCTCCCTCTCTCCTTCCCTTCCCCCCCACCTTCTTGGAGGTGATAAGCAATTCAATCTGTGTTATACATGTACTATCACACAAAACATATTTCCATATTGTTCTTTTTTTTTAAAGAGAATAATCATATAAAGCCAAAACCCCAAATAAACAAGTGAAAAATCACATGCTTCCATCTGCATTCTGATTCCAGCAGTTCTTTCTCTGGAAGTGGATAGAATTCTTTGTCATAAGTCCTTCAGAAAAGACACGGATCATTTTATTGCTGAGAGTAGTGAAGTCTTTCACACTTGATCATTCCACAGGATTGTTGTTAACTGCATACAACATTCTCCTGATTCTGCTTATCTTGCTCTGCATCAGTTCATGTAGATCTATCCAGCTTTTTCTGAATTCATCTTGTTTATTGTTTCTCATAGCACAATAGGGCTCCATTATCATCATATACTCTTACTGCTCTTCTACCTCTAATTAATACTTAATATTTACTGTAAGTCAGAATGTAAGGGTAAAAAAAAAAAGAAAAGGAAAAAAAACTATAGTAGTCTCGCCAATGAACATTGTTATTTGTTTACCTTGATATGGTTCTAAAGGCACCAGTCCAGGTACAACTAAGGGGTGAAAAACAGCCATGCATCCTATGAGACAGGTGGTTTGAACCAGACATCTCCAGTTGAGAGGGAAAATCTTAATTTCCCCTTATGTTCCCCATGCCATCCCAGGGTGTGTCTCCTGGTCTTTTCCTGAGGTCTACAACAGTGAATGCAGTGTGGTGTATCAAAAAGAGTGCCTGATTTGAAGTCAAAGGACTTGAATTCAGATCCTAGATCTGTTACTACTTTGTGATCTCAGGCAAGCATTTAACTTCTTTAGACATTAGTTTCCTCATCTGTAAAATAAGGAGTTGGTTTAGATGACCTTTAAGATTCCTTGTAGTTTTGGATCTCTGTGACCCAAAGTTTTTGCCCAGAGCTGAAGGCCACAATTAGTTAAGATAAAGGTGGAAGGAGATGAAAAAAACAAAATAGGGTCCCTGCTTTCCCTCTCTGCTCCTTCCCTTGTTGTCCCTTAGAGAGCACGCAAATAGAAGCTGTATTCAGGGGTGGCATTAAAAGTCCTCCCTGCCTTGGGAAGAACAGGACGCTATGTCACATGGAACCAAACCGGGCCAAGAGAGAGTCTCAGGGTGGGTTTGGATGCCCCTGGAGGGAGGAAGAAGACACTATATGGACAAATGGCCACAAGAGGTCAGTAGTACTACTCTCTTCCAGGCTTTCCAGTATCAGAAGTCTGGGTCGGGAGTGAGTCCAGACATTGCCAAGAATGGTACAAAGTGAGTCCTCTTCACCTACCACCTCTAGAACTGGCTGATGAGGATATAGCCAAGTGCTAGGGCATCTCTTCCAGGAGCTCTTAGGAATCCCAAGTAGTAGGAAGGATGCACAAGCAATTTGTGGGTGCAGATAGTGATCAGCCATCAATTAGTGGTATAGAAAGGGTGAAGTGGCGAGCAGAGAAGGGCGGCTTTGGTGTGAGTGAATACTTTGATGTGAGCTAGTGAAATGTTTGATAAATAAGGGATTTGGTTGTGGGAACGGGTCAGGATGGTTTCCCTCTGTCAAAAGGAGATGGTGTGGAGAGGAAGGGCAATTGGGTATCTGTGTGAGCTCAGATTCATGGCTCATACTGTTTCTGTGCCCACACACATCATACGTCAGAAATGGCAAAGTTGCCTGGGACCTGTGGTTAGATCCAGTCACATACTGCTTCTTTGAAATGTACCAGCTCAGTGTTTCCTGATTCCTGCCCCTGGAGACAGACAGTGTGGTGTCATCAGAACATCCAAGCCTCATGGAGGTAGTCCACCCAACACCCCAATGTTTTAAACCTAGCCACAGACTATTTTTAGGTGAAATTCAGCCTGAAGAAAAAGGGGCAAAATCAGCTTTCAAGGCCTCTGCCAGCCCAAGCAACTAATCAGCTTACACCCAAATCAGAATTCTGCTTTGGTCTGGATAACAACCAGTCACTCAGGGACCATTCGGCTGATATGTGGATGTCAAGTGCTTTCAATGTCAACCTTGCTTCTAAACCTCGTTAAGGAAAGGTTGGGATGGGAATAAAGAAAAGATGCAATGAGAGAAATAAATGTTTGAAAAATCCCTTTTTAAAAAATAAACTACATAAGTGAGTGTTTGATGTTATTAAGAGAAACCCTTTCCCCCCAATTCCAGGTCCAGAATATCGTGCAACTCATGTCACCAATGCTCTTTCATGTCTCAGTTTCCCCATATACAAAGTGGAGAGGTTGGACTAGATGAATTTTGAAGTCCCTTTCAGCTTAAGCATTCTGGATTTTTATGATTCTCAATCAGGAAGCACCCAGATTTCTGGACGTTTTTTGGTAATTCAAACATTCTGTGGAATCACTTGGGTAACTAGATCTTTCCCTTTCTTCTACCTAAAGTAAACTAAAAAAAAAAAAGATCATATACAATTAACAATTTTCTATTATTTCAGAAATAGAATCTTTCAGAATCTTTCCTCCAAAAAAGAGAGGAGGACACAAAGAGGATCTGTTTTCTCTCATGTACTGTAGGATTAAAAATTAATTCAAAATACTCCAAGTATTATTTTGATAAGATTTAATAAAATAATAACAATAATAACAATAAGCAAAAGAAAAAATATATACTCAGTAAAAGAGAAAAAAAAGTTCCCAAACCACAACACCCAGAAGAGAGCCCAGAGCCATCAGAGCAGAGAGCCCCCATGGGTGGGGGTCTCCAAATTTATTTCCCAAATGCAAGGACACTAGGTGGGGATGCAACTCAAAAAGATGCTGGGTAATGCAGCTCAGGTGCATCAAATTTCCACCTACACAGTACCCAATTGCCAGTCCATTTAAGGATGGAAGAGAGTTTCTTTCAGGGTTCAGTGAGCATTTCTTCCCCCAGATATATAGAATGGCACCTCACTTTTCTCCTTGGATATGGGACTCTTTCTACTTCTGACAGGATCATACAATGTTCCCACATTCCATATGAAATAGTATTGTTTCTCCTTCCACACCAGTGATGTCAGCAGGCAGAGAAGCATCAAAGAGATAATGGGGGGGGGGGTAGCCATTTAATTACAGCTCCCCTTGAAATCAGAATGCTTGAGATCTGGATAGAGTCAAGACCAAACTGATTCCCAGAACACAGAACATCTCTTCACTATAACTGCATAACCAGGAGAAGAGGGGACAATAAAGAGTAACCCCCAACCCCAGAAGATAGTGTGAAATATATGACCCCTGCCACTCATCACAAAGAACAAAACTGGAGGTAAGCAGGTTGGCAAACCACCGAGGGGCTGAGGATGAGCTTAGATTCAGTGATTGTAAAAAAAAAGAATGGAGAAACATAAGTTTGATTCTGTGCAAACTCAGGGCAAGGCATACTGGGAAGGTTCTGAATCCTTCCATAAGGTGATCAGGGTGGGGATAGAGTTCATCAGAGAGTTATCCCTGGAGGAAGCTAGCTTTGAATTTGATTTTATAGAAAGAAATGGACATGGATTAAAGATAAGGAGTTGGGAAGGAATTTCAGGAAAAGGGAAATGATCCATACAGAGCCCCAAGGGAAACAAGCTTCCATGGCTTCAGTGAAGTCTCTGTTTTTGTTTTTGTTTTTTTAATTTTAAACCCTTAACTTCTGTGTATTGACTTATAGGTGGAAGAGTGGTGAGGGTAGGCAATGGGGGTCAAGTGACTTGCCCAGGGTCACACAGCTGGGAAGTGTCTGAGGCCGGATTTGAACCTAGGACCTCCTATCTCTAGGCCTGACTCTCAATCCACTGAGCTACCCAGCTGCCCCCGAAGTCTCTGTTTTAAGAAGTAATAAGAAATTGGTTTGAAATGACTGGCAGGATTGCAAGGAGAAAAGATGATAGAAGGGCCTTGAATTCTGGGCTAAAGTGTTTGGATTTGATGCAAAAGAAGCTAGGGGGATGGTTCATAGTGAGAGGGCAAGAATATATTCTTTATTTAGGACCTTGGGGCATCCCCACTTATAAATCCCCTCCCCAGCAGGAGTGATGAGGACTGTGAGGAAGGAGGAAAGTCAGGGTGTGCTTTCCCTTTGTGCTTTGGTGTAGGTTTGGAATGCTTTGTTTTTCCTCTATGACCTTCAGTTTTCAGGAGATAATTACAGACGTAGAACACTTAGGTTCTGTGTTTTGAGTTAAAAAAAAAAAAAAAAGATGGCAGAATGCACTTTCTCTTTTGGAGAAAACTTATCACCTCAGCTGAGGACTCCCACTGAGGTATAGTGGGTGTAGCAGCAAGAAGGCAAAGAGCAGTAGAAACATGCATGCAGTCACTACAACCATGTAGCTCTTTGGATAGAATGTCAGTCCTGGAGTTGGGAGGTCCAGAGTTCAAATCTGGCCTCAGACATTTCCTAGCTGTGTGACCCTGGGCAAGTCACTTAACCCTGGCTGCTTAGCCCTTGACCATCTTTTATCTTAGAACTGATACTAAAACAGAAGGTAAGAGTTTAAAAAGAGAGAGAGGAGAAGCTATAGGATGACATTGCTAGAAGACCTGGTGGCCTTATAATTATTTTTAAAGTATTCTTTTGGAAAATTGACCAGCCAGACAACAAGTTAGAGCCTATAAGCATTTAAACTTTCTTTGAATTCCTTCTCTCTGCTGGCAGAACTAACATCTTTGTCACAAGCCACTGACTTAGACTTAGAAAATCCTCTTTAATCAGTTCTTGACAACCTACATTTCCCTCAAAACATTTTAGGCATCATCTTCCAATAACCCACAAAGGAGTGACTGAATCTCTGGCATTATAATTTTGGGGTCCTTCATATAAATTAATCTGAGTAAAGACACACATAAAATATATAAGAAATGGACTCATTGTCTTTCTTTTGGCCCACATTTCTGCTTTAATCACAGATATATAGCCTCCTAGATTTGAATAGTCCTACTTTGAGAAGTTTCCTCATGCAATGGCACCCTAATAAGGGGAGGGAAGAAGAGAAGGTAAAGAATAAGTACTTAAAAAGCCTACCATGTGCCAGGCACTGGGATTAGTGTTTTACGAATATTATTTCTTAAGAACCAACTCTGAGAGATGACCTAAGACCTTTCCAACTTCTAGAAGCAATTGTTTTAGTTTTGGTTTTTTCCCAGGAATGCTCAGTGGTACCCAGGCTATCTATCGGTTCTATTAGGGATGTGCTGATATCAGTTAAGTTTTCTTTCTTTTTCTTTCTTTCTTTCTTTCTTTCTTTCTTTCTTTCTTTCTTTCTTTCTTTCTTTCTTTCTCTCTTCTTTTCTTTTAAACCCTTACATTCCATCTTAGAATCAATTCTAAGTATTGGTTCCAAGGCAGAAAAGCAATAAGAGCTAGGCAATGGAGGTAAAGTAACTTACCCAGATTCACATAGCTAGGAAGTATCTGAAGTTAGATTTGAACTCCAAACATCCTATCTCCAGGTCAGGCTCTCTATCCACTGAGTCACCTAGCTGTCCCCTTAAATTTTCAGTATGAGCGTTTGCACCAACAAATTCCATAAATTAGGGATTGATTTGTTGATTTGATGTTTAAGACTTAAGAAAGTAATGGAGAAAGTGTTCATGCAGATTCAACTTAAAGGTGAGTTGAACCTTCTCAGAGAGGTGCTTGTTAAACATTTACCAGCCCAACCCTGGTTCTATACCATATTCTCCTTATAAAATAATGTTTAAGTAACTTCTTCCCACCTCATTAAACTTCTGTGGCTCCCCAGTTCCCCTAATATCAAATAAAAACTCTTCTGCTTAGCATTTGAAGCCCTTCTTGACTAGCCCTAAACCAACTTTACATTATTATTGGACCTTACTCTTTTTCTTTTCCATACTTTTCATTATCAGTTCTTAAGATTCTATTTGCAAACCAGAAAGTGCTTTATTACCATAAAACTTTATTGGTAGATTGAATGTCTTCCAGATTTTAAGCTAATGACAAAGTAGTTTTCAAGATAATCCATTGAGTTTGCCAACTGATCAACAATTTGGAAGTCTAGACCTATGTCCTGGAGCCCAGAGGTAGCCTCCCTCCTTTCTTTCCCCTACCTCTTGCTTGCTTTGAATTCAGAGCCATGTAGGTCTTAAAGAACCTTAGAGAAGAGGAAATGTAGTATAAAGAAAAGAGTGCTAGACCTGAATCCAAAAACCTAGATTTTACCTTTTATACTTCTATTCTCCTACTTACTGCATAGGTAGATTTGAATAAATGACTCTGGCCATCAGTTTCCTCCTCTATAAAATGATGGGGATAGACTAGATTAGAGATGCCAAACTGTACAATACTTTTGAGTGTAGCCTGAACCAGATTAAAGTATAATTGGGAAATGTTTAACAAAATACACAAAAATACGATAGGACAGAAGTAATGCTAATATATGGTTTTCTAAGACCATATGTGCCTTATGTATGGTTTAGTGGCCCCCATTTCATTTGAGTTTGGTACCAATGGAAAAGATGATCACTTAGGTTCCTTGCAGCTTTTATATATGGTGATTAATAAAAAGAGTCTCATGAATTTAGGTCTTCTGATGTTCTTTTCCCAGACTCTTGGACCTGAAACAGGTACCTACAAAGAAGGGAGGCAGAGACTCCCTCCCACCTATCTCAACTTTCCCTCCCCATCACCTTAGGTCCTATTCTCCCCTCACCCTCCACCTTCTCCTTCTCTGCTTTAGCTGATTGGAAATAGCATTGCTTTAAGTGAAATCAAAGTAACATCCCACCACTCCCTTCCCCTGCTCAAAATCTTATGAACTGCTATCATTTTAGCCAATCTGCTAGGTGTGAGGTGATACCTCAGAGTTGTTTTGATTTGCATTTCTCTAATTATTAGAGATTTAGAACACTTTCTCATGTGCTTATTGATACTTTTGATTTCTTTATCTGAAAATTTCCTATCCTATTCATGTCCCTTGCCCAGTTATCAATTGGGGAATGGCTTGATTTTTTATACAATTGATTTAGTTCCTTGTATATTTGAATAATTAGACCTCTGTCAGAATTTTTTGTTATAAAGATTTTTTCCCAGTTTGTTGTTTCCCTTCTGATTTTGGTTGCATTGTTTTTGTTTGTACAAAACCTTTTTAATTTAATATAATCAAAATTATTTATTTTACATTTTGTAATTTTTTTCTAACTCTTGCTTGGTTTTAAAATCTTTCCTTTCCCAGAGATCTGACAAGTATACTATTCTGTGTTCACTTAATTTACTTACAGTTTCCTTCTTTATATTCAAGTCTTTCACCCATTCTGAATTTATCTTGGTGTAGGTTATGAGATGTTGATCTAAACCTAATCTCTCCCATATTGTTTTCCAATTTTCCCAGCAGTTTTTGTCAAATAGTGGATTTTTGTCCCAAAAGTTGGGAATTGTTCAGAATTGGCCAATCTAACCCAGTAGGACTCTGCCATGGTCCACTCTGCATGATGAAGCAGTCAAAGGATTGATTTCTAATCCTGGCTTTGCTACTTCATTTAACAACAGTCATTTCATCTACCTGGTCCTCAGTTTCCTGATCCATAAAGAAGAGGGGTTTATATTGGATGATCTTTAAGGATCCCTTCCAACTGTAACAGTCTTTAAGATTGTCCTGTCATAGTAGACTGCAGAGGACTCTATTTTGCCCTCAGTCCTGTGATCCAAGAAACAATAACCAATTGTTTCCTATCTCTTCCTTCTGCATCCTCCTTCTATGAACTACTGGGGTGTATCTGCTGCACATGCTTCAGTTTCTTGGAGTCACAGGTAAGAGATGGGTGGCAGGTGGACATCAAAGGAGGATGAGCAGTTCTGAAAAGGGCTGGGCAAGCCCTCACACCAGAAGCACTGGTCTCCCTTGAACACCCCATATGTCTCCTGTAAACCATCTCAGCAGGCATTGAAGATAACTGGCAAACCTCAAACCTGCCGTTGAGTTGAGGTAGTATCATCCCCAGGCATGAAAAGATTTCCCCTAGAAGAATAGGTAGATGGGAACAATTTGTTCCAATAACCATGAAAGCAGCAAGAGTATGTGCTGTGGAGCACCTAGAACTTGGTCAGACATGGAAGGTGCCAAGGTCATCTACTGCACCCTTGGACGTCACCAGTCATCCTCACTTTTGTCCTGCCACTGGACCTTAATGACTGGAAGAGAGAGGGAGGCTGATGACTTTGCACAACTCTGCTCACTTAAATCCAATTTATGAGTAACTCAAGACATCACTCCATGATGTCATTGACCCTCTTCAAGTATGAAGGACAACAACCAACCCTCAACTGCAGTAGGCATTGAGAAAATATCTGCTCATCGATCCACAGCCTGGAAGGAGAAGCAACTCAAAGAGTGTTTAAGTTTTGTCTTTTTAGCTCCATCACAGGGCTGGGCACATAGGTGTGGATGAATACTTGTTAAAGTATGTTTGATGATTGAAAGTATATGAAAGTTAAAGTATGATAAAGATGATTGAAAAAGTATCACCAGGGGAAACTGAGGCTCGGAGAGGTCAGATGACTTGCCTACTAGGCAGCTAGGTGACCCAAGGTAGTAACAAAATTATTCTAATTGTGTCCTCTTCTGAAGTCCTTTTTCTTTTTATTTTCCTATCTGTTTAGTTGAAGTATTTTACACACAATCAACAATATGAAAGAGGCAGCTAACTACAGTAAGTAGAGCACTGAGCCAGGAGGCAGGAAATCTTGAGTTCAAATTTGGCCTCAGACATGTAATAGCTGTGCGACTCTAGGCAAGTCACTTTATTTCTATTTGCTTCTGTTTCCTCATCTGTAAAATGGGGATAAAAATAGCATCTACCTCCCAGGGTTGTTTTGAGGCTCAAATGAGTTAATAATTGTAAAGCCCTTGGCACAGTGCCTGGCATATAGTAAGCGCTGCATAAATATTGGTTATTATTACTGTCAGAGACAGAATTTCTTGCTTGAAATCTAATATTATTTTCTCCATGTCACAATGCTTCTTGTCAAAATGCACACATGCTCATGCATGCTCGTGCCCACACACACACACACACACACACACACACACACACACACACACAGCCCTCAACAGTGTGCCTCAGATATATCTCTCCAACTTCAAGTTCAACTTTTACTGGGGTTTTCCTTGAACTTAAATGCTCAGTTGAATGGAAAATCATGAGTCAACCAGGCAATGCAGTGGATAGAAGGCCAGACCCAGAGTCAGAAAGACCTGAGTTCAAATCTTACCTCAACTACTTACAAGTTATGTGACCATAGGCAATTTATTTAACCCCTGGTTGGCTCAGTTTCCTCACCTGTAAACTGAGGATAATAAAAACACCTACATCCTATGGTTGTTATGAGGATAAAATGAGATATTTATTTGTAAAGCACTTTGAAGCACTATATAAATGCTTGTTGTTATTATTACTTTATTATTTAGTCATTATTATTTTAATAATGATTTTTATTAAATAATAAATCATTATTGTTATTACTCTGATTAAGTGGCTAGACAGTTGATTTCAGAGGCAGCAAAACTCAAGTCCAAGTCCATATTTCCTGGGAAAATCACTTGACCTTCTTCGTGCTCTAAGGTGAACAACTTTAAGTTCCAGAGAAGGTGCCAATCTGCATTAGTAAAGGGAGTGTCCTCATCCCAGAATTCCTTGTATCAGCAGAAAACAGGTCCAATCCTTATCTCTTCTCTACGTGGCCTGACCCTGAATGGAGGTAAGAGAACAGATTTCCCCACATTCACCTGCTCTTTTCCAATAGTTCCTGTGAGTAACCAGCTCATCGGGCCTCTCGCTGTTTGAATTCCTGAAACTACAAGGTCGGTGGAACCAACATCTAAGGGTACATGTTGGGAGGAGGGAGGTCAGATCTGCAATTGGGGGACCTTCTCAGGCTAATCTCCATAGGAGCAGGGAGCTTAATCAAAGACACAGTGCTGGAGTGGCAGGCAGTCATTAAACATTTATTAAGCTCCTGCTATGTGCCAGGCATCATGCTAAGAGGAGGAGGAGTTTACAAAGAAAGGCCCAAAACAATCTCTGTCCTCAAGGAGATTCCAATCTAATAACATGCAGATGTCATGTACAGGATAAATAGCAAGTAATTACAGTTGGAGGGAAATAGAATTAAACTGGGAATGGCTTCTTGTAGAAGGTGGGGGAGGCAGTGATGAGGAAGGAGAACATTCCAAACATGGGGGACAGACAGTGAAAACATTTACAATCTCCTTTTTATTCAACCTCTCCTGGCCCACAGACTAAAACTGCCTTTCTGCGATGGAGTCTCCAGACCAATCAGGACTCGTGGGATCCATTTCTCCCCAGAGGGCTGTGCTTTTCTGAACCTCAGTCTCTCTCTTCCATGAAATGGAATTATCCCTAAATTTGCCCTATTTCTAGGTCACTTGTGAGTAGGAAAATGTTCCTTCAAAGCTAGGAAGAGAGAAGTAGAGCCCTTGGGAACCATAGATTCTTAGAAGAGATACTAAGAAAGGCCTCTAGATCAGTTTTATGGATGAGGAACCTGAGGTCCTATAAAGTCAAGTAGTGTACCTGAGGTTCCACAACAAGTAAATGGCACAAGCCACACTTGAACTCAGGTCTAAATCTAGGCTCTTAATAGCCCACTGGTTGGTCTCCTTACCTTGAGTCTCTCTTCCCATCCATGCAGACTCAGTTGTCATATTAATTTTCCTAAAACATATTCTGACCATGTCATCCCTTTATTCAGTAAACTCCCTACTGGCTCCCTGTGGCTCCCTACTACCTCCAGGATCAAATATAATCCTGTTCAGTCTTCAAAGTCCTTTATACATGATCTCTTCCTACCTTTCCTGGCTTCTTAGACTTTACACTCTTCCACATACCCTGTTATCTGGTGGCACCGTCTTCCCTGCTGGTCCTCAAATAAGACATCTCTGAGTCATCATCCATCTTTGAGTATTTCACAGACTTGTCCCCTATTCCCAGTCATTCTCTCTCATCTCTGCCCTCTGACCTCCCTGGATTCCATCAAATCTCAGCTAAAATCCTACCTTCTGTATGAAACCATTTCTCAATTCTCCTTACTTTTTCTAAAAAACAAACAAAAACTCCTTTACATTCCATTTTAGGATCAATCTCATGAATTGGTTCTAAGGTAGAAGAGTGGTAAAGGGCTAAGCAATGGGGATTAAGTGACTTGCCCAGAGTCACACAGCTAGGAAGTGTCTACAGCTAAATTTGAACCCCAAGACCTCTCTTTTCTAGAACTGGCTCTCCATCCACTGCGCCCCCTGGCTGTCCCCAAATCCTCTTACTCTCAGCACCTTCCCTCTAAGAGTCTGAGACCCCCAATTTAGTGATATCCATTTGGAGGCCATGGAACATTGCAGTGTCTAAAGAAATGGAGTTGGGAATCATATGAAGGTCAGTGAAGAAAGGAATTGTGAGAGTGAATAGACTACCACATATTACCAGGAAGGAATTATATAGGAGAAATAGCTCAGTGATACATAACTGTTTGCATGTTGACTCCTCCATTAGACTATGACCTCCTTGAGGGTGAGGACTGTGATTTTGTTTGGTTTTATTTGTTTTTCTTTGCATCCCCAGTGATCACTTAGCATCCAGTAGGTACTTAGTAAATGCTTACTGACCAACTGACTATACCACAACTGCCTTCCTGATGCTAAGATATCTGTTGGGGAAGGAAAGTGGGAAGAAGAATGCCAAAATGAAATCCTTAAAAAAATTTCTGTGGTATAATAGGTTTCTCTGTCCCCTCTCTAACTTCCTGCTCTTTTTACCTCTAAGTGAGTAAACAGAACCCAGGCAGGAAGAGACCAGCCAGGTCTAGTCCCAAATAGGGCTTTCCTCTTTCTTTTCTATAGGACAACAATCTTTTCTTGATTTGGCCTTAACTGGCCCATGTCCAAAAGCTTTTGACATGGAGCCCCCTTCTGTTGCTCTGAGTCAACTGGGTCTTCCCAACTGCAATCTGGGGGCATCTCCATTCTGCCAGGATGCTCTTCTGGTCCTAGTGACACATCCTGGTGAGATGGGAAGAACATTGGCTTCAGAGCCAGGAAATCAAAGGAAGAAACTGGGCACAGACACTACCTCCTACCTCTGTAGTCTGAGCCACCTCGGTTTCCTCACTTGTTCAATGGGTATAGCACTACTTACACTACCTGACTCATGAGGTGGTTTGTGAAAAGAACTATAGAAATGTGTCATTCTGATGAACATATGACCTAGTTATTCTCAGCAATGTAGCGATCCAGGACAGTCCCAGAGTCTCAGGATGAAAAATGCCATCTGCCTTCTGAGAAAGAACTGATGGAGTCTGAATGCAGACTGAAATATGCTGCATTTCATTTTCTTTCTTCTTCTTTTTTTAAATTTTAGATCTCTTCCATAAAATAACTAAAATGGGAAAATATTTTACAAGATTACATATGTAAAATCTATACCAGATTGTTGACTGTCTCAGGGAGGAGGGAAGAAGTAAAAAGGGTCAGAGGAAGGGAAAGAATTTGGAACTCAAAATCTTTTTTTTAAAAAGTGTTAAAGGGGAAGCTGGGTAGCTCAGTGGATTGAGAGCCAGGCCTAGAGATGAGAGGTCCTAGGTTGAAATTCGGCCTCAGACACTTCCCAGCTGTGTGACCCTGGGCAAGTCACTTGACCCTCATTGCCTACCCTTACCACTCTTCCACCTATAAGTCAATACACAGAAGTTAAGGGTTTAAAATTAAAAAAAAATTTTTTTTTAAAAGTGTTAAAATTGTTCTTACATGTAATAGGGAAAAATAAAATATTATTATTTTTAAATAAGCAGATTTCCTGGCCCTATAGAAACATAGCTCCTTGTTCTTTTTTCATTTGAAGCTGGACCCTTCAGGATACCTAATGAAACCATCCATTTTTTAAAAAAACATGTATATGTTTAAAAATTTTTTTTAAAATAATATTTATTTTTTGAAAAGTTAACATGGTTACATAATTCATGCTCTTACTTTCCCCTTCACCCCCCCCCTCGAATTCCCCCTCCCCCCCATGGCAGATGTGTATTTCCACTGGTTTTAACATGTGTCATTGATCAAGACCTATTTCCAAATTGTTGATAGTTGTATTGGTGTGGTAGTTTTGAGTCTACATCCCAAATCATGTCCGCCTCAACCCATGTCTTCAAGCAGTTGTTTTTCTTCTATTTCCACTCCTGTAGTACTTCCTCTGAATGTGGGTAGCATTCTTTTCCATAAATCTCTCAGAATTGTCCTGGGTCATTGCATTGCTGCTAGTACAGAAGTCCATTACATTCTATTTTACCATAGTATATCAGTCTCTGTGTACAATGTTCTTCTGGCTCTGCTCCTTTCACTCTGTGTCAATTCCTGGAGGTCTTTCCAGTTCACATGGAATTCCTCCAGTTTATTATTCCTTTGAGCACAATAGTATTCCATCACCAGCATATACCACAATTTGTTCAGCCATTACCCAATTGAAGGACATACCCTCATTTTCCAGTTTTTTGCCACCACAAAAAGCACGGCTATAAATATTTTCGTACAAGTCTGTTTATCTATGATCTCTTTGGGGTAGAAACCATCCATTTTGATGAGCTATGTTGCTAAAAAAAATCTCTGTT
Source organism: Gracilinanus agilis (assembly GCF_016433145.1). NCBI lineage: Eukaryota > Metazoa > Chordata > Mammalia > Didelphimorphia > Didelphidae > Gracilinanus > Gracilinanus agilis. The sequence continues at coordinate 110,144,058 of NC_058133.1, read as the reverse complement.
CCAATCTTCCTCATATGAATGTGAAAGGAGAAGGGAACAATGCACACACACACACACACACACACACACACACACACATACACAGAGCACCTACTATGCGCCGGGCACTATGCTAAGTGCTTTTTACAAATATTTTCTTATTTGATCCTTACAACAACCCTGAGAGGTAGTTGCTGTTATTATCCCCATTTTACAGTTGAGGAATCTGAGGCTAAGAGGTTAAGTGATATGCCCAGGGACACACAGGTAATAATAACAATAATAATTTGTAATGTTGTTCAGTCATGTCCAACTTCTCATTACCCCATGAGCCATAGTGCGCCAAAGCTGTCCATAAGGCTTTCTTGGCAAAGATACTGGAATAGTTTGCCATTTTCTTCTTCAATGGATTAAAACAAACAGAGGTTAAGTGACTTGCCCAGAGTTACACAGTAAGTGTCTGAAGTTGGATTTGATCTTGTCTTCCTAACTCCCGGCCCAGCGCCTTATCTATTGAACCATAACTAACATTTATATAGTCCTTTCTAAATGCCAAGCATTGTGCTTTATAATTTTTTACTTTTAATTTATATAATTTATATGTATATAAATATATAATTGTATAATGATGATCTCATTTGATCCTCGTAGGTATTATTATTATTCTCATTTTACAAAAGAAGAAACTGAGGCAAATAGAGGTTAAATGACTTGCCCAGGATCACCAAGTTAGGAAGTATATGAGGCTAGAGTTGAATTCAGGTCTTTTTGTCTCAAAGTCCAGCATTCTATCAACTGGGCAACCAGCTGCCTCAATATTAACTATTGTTATTAATATTATTATTATTATTAGATGGATGAGAAAACTGAGGCTCAGAAAGGGTGAGAGATTTGTCCTAAGTGACACAAATAAGTAATATAGGAAATAACTGAGCCCTGGTCCTCCATCTCCTCTTTAAAAAAATTTTAAATCCCTACCTTCTGTTTTAGAATTGTTATTAAGTATCAGTTTCAGGGTAGAAGAGTGATAAGAGCCAGGCAACTGTGGTTAAGTGACTTGTCTAGGGTCACACAATGAGGATATCCCCAAATCCCCCAAATCCAATGCTCTTCCCACTACACCAAAGGGAGTCAGGGCTCTTGGCTCTGCAAATATTCACTCAATCCTTCCCAAGTTTCTACAACTGTACACACAGCTACATATAGCCAGTGGCATGGGCCAGAAGAAGACCCATTTCTTTGTACTCTCTTGCTGAAGGTTGATCTGGGTCTCTGATCATGGGGGACTGAGAAGCAACAGAAGAAGGATACAGATGAGCTTTGATACACCATAGTTATACAACTTGAAAATTCTCTGAAAAAATAAAGCTTAGTATAGCAAATATCTAAATTATGTAAGTATGTCTGTCTGTGTAGGATTACTACCACCTCAGCTATTTCATATCCACAGGCAAGTCTTTGGGGAAAACTCTTCAGAGTTCCCAGTGTTATTCATCTCTAAGACCTCAGTTTCCACCTAGAGAATGAGAGTGTTAGAACAGATAATCTTAGGGCAGCTAGGGAGCACAGCTAGAGAGACAGGAGTTGGAATTGGAAGGACCTAGGCCAGTGATGGTGAACCTTCTAGAGACTGAGTGCCCAACTGCCCTCACTCCACATGTGAGTGCTCCCTTACCTCAGACAGGGAAGGGAGGAAGCACTCCTATTGGGCTGCTGGGCAGAGGGGTAGGAGAAGTGAGGAATGTCCTCAGGTACAGTGGAAAAGGGGAAGGAACCATGAGTAAAAAGAATGTACACATTGGGAACACATGTTGAGAAAGCACACAGGTGAGGAACACAAGGCACATGCTTAGTTTAGGCAATTTGTGATCCTATATCAATACCCCTGCTGGGGACATTGCTCCAGCATTGTTGCTTACTCTCTACAAAGCTCCCAATGTTATCTGTGGCTTTTTGATGACAAGATGATTCTCCACTCCTACACACTACTAAATTTCTTTGCTGGGCTATTGTTCCCTATTATACTCTAATCCTTTGATTTCTTTGCTAAACTTCTGGTTAGTTTTCTAGTTCTTTACTGATTTGTAATTGCTATGTTGCCTTTTCCCCAAAAGGAAATTTCTTAGCTCTTTTAGATTCTAGAAACATGAACTATTTCAATTCTTTTGTGATTCAGACCTACAGCTTCAACTATACATAGTCAGCCAATCAAGTGAGAAGCCATTGTCTATCTGCTTTTCCTCTGCCTCAGCTGTCAATCTTTGAATTCAGGGTGCTCTGAGTTAGAATGTAAAAATTCCTTTCTAATTTCTTGAACCTGGACACTACTTAAATTTTTTTTTTTTTTGCTTATGAATAGATAATAACCATTTAATAAAATGATAGTACTACCATTATGTATTTAATGCTACACTTATCATACTATTAAAGGGACTCTTATCAAAGCTAGATAACATGGTAATTAAATTTATTTGAAGGAACAAAAGATCTAGAATATCAATTGAAATAAATTTTTTTGTTTATTTTTTTTAATTTAAACATTTATTAATATTCATTTTTAACATGGTTACATGATTCATGCTCCTACTTTCCCCTTCACCTCCCCCGTACTCTCCCCACCCATGGCTGATGCATATTTCCACTGGTTTTGTCATGTGTCCTTGATCAAGACCTATTTCCAAATTGTTGGTAGTTGCATTGGTGTGGTAGTTTCAAGTCCACATCCTCAATCATGTTCACCCCGACCCATGCGTTCAAGCAGTTGTTTTTCTTATGTTTCCTCTCCTGCAGTCCTTCCTCTGAATGTGGGTAGCGTTCTTTACCATAAATCCCTCAAAATTGTCCTGGGTCATTGTATTGCTGCTAGTACAGAAGTCCATTACATTCTATTTTACCACAGTATATCAGTCTCTGTGTACAATGTTCTTCTGGCTCTGCTCCTTTCACTCTGCATCTGTTCCTGGAGGTCTTTCCAGTTCACCTGGAACTCCTCCAGTTTATTATTCCTTTTAGCACAATAGTATTCCATCACCCGCATATACCACAATTTGTTCAGCCATTCCCCAATTGAAGGACATACCCTCCTTTTCCAGTTTTTTGCCACCACAAAAAGCACAGCTATAAATATTTTCGTATAAGTCTGTTTATCTATGATCTCTTTGGGGTACAAACCCAACAATGGTATGGCTGTATCAAAGGGCAGGCAGTCTTTTATAGCCCCTTGAGCATGATTCCAAATTGCCAGCCAGAATGGCTGGATCAGTTCACAACTCCACCAGCAATGCATTAATGTCCCAATTTTGCCACATCCCCTCCAACATTCATTATTCTCCCCTTATTTCATTTTAGCCAATCTGCTAGGTGTGAGGTGATACCTCAGAGTTGTTTTGATTTGCATTTCTCTAATTATTAGAGATTTAGAACACTTTCTCATGTGCTTATTGATACTTTTGATTTCTTTACCTGAAAATTGCCTATTCATATCTCTT
>NC_058133.1:110058672-110140494 GCF_016433145.1 Gracilinanus agilis | reverse complement strand
AAGTATACTATTCTGTGTTCACTTAACTTATTTATAGTTTCCCTCTTTATATTCAAGTCGTTCACCCATTCTGAATTTATCTTGGTGTAGGGTGTGAGATGTTGATCTAAACCTAATCTCTCCCATATTGTTTTCCAAATTTCCCAGCAGTTTTTGTCAAATAATGGATTCATGTCCCAAAAGTTGGGCTCTTTGGGTTTATCATATACTGTCTTGCTGATGTCATTAACCCTAAGTCTATTCCACTGATCCTCCCTTCTATCTCTTAGCCAGTACCATATTGTTTTGATGACTGCTGCTTTATAGTATAGTTTAATATCTGGTACTGCTAGGCCCCCTTCCTTTGCATTTTTTCCCATTATTTCCCTTGATATTCTTGATCTTTTGTTATTCCATATGAAGTTTGTTATAGTTTTTCCCAGTAAAGAAGTTTTTTGGAAGTTTGATAGATATGGCGCTAAATAGATAAATTAATTTGGGTAGAATGGTTGTTTTTATTATGTTAGCTCGTCCTACCAATGAACAATCAGCATTTCTATACATTTCAAGTTTCTCTTGGTGTCCCCTACTATTCACCCCCTCTTTCCCATCCCCCATGTCATCTTAGATTATTTAATGTTCCACCCTCTCCCTGTGAATTATTCTTCTGATTACTATAATAGTGAATACTATAATAGTGAATAGAGTTCACTACAGAGAATTATACATAGCATTTCTCTACATAGGAATATAGATAATTAGATCTTACTGAGGCCCTTAAAAAGACAAATTCAAAAATTATGAGTTTTCTTTCTTTCCCCTTTGTTTCTTATTTACCTTTTCATGTTTCTCTCGATTTTTGTGGTTGGATATCAAACTTTCCATTTAGCCCTGCTCTTTTCTGTGCAAATACTTGGAAATCTTCAATTTTGTTGAATGCCCATACTTTCCCCTGGAAATATATAGTCAATTTTGATGGGGAGTTAATCTGTGGTTGCAGGCCCAGCTCTCTTGCCTTTCTGAATAATGTATTCCAAGCCTTGCGGTCTTTTAGCATGGAGGCTGCCAGATCCTGTGTGATCCTGATTGGTTCTCCTTGATATTTGATTTGTCTCTTTCTGGCTTCTTGTAAGATTTTTTCTTTTACTTGGAAGCTCTTGAATTTGGCAATTATATTCCTGGGCGTTTTCTTATCTGGATCGAATGTCTCGGGTGATCTATGGATCCTTTCAATGTCTATATTGCCCTCTTGTTGTAGAACTTCAGGGCAATTTTGCTGAATAATTTCTTTTAGTATGGAGTCCAGGTTTCTATTAATTTCTGGTTTTTCTGGAAGACCAATGATTCTCAAATTGTCTCTTCTAGACCGGTTTTCTTGGTCTGTCACTTTCTCATTGAGATATTTCATGTTTCCTGCTATTTTTTCAGTCTTTTGACTTTGTTTTATTTGTTCTTGTTGTCTTGAGAGATCATTAGCTTCTAATTGCTCAATTCTAGCCTTTACGGACTGGTTTTTGGCTATAATCTTTCGGTTTTCGGCTATGATCTTTTGGTTTTCCTTTTCAATCTGGGCATTTCTGGTGTTCAATTTGCTTATCAGTTCATTTGATTTCTGAGCCTCACTTTCCAATTGCAAGATTCTACCTTTTAAACTGTTATTTTCTTGCCAGATCTCTTCCATCTTCCTCAAAATCTCAGTTTTGGACTCTTCCATAGCTTGTGACCTGTTTTCCTTATTTGAGGAGGGTCCGGATGCTTGTTTGTTCTCCTCCTCTGTTTGCTCGGTTGTCTGGATTTTCTCTGTGTAAAAATTGTTGAGTGTTAAAGACTTCTTTTTCTTGTTGTTAATCTTTCTCTTCTGAACTTCCTGAGTCTGGGTAGCCATCATTAGCCCAGCAGCTTCTCAGCTTTATCCTCGCGCTCAGCAACTGTCTGCGGTCTTTTGGCTCCTGAGGTCTGAGGTCTGGTTTTTTCCAAGGTCAAGCCCCCTGGTGGACCCCCTTGCTTGATCCTCTGCCAGAGGTTTCTTTACAAGTCTCAGGGCGCTGCTTCCACAGTCGTATACCCGTCTGCCCTGGTTCCCCACTCAGGGTTTCAGAGCCTTAGCTCCTGGTTGTGTCTGCCTCTACCCGTGCCTCCGCCTGCGCCTGCGCTCCATGTCCACGCTCAGAGTTCGTGCTCGTTCTTTAGCTTTTTGGGGACCTAAATCTTACTGCTCTCAGGAACAGGCCCTGGAGCTGCCAATGACTCAATGGGTGCCCCAAACTTGCTCTATTTCTTTTTAGCTGGCTTTGGTGGTGTGTATGGAGGGGGTGAGGGGAGTTGTTGCTCAGCCCGCAATTTAGTGAGAGCTGTTTCACCCCTTTATAGCATGGAAATGTCCCAATTCCATGTACCTTCCACGCTGCACCCTGTTGTGGGGTTCCTCTGTTCGTCTGGACTTGTTTTTATGTCCCCTTGAGGAGTCCTGTGTGGTTCGGTCCGGAGAGGTTAAGAGCTGCTTTTTACTCTGCCGCCATCTTAACACAGAACCAACACTACTTAAATTTATGCAAATCACTTCAGGAATTTGTTTAACAAGACTTGGGTAGGGACAAGATGGAGTTAGCAAATTTTTGTTCTGCATTCCCACCAGCAACTTTAAAATCACTCTTCTCTTTCTATGTGTTAATAACATATTAATCAGGAGAGCCTTCCCTGGCTAATCCTCTAAAAGTGAACTGGACTTGGGCAGCAGGAGTAAAGGATATAAAGGGAGAAAAGTAGAGGGAAAGAACTGGATGATCTCTGCATTGGCCTGGCCAACCCTTGGAAAATAGAGTTGACTCCATTGTTCTAACTACCTTAAAGGAACTGTGAATTTGGGGGTGGGGTGGGGAGGGAATGACGCCTGTTTATTTGACCTCTCAGGACAGGTGCACTATGCCTCCTCTCTCCACCTGTGCCCTAACCCCAGAGCTATTATCCCCCCACCCCACAATTGCTCATAATAGGCAGTAGGTCCCCCCTCCCAGCCCAACCCAACCCAGCACTTGAACCCCGCTGACTGACTGCTTGCTTGAGGATTAGCTTCTCTTTGGGGATCCCACAATAGCCCTCCACATCTTTTGTTCTTCTGTTTGTGACAAATATTGAAGCTCTCTCCTGAAACCCATTACAGGCTATCCACCTACTGGCACAAAGGCTTTCCGCTCATCACTAGGGCAGACCTGATGCCAGGACGCTCCTTGATACTGTACCAAAGGGCTTCACCTGCTGCTGCTTCTCCGGTTACCTGTGAGATAACATTCAGTTCCCAATGTCCCACTGTTAAGGGCAGCCAGGAAACAGGTCTAGATTCAACTTCTGAGACTCATTCTAAGGTTCTTTTAAATGTAGAGGAGAAATGGTGTAGAAAGAGCAGACAATGGTCTTGGTGGCTTATTAGCTCCCCCAAAATGGAAAGGACAATAGTTTCAGGGCATAGGTTTTAAAACAGGTCCTTACAAAGAGAGTGGATAATGTTAAATTTGCCAAAGATTTTATTTCCTGGGGTTCAATTAGTAACTTAAATTCTATTAAGTAGAGGCAAGATATGGAGAGTGGAAATACTAATATTAGCAAATCATATTTACAAAGCATGTCATCTAGGAAGTGTCTGAGGCCACATTTGAACCCACAACCTCCCATTTTTAGGTCTGGCTCTCAATCCACTGAGATACCTACCTGACTCCTCACTAATATTTTTCAATAAACATGAATCCACTTTATGTTTCATATCTTCTACCCTCCAATTGAAGGGAGAGAAGGAGAGAGAGAGAGAGAGAGAGAGAGAGAGAGAGAGAGAGAGAGAGAGAGAGAAACACGATGTTTTAAGTATGTAGAGGTGAATAAGATATATTTCTACATTGACCCTGTGCAAAAAATTTGTCAGTACTCCATGTCCATTGCCACTTTATCAGGAGATGAGTAGCCGAAATCAAGGTTGGGCATTGTGTTGATCAAAGTTCTGAAGTCTTTCAAAAGTTATTTGTCTTTATAATATTGTTGTCATTGTATAAATTGTTCTCATTCTACTCACCTCTCCCTGCATCAGTTCATATAAGTCTTTCTAAGTTTCTCTGAAATCATCCCTTTCATCATTTCTTAGATCACAATAGTATTCTATCACAGATGTATGTATTTGTATACATATATAGAATCACACATATCATAACTTATTTAGCCATTTTCCAGGTATTGGGCAAACCTTCAATTTCCAAGTCTTTGCCACCACACAAAAAAAAAGCTGCTATAGTTATTTTTTTTTAAATCCTTACCTTCCATCTTGGAATCAATACTGTGTATTGGTTCCAAGGCAGAAGAGTGGTAAGGGCTAGGCAATGGGGGTTAAATGACTTGCTCAGGGTCACACAGCTGGGAAATGTCTGAGACCAGATTTGAACCTAGGACCTCCTGACTCTAGACCTGGCTCTCAATCCACTGAGCTACCCAGCTGCCCCCTATAGTTATTTTGTATGTCCTAAAGTCAGTTTTCTTTAGGACTACCCCCTCTCTTAATCTATTTTCTCTCTTATTAGTCCTCTCTCTTATCCCCTTTCCCTCCCTTTTTCCTGTTGAATGAAATGTATTTCTGTAACAAACAATATATATATATATATATATTTCTCCCTCTTTTAACCAGTTCAGCAAATAACAACCACTCTCTCTGCCCCTTCCTCTTAGTTTGAATAAATTTTTTACTTGTGTATGTGAGATAATTTTCCATTATCCCTCTCCCCTTTTCCCTCTAGTATAGTCCTCTTCTCTTTCACCCTCACTTTACCCAGAGAGGGCCTTACTCTTTGTCAAGGCTCCCTCTATCATTCCCACCCTATGACTTATCCTCAATCTCTTCCTTTCTAATGACCCCTTTCCTACTGCCAACAAATATGCCTAAGTCTCTCCCATCTTCAAAAAACCCTTTTAATCCTTCCAATCCCACTAACTCTTCTGTCTTTCATGGCTAAACTCCTTAAGAAGACCCTCTATAGTAGGTGTCTCCACTTTCTCTTCTCACACTTTATTCTTATTCCCTTATAATCCAGCTTCAGACTTCATCATTCCACCAAAACTACTCTCTTCAACAACACCAGTGACCATTTTTTTCTTTCTTTCTTTCTTTTCTTTTTCTTGAATTTTTTCCCATAGTTACATATTTCATGTTCTTTCCCTCTTCCTCAAACCCCCCTAACCACCCCCCCTTAGCCAACACACAATTCCACTGGGTTTTACATGTATCATCATTCAAGACCTAATTCCATATTATTGATAGTCAGACTAGAGTTATCGTTTAGTGTCTACATCCCCAATAATATCCCCATCAGCCCATGTGTTCAAGCAATTGTTTTTCTTCTGTGTTTCTACTCCCACAGTTCTTCCTCTGAATGTGACTAGTTTTCTTTCTCATAAGTCCCTCAGCCTTGCTCTGGATCCTTACATTGCTGCTAGTAGAGAAGTCCGTTATGTTCAATTATACCACAGTGTTATCAGTCTCTGTGTACAATGTTCTCCTGGTTCTACTCCTTTCACTTTGCATCAATTCCTGGAGGTCATTCCAGTTCACGTGGAATTCCTTGAGCTCATTATTCCTTTGAGCACAATAGTATTCCATTACCAAAAGATACCACAATAACAATACCAGTCATCTTTTAAATGCTTACTCCAATGGCTTTTTTCTTATTCTCTGTTCTTTTTTACCTCTCTGCAGCTTTTGACACTGTTAAGACATCTAAAACTCAGCATATCCCAAACCAAGCTCATTATCTTTCCCACTAAACTACACCCACCCCAAACTTCCCCATTACTGTCATAGGCACTACCATCTTCTCAGTCCCACAGGCTCACAAGTGTTATGATTAAAATTGTCTTGAGAGACTGATTTGGGGGTTAAGAATATAGGTGTATTGATTATATCAACTTTATTGATAGGCCAGCTTCATAACTGATAGTGATATAGGTCTCCCTGGCTTTCTCCTGACCAGAGACAATCTGAACTGGGTCAGGCAGCTTAATAAACAGATTTTAAGGAGTTCATTATTCAGCCCCCCATCTTGAACAGTCCAAGACAACAATTAACTGGTGACAGCTAATTAAGAGGTGGCCCATTAACCTATTCACCTTTCCCCATCCCCAGAGGTGGACAGGTCAGGTCACATAAGCTAAAAAAGCAATCTTTCTCTCCTTCATTTATTTATCAAATTCTGTTTTAAAAAAGAAGATATTCCTTGGGATTCTCAAGAACAAATAAATGTAAAAAAACTGTAGACTAGATGGTATCTCTGATCCAGATCCCAGACATAGAATAACATAGTAATTCTTCCTGATATATAGGAATAAATACAGTATATGAAAAATAAATTATCACAAAAGCAAGGTGTCATACTCATCTCATTATTTTTCACCCACCATATCCAATCTAGTCACAAAAAATGTTGATTTTGCCTTGGTAACATCTTTTCAATATGCCCCCTTTTTCTTCCCTGCAAAAACCTTGGCTCTTCATCACCTCACTCCTGGACTATTGTGATAGTCTGCTGGTGGTTCCCCCATTATTTTGACTTTGTTTTCATTATTTCTTGTTGCTTTATGTAGTTATTAACTTCTTTTTTGATCCATTCCAAATTCCATTCCATGTGTGTTGGCTACAAGAGGGGAGTGGGAGTAGGGGAGAGAAAGAACATAAATCATGTAACCATAGAAAAATATTCTAAATCAAACAAATAAATAAATAAATTTTAAGACTAAAAAAAAATTCAATTCCATTCAGGAAGTTTGTTTCTTGGGTAAGGTTTTTGTACCTCTTATTCCAGGTTATCAATTCGCATTCCAATACCTTCTTCCATAGCTTTTGTTTCTTTAAAATTTTTTTCTTTAGCATTCCATTTGATTTATAAAAGCATTGTAACTCTTGTTTTATCTTTTGTAGGAATTTGAGTTGAACTTGTACTCAAACTGTATTTTTCATTGAAGCTTGCTTTTAAGTGCTTTGTTGACATTCTCTTCTTCTGGGTTTGAATCTTGAGTGCCCCTGTTACCAGAATAGGTTTTTATAGTAAGATTCTTTTTTATTTATTCTTTCTTCTAGTCTAGTACTTGACTTCAAATTTTCTGTAAAAAATGTCTGGATTGCTTCTGCTGCTATTCTTAGGACATTAATTTTTTTCCCAGAATCCCAGGAATAGGTCAGGCTGGGGACCTTCAAGCTTTCAATGCATCCTAAGTGGTGTGACCCAGGACAAAGTTTAATTTCTGCCCACCTCCTCCAAGCTCTGCAAGTTTCTAACTTGGGTTTGGATCAGAGCACCATACCTGTGGACATGAACCAGTTAGAGTTCCAATAGACTGCAGCTGGACTCAGTCACCAGCAACCAAGAAAGAAAGCTCTCCTAGTTTAGAATGACAGAATTGTAGGTTCTCTTTTGGTCTTGGATTCCCATCCTTGTTATTCCCCTGCAGGCTTCAGACTGGGCTAGAGTCTGGAACTGAGACCCTGCTCTGCTCCTGGGGTCAAAACCATACATGGGACAGCTGGGTAGCTCAGTGGATTGAGAGCCAGACCTAGAGATGGGAAGTCCTAGGTTCAAATCCAGCTTCAGACACTTCTTAGCTGTGTGACCCTGGGCAAGTCACTTGACCCCCATTGCCTACCCTTACCACTCTTCTGCCTTGGAACCAACACACAGTATTGATTCTAAGACAGAAGGTAAGGGTTTAAAAAAAAAACTACACAGCTCCTCTTTGACTTCTTGCTAGGACCTGAAACCACTTCTTATTGTGGAACACCATCCCTAGGTCCTCTCCTCAATCAACTGTGGATTGATGAGCCTGGGATAGGGTAGTGTAACAGTGATACCAGTTGACATATATTCCTGCATAAGGTTGGGCCTCTCTTTTCTGGATCTGGAACCTCTTCTTGTACTACAGAAACAGTCTCTTCCTACTCTAGAGTGCTTCATCAGACCATTCTGGTCTAGACCCTGGTCTCTATTGTACAAAGACCTCTTTGTGCTCTCCAAGCATGACCTGGATTGGAAAAATTACTCCCTATAATGTTTTTCTTTAACTTCCCTATCATGATTCATTCTGGTGCATTTCCTAGATCTGTCTAGAAGTGTTGCCGGGTGGAAAGGTAGTGTTCATTTATCCTTCTTCCTGCTACTCGAACTTCTTAACTCCTCTCCTCACTCTCCTGGCCACCAGCCTAGCATAGACTTTCACCAACACTTGTCTTGTCTATAGCAATTGTCTCCTAATTGGTTCCCTTGCCACATCTCTCACTTCTTCCACTCATCCTCCATACGGCTGCCAAAGTAATTCTCCTAAAGAGCAAGTCTAATCATCTTATTACCCTACTCAAAAAACTCTATTGGTTCCCCATTGCCTCTAGGATATAAATATAAACTCAGTTTGACAGTTAAAGCCCTCACAAAGCTTGCTCAAACTTTCCTTCCCAATTCCCCTTTGTACTTTCTTCAGCTTAGCTCGACCTTCTTTCTGTTTCTCAAACATGCCATCTCATTTCCCATCTCCAGGCATTTGTACACAGGTTGCCCTGCTATGCCTGGAATGTACTCTCTCCTTATCTGTCTCCTAGACTCGCTCCTCTCCTTCAGAACTCATCTCCAGCATTATCTGCTACATGAAGCTACTATGACCTTCCCTTCAAATTACTTTGTATTTGTTTCGTCTGTTCCTAATTTGTAGATATTTATCTGAGGACATATTGTATCATTCTCCAGAATGTAAAGCTCCTGGAGTCAGGGACTGTTTCCTTTTTGCCATTTCTTGGGTTCAAATCTTGGTGTGTCTGGAGGATCTTGGGGAAATCGCTTAAGCCCTCTGCACCTCGGTAGCTTTGGGGAAATAGCATAATGGGTGGAAACCCCACAGAGGATTTGTCAAAAGCCAAAGATGGGAACAACACAGTATGAGATGGTCTAGAGGAATTTTAATCTTTATCAAGGAAGAGGTTTTCCGCCTTGTTGGGATAATCAAAGTAGACTCATATGTATAAGTCAGACAGACTATAAGCTGGGTGAGTCTGCCTTTTGGGGGGGGGGGGGGGATTCACACAGTACTCAGCTGAAAACTGGCCACTTAGCAGATCCTTTGTAAACCTGGGCCGCTTACGTGATTGAGAAGCAATGTAGTGCAGTGAACAGAGGATGGAACTGGACATGAACCCTCCTTCCAAACCACACTTCCCCACCCTTCCTTTTATAACCCTGCACAAGAAAACCAAAAAGTCCATTAAGATATAGTTACTAAGGGCCAAGTCAGCATATTAGGTTCAAAAATAGGGATCAAGAAGATCTGAGTTCCTACTTTAGATACTTTACTAGATGTTTGTGACCCTAGGCAAATCATTTTACCTGTTTGCCTCAGTTTCCCCATCCATAAAGTGGGGATGATGACAGCACCTACCGTCAAGGGTCATTGTGAGGATAAAATTAAATAATATTTTAAAAGCACTATTAAATGCTGGTTTCTACTCATATAATTATACAAAAGATTGAGGAAGAGAAGATGAGCAAAGGACTTAGGTAAAAGGTAAGGCTTGAGCTAAGCATCGAAGGAAATTAAGGATTCAAATAACCTCTCAAAGTCTTAGTTTCCTGATCTCCAAAACAAGAGTAATAATAGTTATTACTTCACAGGATTGCCGTGAGGTTCAAATAAGTAATGTTTACAAAGGGCTAGATAAATGTGACCAATAATATTGGCTGCTTAGTCAAGTGCTGAATAACCTTCTTCAGAAATGTGTCCCCCCAGTCTTCTCTTGACCAACATTCTTTCATCATCTCCCTTCTGTCCACCGAGCTGACACACAGTATCAGGAATTCGAAGTTCTAATCTCGTCAAGCAATTAAAACGTAGAACAAGCAGAAGATTTCTGAGCAGGGAAAAGTCCCAAGGAAGCTCTGGAAGCTATTTAGAGCTGAGCTGGACCACTGCCACGGTCTGCCCATAAATCCCAGGGAGTTTCATAACTCGAAACTGGAGCTTTGCCAGGATTCTGTCATTCTGCTGGGACTCAGCTCAGCCACTATGAGCATTCTAAGCAATCTGGGGAGCTGTTACCCTAATGGAGGAGGCTTAGTTACAGATGGGACCATGTTGGAGATAACATGGTATTCAGGAGCCCAGGGAGCTGAGTTCACAACCCACCTCTGCTACTCACTGTCTGTGTGACCTTGAATAACTCAAGGCATATCAACAGCTAGATGGTACAATGGATAGAGCTCTAGCCTGGAGTCAGAAAGACCTGAATTCAAATTTGACCTCAGTCCCTTTACTAGTTGTAGGACCCTGGACAAGTTCACTTTACCTCTTTCTGCCTCTGTTTTCCTAACTGTAAAATGGGGATAATAATAACACCTCTCTCCCAAGGTTGTTTCCAGAATCAAATGAGATTATATTTGTAAACCACTTAGTCCAGTGCTTGGCACATAAATGCTTGTTTCCACCCTTCCTTCCTGGTACCTCTATTTCTTTTCTGTAGAAATGGGGGAGAAGAACAAGATGTTTAAGTTTCCTTCTTTTTTAAGTCTTACAATGATGTGAGAAGGAACAATTTGATTTCTTGTATCCTTCACTATGTGGGTTCATATTTTCTATCCTCTGTCCCCAAGACCAAACTGTGGGCACATCACTCCAACCTCCCCACCCCAGCGAAGGCTACCTTACTGAGTAAAAATCCCGAGCCCTAATGGGAGTCTCTCAAGGGACTCACCTCCTTACTTCATTTTAAGTCTTAGCCATACCTCTACAATATGCTTAGCTCTCCTCTGCTGAACAACTTCATTCTCAAATTGTAAGTATGTACTAGACATCTGAGTGTCTCCAATTGTTCTTTTATTTTTAAACCCTTACCTTCTGTCTTAGAATCAATACTGTTGGGGGTGATAGGTTGGGCTGATGCCCCAACAGTTTGGTCATGGGGACCAGAAAGCAAATATGAACCCACACCATTGCTGAGACAATCTGGATTTTAAGAAGTTTCTGATACCCTGGGAGTTTTGGAAGGTTCCTTGTCCTTTCCCTTACCTTCTGTCTTAGAATCAGTTCAAAGTAGGGGTTCCAAGGCAGAAGAGCAGTGAGAGTTAAGCAATTGGGGTTAGGTGACTTGCCTAGGGTCATACAATCTCCATTATTCTTTAAAACATCAGGGAGAAGAGGCTTCTCTACCTTCTTTATTCACTGATCAGGAAGTTCTAAATCAAGTCTTACTCTCTTGTTTAAACTCACCTCTTGCACAGTCAAGGGCCTAATCATTTGCTTTCTCTGGAAGTCTGAAGAGTGAGCTCTGAGCCAAATGATTCCAATTCTACTCTTTCATCATTTCCCCCACTATCTCCTTGGCCCTTTTCCAAGCCCTTCCTCAAATTTCTTCCCTGGATATAACTTAAGCATTGACTACTAGCTCTAGCAGAGTCCTTGAGAAAGAACCACAGAACATAGTGAGGGATTATTTCCCAGCCGCGTCTGCATGTCAACAGAGTGCCCTTGTCTCCTGCTATGGTTCTTTATTCATTCAATTGCCATTCTTATCCCCAGGTGAGATTCACTCCATGGATCCCAAAAACAGACTTTCTGAATACTAAAGTAGTGACCTCATGATTAGCCTTTCTAGCCTCCCTCCCCTTGGATCATAAGAAGTTGGAGATGAAAATAATGACCCCACCCCCCCACCCCCGTGAAAAACCCAGGGATGTTGCTGTTACAGGTGCTATCAGTGGAGTTGCCAGAAGACCCCGAGGGCAGGATTTTCCTTTGGCTCTGACAACTCTTGGATGACTCTATCAGTCACTTCCTGCAAACTCAGGAACTCAAAGAGTTTTTAGGAACTCAAGGATTAAGAATAGACTAGACTGAGGGAGCCAAGATGACAGAGTAAAGAAGCACTCAAACAAATTCTCCCAACATTCTCTTCCAAACAACTTTAAAATAATGCCTCGAATTGAACTCTGGAGTGACAGAACCAATAAAAGGTCAAAGTGAGACATTCTTATCGCTCAAGACAACATAGGAGATCAGAAAGAGAGGTCTGTGACATAAGAGAGTCTGGTCTAGGGCCCAGATGGATGAAACACAAGTGGTGTCCTAAGTAGTGGTGACAGAAGCAAAGTTTTGGGAGTTGTCAGACTGGAAAGGTATGTGGGAAATAACAACTGGGCAGAAAGAAATCATAGGGGACCCTTCTGCTAGGAATATACATAGAACCAGATGCTATTTGGCAACTCCATTGCTTATACTCACTTCTGGGCTATAGTTCAAGAGTAGGGAACAGTACTTTTAGTCAAGAGGGAATGGAAACCTCTAGAGAGACAATATCACTTCCCACCTCAAGGGAACAGGAACCCTGAAGAACAGTATCAATTGTACTCCCAAAGGATCAAGGAGGGCCATCCTGGATAAGGACCAGAGTTCAAAGAGAGCAGTGACCACACCTTTCCCCAGATCTCACCATTTTGAAAGTACCTTCACAAGAATATGACCTATTTATCTGGGTATAAAAAAATCTCACAATCTCATAGCCAAATGCAGAAAAGCAAAAATATTAAGTACACTACTTTTAGACCATAATACAATAAAAATTATGTTTAATGAAGAGTTGTAGAAGCATAAATTAAAAATTAATTGGAAGGGGATAGCTAGATGATTCAGTGGATTGAGAGCCAGGCCTAGAGATGGGAGGTCCTGGGTTCAAATCTGACCTCAGACACTTCCTAACTGGTTGACCCTGGGCAAGTCACTTAACCCCCATTGCCTATCCCTTACCATTCTTCTGCCTTAGAACCAATGCACAATATAGATTCTAAGATGAAAGATAAGGGTTTTCTTTTTAAGGTTAATTGGAAATTAAATAATCTAATCCTAAAGAATGAATGGGTCAAAGAATAAATCAAAGAAAAATTCAACAATTTCATTAAAGAGAATGACAACAATGAAACAACATGCTAGAATTTGTGCAATGTAGCCAAAGCAATACTCAGGAAATTTTACATTCTTAAATGTGCACATCAGTAAAGGAAATAATAAGCTGGTCAATGAATTAGGCATGCAACTAAAAAAATTTTTAAAGAACAAAATTTAAATCTTCAATTAAAGACCAAAATGGAAATTCTGAAAATCAAAGGAGAGATTAATAAAATTGAAAATTGAAAAATTAAACAAATAAAACTAGGTGCTGGTTTTAGGAATAATAAATAAAATAGCTAAAACAGTAGTTAATTTGATTTTTTTAAAGAAAGAAGAATGCCAAATTACTAGAATCAAAAATGAAAAAGGAGAATGCTCCACCAGTGAAGATGAAATTAAAGCAATTATTAGGAATTATGTTGCCCAATTACCCGCCAGTAATCTAAGACACTCTAAGTGAAATGTCTGAATATTTACAAAAATTAAAACTACCCAGGAGTAACAGAAAAGGAAATAGGATACTTAAATGACACAACCTTAACAAAGAAATTAAACAAACCATCAGTGAACTTAAGTAAGAAAAAATCTCCAGGACCAGATAAATTCACAAGTGAATTTCACAAATTTGTAAGACCGATTAATCCCTAAACCATATAAACTATTTGGGAAAACTAGGTAAAGAAGAATTCCTACAAATTCCTTTTATGACACAAATATGGTGCTTATACCTAAACTAGGGAGAGCAAAAACAGAGAAAGATAATTATAGACCATTTTCCTTAATATCAATGCAAAATTTTTAAATAAAATACTAGCAAGGATATTATACATTGTATCAGAAAGATAATACACTCTGACCAGGTGAGATTTATATAAGGAATACAGGTTCATATCAGCATAATTGACCATATCAATCACAAAAACAACAAAAATCATATGATTATATCAATAGAGACTGAAACATCTTTGACAAAACACATCACCTATTCCTATTAAAAACACTAGAAAGCATTGAAATCAATGCAACCTTTCTTAAAATGCTATGTAGTATCTATCTAAAACCAAGAACAAACATTATCTATAGTGGGGATAAACTTGAAACCTTCATAGGAAGATTAGAAGTGAAACAAAGATGTCCATTATCACCATTATTATTCAATATTGTTTTATAAATGCTAATTATGGCAACAAGACAAAAAAAGAAATTAGAATATAAAAGGGCAGTGAGGAAACAAAAGTATCACTTTTTATAAATGACATGATGTTATACATAGAGAACCCTAGAGAATCAACTATAAACTAGTTGAAACAATTGGCAACTTCAGTAAAGTTGCAAGGTATAAAATAAACCCACATAAACCATCAGCATCTCTACTTACTACCAATGAAATAGAAAAATGTAAGAAATAGAAAAAAAAATTCCAATTAAAATAATAGTGGACTACATAAAATTCTTGAAAGTCTTCCTGCTAAGACAAACTCAGGAACTTTTTGAACACAATTATAAAACTTTTTTCAATAGAAAAAGACAGATCTAAATAATTGGAGAAATATTAATTGCTCACAGGTAGACTGAGGCAATATAATAAAGTGACAATTCTACCTAAGTTAATTTACTTATTCAATATCATTCCCATTAAACTACCAAAAATTAATTTATAGAGCTGAAAAAAATAGCAACAAAATCCATCTGGAAGAACAAAAAGTCAAGAATATCAAGGGAATTACTAGATTGGGGGGAATGTAAAGTAAGGCAGACTAGCAGTTCCAGATTTCAAACTATATTACACAAAGTAGTAATTATCAAACAGTTTTTTACTGGCTAAGAAAGAGTAGTAGTTCAGTGAAATAAATTAGCTGCACAGAAGGCAGTAGTAATGATTATAGTAACCTAGTATTTGATAAACCCCAAATCCAAACTTTTGAGCTAAGAACTCAACACTTGACAAAAATTGTTGGGAAAATTAGAAAGCAGTTTGGCAGAAACTAAACATACACCAACATTTCATACAATATTCCAAGATAAAGTCAAAATTATAAATGATTTAGACATAAGTAAATTAGAGAAGCATAGGAAAATGTACCTACTAAACCTATGAGTAAGGGAAGAGTTTATGACCAAATAAGAGATAGCGAGGATCACATGAAGTAAAACAGATAATTTTGATTACATGAAATTGAAAGGGGAGTTACACAAACAAAACCAATGCTACCAAAATTAGAAGAAAAACAGGAAATTGGAGAAAACATTTTTACAGCAAGCCTCTCTACTAAAGGCCTCATTTCTCAAATATATAAAAAAATGAGTCTAATATATAAATATCAGGGCCATTCCCCAATTGATAAATGATCAAAGGCTATAAACAGGCAATTTTCATTAGAATTCAAAGGTATCAGTCACATTAAAAATTCTCTAAATCATTATTGATTAGAGAAACAAAAAACAACTCTGAAGTGCTACCTCACACCTATTAGATTGGCTAACATGACAAAAAAGGAAAGTGACAAATACTGGAAGATATGTGGAGAAAACAGATTTTAATGTCCTGTTGGTGGTATGGTGAATTAAGTCCAAAGATTCTGGAGAACAATTTGAAACTATTTCCAAAGGTCCATAAAACTGTGGCTTCCCTTTGACCCAGTAATAGCACCTCTAGGTCTGTACCTCCAAAGGGATCAAAGAAAAGGGGGAAAAGGAAAATACTTGCAAAAATATTTATAGCGGCTTTTATTTTGTGATAGCAAATAATTGGAAATCAAGGAGGTGCCCCTCATTTGCTATAAGAAATGACATCAGGATGGTTTCATAAAAATTTGGGACATCTTAAATGAGGTGATGCAAAGTGAAGTGAGCAGAACCAGGAGAATACCATACACAGAAACAGTAATATTTTAAGAATTAACTATGAAAGACACCTACTCTGATTCAAACAGTCCTCCAAGACAATTCCAAATGATCCATGATGGAAAATGCATTGTTTTTTAACTTTATTTTTCTTGTTTTTGTTTTCTTTTGCAACATGGTTAATATGGAAATAGGTTTTGCATGACTTCATATATATAATCAATATCAAGTTACTTGCCTTCTCAAGAAAGAGTAAAGGAAGGAATTTGGAACTCAAATGGTTAAAAATAATTGTTAAAAAATTTTGCATTGCAATTAGGAAATATTTGGTCAAACAAATAAAAATAAAGTTTAAAAAAGAATAGACAAGAGAAGAAATAGATGGACAATACCAAACATAACACCTTCCAAAATGAGTCAAACACCAGCTGGTGGACCATGTAAATGAGACACCTTCCTTCCTCCTACTCCAACAAAGCTGAAATGACTGTTATGATAAGGTTGTTGTCAATGAAGTCATCTCTCATAGTATCAAGTATGATTAAGCAAGGGAATATATTGGTTATTTGTTATCCTTATTAATGGAAAGAATCTTTAATGGTTCCCCCCTGCTCACCCTAACAAGTCTAAATATCTTTATCAGGATTTCAAGACCTTTCCAAGACTTGACTCCTTCCCACCTTATCCTTTAATGCAGTTGAAACTCCTAGGCTGATTTTATCACACATGCTTTGAACTCATCATTAGCATTTGCCTCCATCCCTCCAAATCCTAGCTCTCCTTTAAGGCCCAGGTCAAAACTCACCTCTTCCAGGAAGCTTTTCTTGACCACACAGTACCTTAAAAATAGCAGCTCCTTAAGGAATGATTGCTGAAGTGAATTGAAAAATCAAACTAAATATCCCAACCTCCCATGCTCTCCTTCAACTGAATTACTATAGCGTTTAGAATTTGTAAAATTCTAAAGACAGAACACCAAACTTAAGAGTCAGGAAGACCTGTGCTTAAATCCTACCTCTCCTACTAGCCACACAGCCATTAGCAAGTCATTTATTCTTAGTTCAAGACACAGAGAAAGCCAGAGGCAAACAGAGACGGAGGAAGAAAGGGAGAGAGAGGGAGAGAGAGAGAGAGAGAGCGAGAGCGAGAGCGAGAGAGAGAGAGAGAGAGAGAGAGAGAGAGAGAGAGATGGCCAAGTTTCTTTAAGCTCTAAATCTATGATTCCTAAGTCTACTTTACATCAAAGTATTTACTCCCCAACTAGACTCCTGTTCCTTGAGAATAAGAGCTATGCCTTCTCCTGCTCTGTATTCTCATTCCCGGAACCTAACACACTACTTTGTACTAAGTAAGCACTAGATAAATATTGGATGGATTGATACTATACTAGCATAATTAGGGATGGAGAGTGCTTCTGCCCATAATAAGTTTTTCCTAAGCACACTTTCAGTTTTTCCTCAGTTCCAAAATAGGACTTAAGACTCCACTGCTCTACCCATGGAGAAATTGAGTATGATCATCCGGATGAATTGGAAAAAAGAGATAGCAGTCACTTGAAACAACTTTAGTTATAGGGTCTCTGATGTGGGCTATAGCTCTGTTTCCACATCACATGTGATAAGTCTAACCAAAAAATGGCCACCGTTTTCTGAAACTGACAACATTTGATAGCTGGGGCTAAGAAGCAAAAGAAAGTGACTAAGCAGATAGAATCTTTAAAACAATCATGATATGAATTTGAACTGTTTTTTCCTTTCCTATGTTGTTGGGGAGACAAGGGAATTAGTTGAGAGATATTAACATTTTGCACTTAGTTCATTTCCTTATTTTAGTTTCTTTAAATACTAGTTGCTTTGAAGTCAAATGGCATCTGCTTTGATCTGGCAGAGGTTCACAGGTTGGGAGCTCAGAACTATAAATTTCAAAAGATGAGTCCTAAGACTGCACCAAAATCCTAGCTGTAGCTAAAAAGGGGGTTATTGAATTATCAGTTTCCAAAGGACTGGAATAAAATAAAGTACACACAAAGTAATTCAACACAAAGTAATAAAAATACATATTGTGCTTTACATAAATTGTCTCATATGGCCCTCACAACAACCCTGGGAGGTGGGCAGAGTAGGTAAGGTTATTGCTGTTTCACAAATGAGGAAACAAAAGTTCAAAGAGATTCAGGGATTTGCCCATAGTTCCTCAGCTAATAAATGACAGAGAAGTCATGCCACTACATGCAGTGTACATGCAACTATACCAGCTGGCCTTTGCAAAGCTCACCCCAGAGAAATTAACTTTTCTTTTTTCAAATAATATTTTATTTCCCCCAATTACAGGTAAAAACAATTTTTACATTCTTTTTGTAAATTTTGAGTTCTAAATTCTCTCCTTTTTTTACTTTCTACTACCTCTTCCCCCTCCCTGAAATGGCAAGCAGCCTGATATAGATTTTACATGTGCAATCATGTAAAACATTTTTCCATATTAATTATTTTGTGGAAGAGAAAGAGATTACCTTTCATCAAACATAGTTAATCTCACTTTGAGGATTCAAAAGGTACTCTAGGATCCTCTTGCTTAGATCCTGAGGTTTAAGTTCACTTTGTGTATCAGCATACTAGTAACACCAGACCTGACTTACTAGAAATACTCTGAGAGTCCTTTACTGCAGCACAAAGCTATAACTAGGATCTTGTATATAGGGCAAGAAATCAGGCAGGCAGTCAACAAGCATTTATTTAAAATTTATTATCAATTTTAGTTTTAATTTTAAATTTTATTATCATTTTGGATTTAATTTTAATTTTAAAATTGTTATTGATTCTAAGATGAAAGGTAAGAGGTTTTTTTAAATTATTATTATGTGTCAGGTACATTGCTAAAGGCTGTGGATACAAAGGAAGACACAGTCTGTTCTACTAAGGAACTCACATATTAATGGAAGAGAGAACTTGTGATTAAATAAAAGCATACAGTTTAATGACATGGAGTATAAACTGAAAGTAATCTCAGAGAGAAAGACTAGCACTAGCAAAGAGGAACTGGGAATATGAGCTACAAAAGGTGGAATTTGATGGTTAGAGTTGAACTGATTGATTTAAGTACTGGGATAAGGAAAGAGAGAAAGGAAGAAGGAAAAGTAAGAAACACAAAAGGTATCCTCATCTAGAGGCCAAAGGAACTCTGGGAGAGACAGACGTTGGGGTTGCTATAGAGGAGGCAAAAGGAAAGGAAGAGACACTTGCATTGGACTTGAAGTAAAGAAAAACCAAATTGAAATCCTGCATCAGATTCTTATGAACACCTCAGCTTCAGTTTCCCCATTTGTAAAATAGTGATAATAATAGCACCTGCCTCCTAGGGTTGTTGTGAAGATCCAGTGAGATTATTTAAGTAAAGCCCTTTGTAAACCCTAAATCACTATAAAAATGAGTATATGCTGTCATTGTCATTATTATTACTACAATCCATCTTAGCTTGACCATAGAGCAGAATACTATTCTTTGTAACTAACTTGGTAACTTGGCGGTGGCCAACCCAAGAACTCTGAGGATGGCAGATGTGGGGATGAGAGGTCCAACACCCTTTTCCATCCTTTCCTTCCCACAATCTTCCCTCCACTAGGAGCATGGGCAAGTGCAAGCCTGGTCTTCATCCTTCTTTCCTTGAGATGATGGTGGTTGAGGACTGGAGGCCCTTGTTGCCTGGCCTCACCCCTATAGTAGGTGTGGTGCAGATGGCACATGTCAGAATCATTGCTGGGCTACCTATGGTGTGCAGACATTCATCCAATCTTTCTAGCCATGACCATGTCCTTAAGCATCCTATTCTAGGGTAGGCAGGGCTCAGGAAAGTCCCTGGTCATTTAAGTTCAATATTGGAACAAAATGAGACATTCGAAGGTCATTCAATAGTTAACAAAAGATTTACTTAGAAGGGAAAGATATTCAGCAAGGATAGACATCAAGGGTAACTTAAGATGATTCAGTTGAGAAGCTCCCTCATCCAAACTGCCCATTATGAGCTTCCAAGAATCAGAAGACACCTTCAGCATCTCTTTTGTGTTCAGGCAACCAGGAAGTGATGTCAACAACCTGAGCCATTAGCCCCTAGATCCAATCAAGTCTCAGGGTTAATTCCAGTAACTTTTATTTATTTATTTATTTTTAGAACCTCTTACCTTTCATCTTAGAATCAATTCTGTGTATTGGTTCCAAGACAGAAAAGTAATAAGGGCTAAGTAATGAGGGTTAAATGACTTGCCCAGAGTCACATAGAACTGAGGCCAGACTTGAACCCAGGATCTCCCATTTCTAGGCCTGGCTTTTAATACAGTGAGCCACCTAAATTCCCCCTCGGTTACCTTTTAAGAAAAAGCTCATCTAACTTTCATGGGGGCAAGAGTTAAGATATGGTTTCCATCACACAGCCTCTATTATCTATCTGCCTCTCTCATTCTTCAGGGTGGTTCTCTTACCTTAAAGGGAGGGAGAATCTATGGTAGTGATCCTTCCCTAAGGATGATTAGATATTCCCTTCATCTCCTCCCCATCCTGGCAAGGGAGGCTACTCCACTGGTCCTTATACCCTGCCCTGTCTTTTAAGCTTCCTTTCTGGACTTTGTGTGAAGAAGAGACATAGGAACATTGCCCTAGCTCCAACCTCCCTAAGCCCCACTGTTGAAGAACAGTAGTAGCTCATAGCAGAGTCAGCTTTATGCAAAGGAATTGTAAGAAGGGGTTATGGTGATATGTGGGAGGAAGTAGTGTTTCGGATCCTATGGTTCTCTCCCATCAATGGACAAATAACTCCTCCCCCAGGCCAAGGGAATAGGTTAGCTTTTGACAAAAGCCCTCTAATGCCTACATCCTCTAAACTGAGAAGCTTCTATCTTTAGTGACACCTTGGGGAAAACCCTGCTCACCCCACCTTAGTTCCTGCTCAGTTGGGGAACGTAGCTTGGAGAATAATGGGTCACCATGACTCATGCATTCCAATGTGAGCTCCCAATGAGACAACAAGGTTATCAGGACAGCCTGGAGTTCTGGCCTAAGAAATAACACCCATGCCTTATACCAGTCCTACTCTTTATAGAATGGGGCTATCTTTCGTGAATACAGGGAGTCACTTATATGTCTGGTTGAATTATTTTGTTTGTGAGATAATGTAACCTGCCACATTTACATCTTCTATGCCTTTGTTTTTCGTTTAGTGGAAGATGGTGAAATTAGATCTAATCAGTTCAGAAACTAGAAAAGAATATAGGTAGTCAACACCACCATCTTTCCATGCCAATAAAAGATTCCTTGACTGGCTGCAAGTAACCCTGTAATTGGAATACTGAACCAGTGAGTTTGGTCCAAAGATCCAAGATGGGTAAATCCCAAATTCTATTTGCCCAAATCAATTAAGATTAAGACTATGAGGGAAGCAAACTCATCAGAGGACCTCGCTCTTTAATGAGAAAATAAAGGTCATTCACCCTGAGCTCCCTTCTCTCACCTACATTTCAACTCAAACTGACTCACTGCTATTTCCATATAGAGCATTCCATTTTCCACCTCAGTTATTGCATAGACTGTCCCACATGCTTAGAATATGTTTTTTTCCTTCTCCCCATATCTTAAAATCCCTAGTTTTCTTGAAAGATCAGCTCAAGTGCGAATTCCTATAGCAAGTCTTTCCTGACCAAGCCCCCAGCTATTAGATTCCACCCCCAAATTACTTCTTATAGACTTCATATTACTCATCTGTTTCTATGTTGTATAACCCTAGTGAAATGTAAGCCCATTGAGGTCAGGGAAAATTTCTTTTTTGTCTTTGTGTCTTCAGAGTCTAGGTCAGTACCCAGCGCATAGTAAGTGCTTAATAAATGTTTGTTGATTGATTAGGAATCCTTCTATAGAATGGCTTAAACTTTCAGAGCTACCGAGTCTAAAATTGGGAGGATTTCTTCTATTAGCATTTCTAATGACCTTACCCTGGGATTTTATTTCCAGATCTGTATATTTTCCTTTCCTTTGTAATAAACCCTAGAAAAAGTACTTGTGATCTGGAAATGAGGGAAGAAGGGAAAAGTATGGACCACAAAAGGGCACCCAAAAGCAGAGGAAGGGAAGCAGGTAATTAGGACTCTGAAATCAGGACTGCCAAGCTTCAAGCTGAGTTTCAATGACCAGAGAAATCTCAATAAAGGATGCTGGAGCTGAAGACAAATTCTCCTGGGCCTTCTCCAAAAAGGAAACTTGATTGGTTGTTGTCCTTTCTACTCCAAAGAAGACCAAAATGACACCACTGGTAATGTCTTATGACTTTCACATAAATTAGATTTAAGTGATGCAGAGTTGCACAAAATCAGAGGCTTCGCTCTCTCTTCCAGAGTCATCAAAGTCAAGTAGCAAGACAAAGTCAGGATTTGACAGTTGATGTCAACTGGTGATGACTTGGAATGCAGTCTATGACTTTGGTTTCTTCAATGTTTGATCAAGCTCTAAGCATTCTACATTGCTTGCTTCCACTGCTTTCATGGTCACTGGAACAAATTGTTCTCATCTGCCCATTCTACCTTGGGGGGGGGGGGTCATCACATGCTTAGACATTCCCCCTAAGTCACCAGCAGGTTTGAGATTGGTTGGTTTAGCCTCAGCCTAGTTTGGTCCATCTACAAAATATGGTTTTAATGGGGTGTGGCTGATGTGCATACTAAAGCTTCTTGGTGCCACAGGCGAGAGTTGGGTGGCAGATGGACACCAAAGGAGGAAAGCAGCCCTGAAAAGGGCTTGGCAAGCCCTCACACCTGAGGAACTAGTCCTCTTCTACTCCAAAGTGGGTGTTTAGACCCTTAATCTCAGATCTCATGCACAGTCTCCTTTCTAGGCTCCAAACTAAGGCCATGTCACACCTAGGCTGAAGTAGTATTTAACCTTAGGAGTACCCTCCTAATGAGGTAGGTTCTTGACTCAAACCTGATTTTCCACAGAACCAAAATGACTGGATAAATGAAAGAAGGTAGGTATGGAGGAGCAAGCCTTGGAGTTCTCCACTCCATTTTCTTTTCTGAGGCTGCTTGGAAGACATACCCAGGAGCCACCATTACTCACTGTTGTAGCTCTCATGAGGCCAATGTCCTAAACTTGCAATACAATTATTATCACTATCATTATTGCTATTATTTCTGTTACTTATGATAATTTTTTTTAAACCCTTACCTTCCGTCTTGGAATCAATACTGTATATTGGCTCCAAGGCAGAAGAGTGGTAAGGGTGGGCAATGGGGGTCAAGTGACTTGCCCAGGTCACACAGCTAGGAAGTGTCTGAGGCCAGATTTGAACCTAGGACCTCCCGTCTCTAGGCCTGGCTCTCAATCCATTGAGCTACCCAGCTGCCCCCACTTATAATAATTTTTGAAAGCTAGAAGAAAAGATAAAAATCATATGGGATACTTTCTAGATGTGTGACCCTGGGCAAGTCACTTAACCCCCAATTGCCCAGCCTCCATTCTGCAGTAATGCAGGGTGGGTGGCAGAGTGGTTCACAGGCAGCTTGAAGTCTTCTTGATTATTACCCCAATACCCTGCCTAACTTTTATTCCTGGTTGCTTATATCAAGAACCAGATGCCTCTCGGTCATTTGCTGGAGAGTGGAGATGGGAGAGGGACCAATGAGGAGAAGACGTCTGTGGCTCTGGGGCTGAAATATAAGGAAAAACCAGCACATCAACCACCAAGTGCCCATGACTTGCCCATTTCATATCCTAATCACTGATGGGCCTAATCTCCCTGCCAGCCTTTATCCTCCCTGCTGGAGGCACCCACCCTGTACCTGTGCTAGCTGGGCTTGACCCCACAAGTCCCATTTTCCCTTTATATCAACAGCGGTGTTCCCATGAAAGCCCAATCCACCTACAAAGTCCTAATCCCAGGAGCTGCTGGAAACAAGTGATAAGTACATGTCCTATTATCACTATTAATAAAGGCTGTTCATAAATATTTGTTTAAAATAAATGAGTCACCAGCTTCTTTCAGGAGCTAGAACTTACCATGTAGGCCCTCCATCCAGAGATGGTAGTATGGTAGAAAAGATGGATGGATCTGGAATCCTTGGCCTTGATGTTTCAATTCCTACTTCATTTCCTCATTGGCTACGTGACTTTAGGTAAGACTTATCATCTCCCAGGGCCTTCTTTTCTTTACTTGTAAAACAAGAGGGTTGGACAAGAGGACCATTAAGGACCCTTTCAGCTGTATGACTGATAAAAATCCCTTATTCCAGAGGTTCTCAAGCTGGAATCCATGAAGATGTTTGTTTAATATTTCAATTACTGTACTTCAATATAATGGAGTTCCTTTAAAATCTTTTTTTTTTAATTCACTTAAAATATATTCTGAGAAAGAGTTCATGGCTTCATCAAACTAGTAAAAGGGTCTATGACACAAAATGGTCAAGAACCCCCATCTAGGCCAAATTCCTATCTTTTTATAGTTAAGAAAGTGAGACTTGGGGAAATGACTTGTTCAAAGTCATATCAGAAACTCGGCTTAGAGATTGAGCTGGTGAGAATTTGACGGTTTTTCATTAAATCATTGAGATTTAGAGTCAGAAGAGTCATGTTCGAATCCCATCTCTGACTCTTTACCAGCTATGTGAGCTTAGGGAAGTCCCTTCACCTCTATGCCTCAGTTTCTACCTCTGTAAAATGAAGAAATTATGCTAAATAACCCCTAAGGATCCTTTCAGTCCCATTTCTATGATTCTATGACCAGGATTAATAACCTCTACTCTAAGGACCCTTCTACCTCCAGATCTATAGTCTGTTTCATCCCCATACCTGTGGAGGTCCATATTGATGGTATCATAGTAGATAAGTATCTATTTTATGCTCAAAGAATTCACCTAAAAAACAAATTTCACAATTTCCCTTTCAACCAATAAATATTTATTAAGTATTTACCATGTGCCAGGCACTTTGCTAACCTATATTTCTCTTGGTTTTGGGACAAACACCCTTCTCCACTGGGAAATCCTTTTGTCTCACATGCAAAGTCACCAGATCATGGAGCTGGAAGGGACATCAGAAGTCATCTAATCCAACCCATAGCTGAAGAAGAGGCCCTCTAGGCATGCCCAGCAACTCCCCATCTAACCTTCACTTGAAGACCTCCAGTAGGAGGAAACCCCACCACTTTCCAAGGCAGGCCATTCTACCTCTGTGTTGTTATTATTCAATCATTTGAATTGTGTTTGACTTTTCATTGGAGTTTTTTGGCAAAGATACTGGAATGGTTTGCCATTTCCTTCTCCAACTCATTAAAACACACACACACACACACACACACACACACACACACACACACACACATTTTACCTTCTATCTTAGAACTGATAATATCCTTTACAAGGCTGAAAAATGAGAAGGGCTAGGCAATTGGGGTTAAGTGACTTGCTCAGGGTCATGCAGGTAGGAAGTATCTGAAGCCAGATTTGAATCCAGGACCTCTTGTCTTCAGTCCTAGCTCTCTATCCAGTGAATCATCTCGCTACCCCTCTCCAATTCATTTTACAGATGAAGAAATGAAGGCAAACAGGATTAAGTGACTTGCCCAAAGACACACAACTAATAAGTGTCTGAAGTCAGATTTGAACTCGGGATGATGAGTCTTCTAACACCAAGCCTGGTACTCCATCCCCTGTGCCACATAGCTGCCCCCAAACTCTAATTTTAGATAACTGTAATTACTAAGAAATCATTTCTTACATTAAACTGAAATTCTCCTCTGCAACATTCCTTTTGTTTATGCCAGTTCTGCTCTCAAGGGCTAAACATAACTAGTCTAATGAATCTTTCTTCCTAACCCCCTCATGCCATGTTTCTTTGGAAGCTAATAGGACAAGAGGTCCTTGAGGCTCTCTGTGGCTGACCAAATTGGCAACTACATTGAGAATACCTGTGCCAGGTACGAAGCACTATGTTTGTGTTACTGGTGGGGCTGCAAGTTTGGGGGCATCCAGGTCAAGCAAACCTTTCTTCCCCAACTGGTCGTGTTATCCTAAACTCCACCCAGGCTTCTGGTGTGGCTAGAATTGGCCAGTATCAACTGAGGTCAATGAGTTCAAGTTCAACCCCAGCCTTTATTTTCTGAGCATCTCTGTCCCTCCTGGTCTCCATTTGTTTTTCATTAGCAAGAATACATGAATCCAAACCAAGACATCCTCATATATCTGGAGGCAATTCCTGAGGAAGTATATTAGAGTTGAAAGAATACTAGAGTCAAAAAACCTGAATCCTCCTCTGGGCTCCAAATTGGTACAAGGAATTTCCCCACCAGTAGCATTCTATGCTGATGAAATCACAAGTTCAGTTTTTTAAAATGTGGGAGAAAGAACAATCAAAAATCAAAAGGCCCTCTAACTTCAGAAAACCCAGCCTTCCTTCTTCTATATCCCACTGACTTCCCATCTCTGGAATTCTAGGAAATGCTGAACCTCTCTCCTACTTTCCATGCTCTGAGCAGATTACAGAGGAAGGAAACACATATACACATTTAGAAACAACCTTAGTTATATTAGGGGTGGGGTATGTTATTCCAAAGCACCCAGCAGGATTACACCTAGCAGGATAAGTAATATGGTGGACATACAATCACCAACGTCATAGAAGCTAGATAGGATATGTATGATATAGGAGTACACAATTAAACCGCAAATGATGGTACTTCTGCTGCCTATAAAAAGGCCCCCCCCAACAGTAATCCTTGTATAGTTCTCTATCGGTCAAATACATACAAGCAAACAGACCTAGAGGCTGCTGTGCACTAGGTACTCTGATAGATACAAATATAAAACTCAGTTCTTCTGGCCAAACAGCACACAATCAATTCATGTGAAGTTAATAAATATTTATTAAGCATTTATTTTGTGCTTGGTACCATGATAAGGGCTGGGTCTACAAATATAAGCCAAAAGAAAGACAGTCTCTACCCTCAAGGAGCTTACATTCTAATGAGGAAAGACAATTCACAGAAGGGATCAGAAAATGGGGGTAGGGTAGGGTAGAAGAAGGTGAATAAAAAGAATGGCTGGTCTGGAAATGGAAGTTCCAGAAGGAACTCATCAATAGGAGAAGATAGCTGACACAGGTAGAGGTAAAAGGCAATCTAGTTAAGGAGTCCAGGCTAACACATGAAACAATTAAGACTACAGATGACAGTATTGGGGACAGGGAGACATAATGGGGAGTATTGAACCTGGAGTCCATTCCTGCTTGTGACAATTAATTTGTGGCCATGGGTAAATGGCTTAACTTCTCTAAACCTCAGACAACTCTCTAGTCACAGAAAGGTTGCTATTTGCATTGGTGGAGAAAATTCCCACATTGTACCATATTATGTTATCGAATCCTAATTTGCATGGCACTGGCTCACATGTGAAAAAAGCAGCAACTGAAAACTGAGGGCATAGCCATCAGTTAAGGAATGGTGACTTCCTGGTTATAGAACCAACAAAATGGCAGACTCCATATTTTCCCCAATCCTCATAACCTCTCAACCCTCTTTAAAAGGTAATCAGAGGGGGCAGCTGGGTAGCTCAGTGGAATGAGAGCCAGGCCTAGAGACAGGAGGTCCCGGGTTCAAATCCGACCTCAGATACTTCCCAGCTGTGTGACCCTGGGCAAGTCACTTGACCCCCATTGCCTACCCTTACCACTCTTCCACCTATAAGTCAATACACAGAAGTTAAGGGTTTAAAATTAAAAAAAAAAAAGGTAATCAGACACAAGAAATAAAATAATGATAGCTGTTTCCATGGTCTAGGACACCAACAGCCCAAATAAGTCAGTGAACTAACAGCAGAGGAGAATCCTTAGATCCTATAGCACTCACACAGGACCCCATCTTCCACTCCACCATTATGATGCCACATCAGTGATGCCCAAGTTGATTCATGGACCTGCAGTGGATCCACCTCTTCCCCATCCCCTCTTCCCAGTGGTAGAAATCCAAAAGGCAGAAACTCTCTCAGGCTGAAATAGTAGTATGGCAGAACTCTGTGCTGAAACAGAGCTCAGCCAGAGAACTAAGGGACAGAAGGTAATGGAGCAATGAATGTGTATGCCTGCAGGTGACCCTTGTAAATCTAAGGAGAAAAACCCAGAGACTGAGACCATGGGATCAGAGACTGAGACCATGAAACAGTGAATTGCCCAGTGTGGAAGGAGGCCTTTAACAAAATACACCTATTCTTATTTTAAAAAAAACAAACACTAGAAAGCATAGGAATAAATGGAATCTTTTTAAAAAAGGATAAATGCTATCTCTAAAACCAAGAGCAAGCATTAACTACAATGGGAATAAATTTGAAATCTTTCTAATAAGATCAGGGGTAAAGCAAGGTTGTCCATTTTCAAAACTATCATTCAGCATTGCATTAGAAATGTTAGCTAATACAATGAGACTAGAAAAGAAATTGGAGTAATTAAAAATGGGCAATGAGGAAATAAAAACTATTACTCTTTGCAGATGATATGATGGTATACTTAGAGCACCCTAGAGAATCAACTAAAAACTAGTTGAAACAATTAACAACTATAGCAAAATTGTAGGATACAAAATAAACCCACATAAATCATCAGCATTTCTATATACTATCAACAAAATCCAGTCAAAAAATAGAAAGACAATGTAAAATACTTGAAATTCCACCTGCCAAGAAAAACTCAAAGACTGTATGAGTACAGTTACAAAAAAATTTTTCACAGAAATACTGATCTAAACAATGGAGAAATATTAATTGCTCATGGGTAGTCCATGCCAATATAATAAAAAGGATAATTCTACCTAAATTAATTTACTTATTCAGTACCATACCAATCAGCTCTCAAAGAATATGGTATTGGTATATGGTATAAGAAATAGAATGGTGAATTAGTGGAATAGATTAGGTATACAATACATAGTAGTACATAACCATAGTAATCTAGTGTTTGATCAACCCCCAAATTTAAGCTTTTTGAGTAAGAACACATCATTTAACAGAAATTGTTGGGAAAACTGGAAAACAATTTGGAAGAAACTAGGCATAGACCAGCATCTCACACCTCATACTAAGATAAGGTCAAAATAGGTATATGATTTAGACATAAAAGGTAATATAATAAGCAAATTAGAGGAGTATGAGGAAATACTGTCAGATCTTTGGATAAGGGGAGAATTGATGGCCAAACAAGCGATAGAGAAAATTAAATGAAGAAAAATAGACAATTCTGATTACATGAAATTAAAAAGGTTTTACATGATGAATCAATGCAGAGAAAATTAGAAGGAAAACAGGGAACTAGGAAAAAGAATTTCATTGACAAAGACCTGATTTCTCAAATATAAAGGGAACTGAGCCAAATTTATACAAAAAATTACAACCCCCCCCCTTCTCCATTTCACACATGATCAAGGGATATGAACAGGAGATTTTCATCAGAAAAATTCAAAGGTCTTCCCAATAAGATCAGACGTGAAACAAAGATGCACATCATCACATCTATTATTTAACATTGTACTAGAAACACTAGCAGTAGCAATTAGAGAAGAAATTGAAGGTATTAAAATAGGCAATGAAGAGTTTAAGCTATCACTCTTTGTATATGATATGATGGTCTACTTAAAAAATCCTAGAGAATCAACTAAAAAGCTAGTAGAAATAATCAACAAGGGGGCAGCTGGGTAGCTCAGTGGATTGAGAGCCAGGCCTGGAGACGGGAGGTCCTAGGTTCAAATCTGGCCTCAGCCACTTCCCATCTGTGTGAATCTGGGCAAGTCACTTGACCCCCATTGCCTACCCTTACCACTCTTCTGCCTTGGAGCCAATGCACAGTATTGACTCCAAGATGGAAGGTAAGGGTTTTAAAAAAAAAAAAAAAGAAATAATCAACAACTTTAGCAAAGTTGTAGGGTACAAAATAAATGCACATAAATCATCAGCATTTCTATATATTTCCAACACATCACAGCAGCAAGAGTTAGAAAGAGAAACACCATTTAAAATCACCCTAGACAATATAAAATACTTAGGAATCTATCTACCAAAACGAACACAGGAATTATACAAACACTACACAATTACACAAACACAACTACAAAACACTTTCCAAACAATTAAAAGTAGATCTAGACAATTGGAAAAGCATTGAGTGCTCATGGGAAGGATGAGCTAACATAATAAAAATGACCATTCTACCCAAATTAATTTACCTATTTAGTGCCATTACCTATCAAACTACCAAAAAACTTTTTTGCTGAATTAGAAAAATCTATAACAAAGTTTATTTGGAAGAACAAAAGATCAAGAATATCAAGGGAAATAATGAAAAAAAAAAACGTGAAGGAAGGTGGCTTAGCAGTACCAGATATTAAACTATACTATAAAATAGTGGTCATCAAAATGATATGGGAGGGCAGCTGGGTAGCTCAGTGGATAGAGAGTCAGGCCTAGAGACGGGAGGTCCTAGGTTCAAATCTGGCCTCAGACACTTCCCAGCTATGCAACCCTGAGCAAGTCACTTGACCCCCATTGCCCACCCTTACCACTCTTCCACCTAGGAGCCAATACACAGAAGTTAAGGGTTTAAAAAAAAAAAACAACGATATGATACTGGTGAAGAGACAGAAGGAAGGATCAGTGGATTAGACTTGGGGTAAGTGACGTCAGTAAGACAGTGTATGATAAACTCAACGAGCCCAACTTTTGGGACAAAAATCCACTATTTGACAAAAACTGTTGGGAAAATTGGAAAACAATATGGGAGAGATTAGATTTAGATCAACATCTCACAACCTACACCAAGATAAATTCAGAATGGGTGAATGATTTTAATATAAAGAAGGAAACTATAAGTAAATTAAGTGAATACAGAACAGTATACTTGTCAGATCTATGGAAAAGGGAAAATTTTAAAACCAAGCAAGAGTTAGAAAAAATTACAAAATGTAAAATAAATAATTTTGATTAGGTTAAATTTAAAAGTTTTTGTACAAACAAAAATAATGCAACCAAAATCAGAAGGGAAACAACAAACTGGGGAAAAAATCTTTATAACAAAAAACTCTGATAGAGGTCTAATTACTCACATATACAAGGAGCTAAATCAATTGTATAAAAAAAATCAAGCCATTCCCCAATTGATAAATGGGCAAGGGACAAGAATAGGCAATTTTCAGATAAAGAAATCAAATGTATCAATAAGCAAATGAGAAAGTGTTCTAAATCTCTAAAAATTAGATAAATGCAAATCTAAACAACTCTGAGGTACTACCTCACACCTAGCAGATTGGCTAAAATGATAGCAGGGGAGAGTAATGAATGTTGGAGGGGATGTGGCAAAATTGGGACATTAATGCATTGCTGGTAGAGTTGTGATCCAACCATTCTGGCTGGCAATTTGGAACTATGCTCAAAGGGCTATTAAAAAATGCCTGCCCTTCAATCCAGCCATAGCATTGCTGGGTTTGTACCCCCAAAGAAATCATAGATAAAAAGACTTGTACAAAAATATTTATAACTGCGCTTTTTGTGGTGGCAAAAAACTGAAAAATGAGGGTCTGTCCTTCAATTGGGGAATGGCTGAACAAATTGTGTTATATGCTGGTGATGGAATACTATTGTGCTCAAAAGAATAAACTGGAGGAATTCCATGTGAACTGGAAAGACCTCCAGGAATTGATGCAGAGTGAAAGGAGCAGAGCCAGAAGAACATTGTACACAGAGACTGATACACTGTGGTAAAATCGAATGTAATGAACTTCTGTACTAGCAGTAATGCAATGACCCAGGACAATTCTGAGAGATTTATGGAAAAGAATACTACCCACATTCAGAGGAAGAACTACAGAAATGGAAACATAGAAGAAAAAGAACTGCTTGAACACATGGCTTGATGTGGACATGATTGGGGATGTAGACTCAAAAGGACCACACCAATGCAACT
Organism: Gracilinanus agilis; assembly: GCF_016433145.1. Lineage (NCBI taxonomy): Eukaryota > Metazoa > Chordata > Mammalia > Didelphimorphia > Didelphidae > Gracilinanus > Gracilinanus agilis. Next base: position 110,108,761 of record NC_058133.1, on the reverse strand, counting down.
ATCAATAATATGTAAATAAGTCTTGATTGATGATACATGTTAAAACCAGTGGAAATGTGCGTTGGATATGGGGGGGTGAAGGGGGAGTGAAGGGGAAAGTAAAAACATGAATCATGTAACCATGGAAAACTTTTCTAAAAAAATAAAATATTTAAATCTTTAAAAAAAAAGAAAAATTCAAAGGTATTAATAGTCAATTGAAAAAATGCTCTAAATCACTATTAACTAAAGAAATGCAAATTAAAATGACTGAAGTATTACTTTACACTCATCAGAGTGGCTGACATGACAGAAAACAAAAATGACTGGAGGGGATATAGAAAATTTAAGATACTAATGCACTGTTGGTGGAGTTGTGCATTAATCCAACCATTCTGGAGAATAATTTGAAACTGTGACCAAAGGGTTATAAAACTGTACATACCCTTTGATGCAGCAATATTACTATTAGGTCTATATCACAAAAGAGATCAAAGAAAAGAAAAAGGAATAAATATGTGCAAAAATATTTATAACACCTCTTTTTTGTGGTTGCAAAGAATTAGAAATCAAAGGAATGTCCATCAAATGGAGAATAGCTAGACAAGTTCTAGTATATGATTGTGATGGGATACTCTTGTGCTATTAGAAATGATAAGCAAGATGGTTTCAGAAAAACCTGGGAGAACTTAATGAATTAATGCAAAGTGAAGTGAACAGGATGGAGAATATAGTGTGCAGTAACAGAAATATTGTAAGGATGATCAAGACAGTGATTTAAGACAGTTCCAAAGGACCCAGAATTGAAAACATTATCTACTTCCAGAGTTCCAAATAAACTCTGAGTGCAAACTGAAGCAATTTTTTAAACTTTCTTTATTTTTCTTGTTGTGCATTTTCTTTTGTAAAATGGCTAATATGGATATGTGTTTTGCATGACTTCACATATATAATTGATATATCACTTGCCTTCTCAAAAGTTAGGGGAGGCATGAGCGGGAGGGAGAGAATTTGGAACTCAAAAAAAATTTTAATGAATGGTTAAAAATATTATATGTAATTGGGAAATATTTAACAAAATTAAAATGTACACATTTTCAAAAGAATAAAAAAAAGAAAATATGATCTCCGTGTAATCAAACCATATTGATCTCAAAGACAGGTGGTCTAGAAACAACCTAAAATTTTAGGTCTTCCAGAAGAGCACAAGTTTAAAAAAACCTGGACATCAAAATGCAAGAAATAAAATAAGAAAACTACCCAGAACTTCTACACATAAAAAAAATCAATTAAAAAGATCTAGAGTTCATTCTCTGAAAGAATAAATGCTGCAAATTCCAACACATGTAGTGGCTAGGTTTAATCATTCTAATTGCAAAATCTGTAAGCCACCAAGAAAAGAACTTCAAATATGAAGAAAAGGAAATTAAATAATGCAACGCTATTCTGTACCTTCCAGAAATCACAGGAGGTAATGGAACAATGTGTTCCAAAGAAAAAAGAGCTCAAAATATAACAAGGTAATCTATCCTGTAAACCTGAGCTTAAACATTAGTGAAAAAGATGACATTCAATAAAAAGAAGCATTTGAAGTATTCCTAGAAGGAAAAACAGACTTGAACAAATTATTTACTATTCAAACACCTCTGACAACAGATATACAAGAGAGATAAATGAATATAGCAACAGTAATATTTAAATTAAACTCTGGTCCTTAATTTCCATAGAGTTTATTAATATTTACTTGAACAAGGAGAAGGCAGACAGAGAGAAAAAGCCAAATTTTATCCTGCCATGTGGTCGGTCTCCCAATGGATCCCTTAGCCACCTTCCTTTCACTGTGCCTGGGAGAATAGGGAGAGCCTACTTCCTGGAACCCCCTCTTTTATTCCTTCCCTTTTACCCCCAGGTCAATTTCCCAATCATTTCCAGCTCAGGTGCCTAGGTCACTGCCCCATGGCCCTTGCTGGAGTACAGGGATGCAGGTAGGGCCCCAGTGCATGATCCTGGGAGGGGGTTCCCTTCACACACAACCAAGAAAAACAACAACCAAACTACAAAAGAGTTTTCTTTCTAAAAGCACATGATAAGACAAGGGTGAAAGCAAATAGAAGTAGAGAAACAAGCTAGAAATGTCACGAACTAAACTTCACAACAACCTGCCTACAGGTGTAGGACCAAATTACAAAATGGGAGGTTACATAAAAGAGAGCAGGAAAGAAGAAAATAGAGGACAATATATGATATTCCCTAATCAAGTCAAAGGCTACAGAAGAATGGGCGAGGACACAAAAGGTGGGATTGAAAAGGAGGTTTCTAAAAAAGGGGGGAGAAGTCTTGTTTCTATTGTGGAGGACAACCCCACTTAAGAATGCTCCCATGGGGAGCAGCTAGGAGGCTCAGTGGATTGAGGGCCAGGTTCAGAGATGGAAGGAAGGTTCCTTACCATTCTTCTGCCTTGTAACCAAGTGGTTACAAGGTAGAAGGTAAGGGTTAAAAAAAGAAGGATGCTCCCATAGGCAATGCTACCTAAAGTAATCTATTTATTCTGTATCACATCAATCAAATTAGCAAAGGATTATTTTATAAAGCTAGAAAAAATAGTAACAAAATTCACTTGGAAAAACAAAAGGTCAAGAATATCAAGGGAATCAATAGGGGGAAATGTGAAGGAAGGCAACCAGCAGTGTCAAATTTTATGCTATATTAAAAAAGCAGTAATCATCAAATCAATATGGTAATGGAAAAATAGAGTGGTGAATCTGTGGAATAGGTTAGGAATTCAATAGTCATTTACTACTATAGCATTATAGTATAGNTACTTCGGTGTATTGTCTCATAGGTGGAAGAGTGGTAAGGGTGGGCAATGGGGGTCAAGTGACTTGCCCAGGGTCACACAGCTGGGAAGTGGCTGAGGCCGGGTTTGAACCTAGGACCTCCTGTCTCTAAGCCTGACTCTCACTCCACTGAGCTACCCAGCTGCCCCTTGAGATATATTTTTTGGACACGACCTTTATGGGAATTTGTTTTACTTGATTATGTGTATTTGTTATTTAAGGGTTTTGTTTTGGGGTTTGTTTTTTTTTTTGTCTTTTATGGTTGCAAAGAAAGAAGAAGTCTGGGGTAAAGAAGGTAGATTTTTGTTCATTAAAAAATAACTTTAAAAATAAGAATCCATTTTAATCAGAGGGCCTACATTCAAATTCTGATTTCGTGACCTTAGGTATGTTATTCAGTCTCTGTACACTGTTTTTCTCATCTCTCAAATGAAGGGACTGGCCTAGATGATATCTAAGCTTCCTTCAAGTTCTTTGATTCTAGAATTGTTATGGGGTCCAATTATCACATAGCCCAGTATTGTGGGCCCTGGCATCCTGCCCTTCCTCTGGAGATGTTCTCAGCAAGAATCCTACCTAATGCACCAAAAGGGTAAGATTAAATAAAAACTTCAAGCAGCTCTCTGGGAAACAAAGCACCTTTTGTGTCCAGCATGAGCTGGAGCCAGCGCTCAGAGATCTGACAGGAATAATTCTGATTGAATTTGTCTCTTAAGAATCTGGGGAGCTCCTGAATACTGTTCCCTGGCCCTGGTGGCTCCCTCTTCTCTTTTGGGTGAAAGTGACCCCCCTGTGCACACTCCTACCACCAATTGTTGTTCAGTACTTTTAAATCGTACCTGACACTTTGTGACCCAATTTGGGGTTTTCTTGGCAAAGAAATTGGAATGGTTCGCCATTTCCTTCTCCAGCTCATTTTACAGATGAGGAATTGAGACAAATAGGGTAAAGTGACTTATCCAGGGTCACACTGCTATGAATTGCCTGAGGTCAAATTTGAACTCACAGAAATGAATCTTCCTAATTTCAGACCTAGCACTCTATCTATTTTGCCTCCTACCTATTATCTCAACTTATTAGGCTTTCTAGATGTTGTTTTTTGGAGCTTTGGACTCCATGGCTGCTTTGTCTGCCTCAATAAAATAACAATCGGCTTTGTGGATAGAGTTTTGGGCCTAGAGTCAGGAAGACCCCAGTTCCACTCTAGCCTTAGATACTTAGTAAATTCTAGATAAATTATTTAATTTCTGCCTGCCTCAGTTTCTTCCACTGTAAAATGAGGATCAAAATAGAATGTACCTCTCAGGGTTCTCATGAGGATCAAATGAGATAATATCTATAAAGCACTTAGCACAATGCCTGGCACCCAGAAGGGACTGAACAAATGCTTGTTCCCCTTTCTTGTATGCCTCAGTGGGGAGATTCACTGACCAACTTCCAGGAGTCCTGAGAAATGACTCTAGCCAAGATGTCCTTTGGACTGAGCCCCCAGCTGTCCCACTCGACAACTCTGCCATGTTGCTATCCTGATAAACCCTATCCTCAACATTTTTTGCTATAAGAAGCAACAGAGCAGTATGAAGAAAAAAGAGAGGAAAAAAGGAAACCAAGGAAACAGCGAAATACTGACTTTGGCATCAGAATCCCTGCTCTGTCTCTTATAAATTGGGCAATCTTAAGCAGTCTGACCTCTCTGGGCTTCAGGTTCCTCACTAGAAAAATTAAAGAGTTGGTATAGATGATCTTTGAGGCCACTTCTCATTCTGAATCCTACAGACTTTCTCTGTCTCTCTGTCCCTTCCTTTCTCTGTCTACCTCTCTGTCTCTCTGTCTACCTCTCTGTCTCTCTGTCTCTCTGTCTCTGTCTCTCTGTCTCTCTGTCTCTCTCTCTGTCTCTCTGTCTCTCTTCCCTCCCCTCTCTCTGTTTTTCTGTCTCTGACTATTTCTCTCTCTTTATGTCTCTGTCTTTCTATCTCGGTCTATGTTTCTGTTTCTCTATATCTGTGTCCATCTGATTGTCTGTATTTGTTTCTGTATTTCTGTCTCTATCTCTATTTCTCTTTCTTTATGTCTCTGTCTCTGTCTTTCTGTCTTTCTGTCTCTATCTCTGTGTGTCTATCTGATTATATTTGTTTCTGTCTCTCTTTGTCTTTCTGTCTCTGTCTCTATCTCTATTTCTCTCTCTTTCTGTTTCTGTCTCCCTGTGTCTGTCTCATTGTCTGTATTTGTCTCTGTCTGTCTCTGCCTCTCTGTCTTTGTCTCTCTGTCTCTGTCTCTGTGTCTCTCTGTCTCTGTCTCTCTGTTTCTCTTTAAGCTCTGCCTTCTGATTGACAGAGTGGGTTTTATAACTAAAGACCCAGGTGGATTGGAAGGACAGGCAAAGGAGTCAGAGAAGAGAATAACAGAATCTACCATAGCCAGTCCTCTTGCCCTTGCTTGACCCCCCGCCCTCTTTCTGTAGGCTCTAACAGGATCCAAGGAGGACCAGAGTGTTTAGGGCTGGGGGTGACAGTGGTTTCAAGGCTTTGAGTGTCCTGCAGAGGATGGAAATTGGATTGGATCTGGGGCTGAGACAGAGACAAATACGAATGAAATAGAAAAGGTGGATTTGGATTGGGTAGGGAAAACAGAGTCAAAACTGAACAATTCATTTGTATCTGCATTGACCGCTCCTTGAAGGGAAAACGTTATCAACATGTCAATGATAAAATTGGCTTTTACACAGCACCTTAAGATTTACATAAAACTTTACATAGATTAGCTTATTTGATCCTCACCATAACTCTTTGAAGGCAGCTGGTTGGCACAATGGATAGAGCCCCAAGCCTGAAGTCACAAAGACACGAGTTCAAATCTCTCCTCAGAAACTTACTAACGAGACCCTGGACAAGTTACTTAACCCTATTTACCTCTCATGTGTCAAATGAGCTGGAGAAGGAATGGCAAACCACTCCAGTGCCTTTGCCAAGAAAACTGCAAATGGGATCACAAAGGGTCAAATACAATTGAACAACGAAAAGAAGTGTGCCTTCGGGCAGCTTTTTTGGACATTGGTGGTACAGTAGATAGAGCACCAGACTTGGAGTCAGGAAGACCGGATACAGATTCAGCCTCAGGCACTTCCTAGCTGTGTGACCCTTGGTGAATCATTTTACCCCATTTGCCTCGGTTTCCTCATCTGTCAGATGAGCTGGAGAAGGAAATGGCAAACCACTCCAGTGTCTTTGCCAAGAAAACCCCAAAATGGGTTATAGAGAGTCAGATACCCCTGAAAACAACTAAACTGAATATAACCTGTGAAATAGAGGTGCTATTATTATCTCTGTTTTACAGGCAGAGAAACTCAGGTTTATAGAGGGGAAGCGATTTGCCTGTGGCCATACAACCAGCAAAAGTCCAAGGCAAGACTCTGACTCAGAGGTCCCTGACTCCAGTATTCTATATACATTATGCCACCTATTTAGGAAATGGGATTAGATGTGAAACTGGGACTGGACTCACCCAAGGGAGGCAATGAAATCCTGGAACCCTGAGGCCTGGCCCCTAGGAGGAAAACACCTCTCCTTCCTCCCCTGCCTGGACCCCAGCATCAGCCCCAGAATGGTCCTTGGGTAGCACTCTCTCTGGGCAGAGAGCCCCAGGCTTACGGGGATGGTTCTGACCCAGAAGTTGATCATTTTTTCCTCTAATAAGAGATCCACAAATCTCTGTAGAGGGAGGGCACTCCTTCCAAAGGATAGCAACATCCCATCCACATGCCAGACTCAGTAGTAGGTACACCACAAAATCCATCCCGGTGCCTGGGAGTCGATACATGGATTGGGAGAAGCAGAGTGGGGCTGAAGTGTCATCGCCCCACAGATGTCCCAGGTCTCCCTATTTTCTTTGCAGGGGGAGAAAGAACTCTCGCTCTTTCCCACCTGTCACACTCCTCCGCCATCCTCTCCCAAAACATGCACACACTGTCTGTCCATTCTGATCCTTCCAGGGATCCTTCCATCTGCTGCACCGCTCCTAAGCTCCTTCCAGAATGGAGTCCACACTAAGTAAAAGAAATGCTGTCATCCGGAAGGGGCCATGGGGGGAGGGTTGGCTTTAGATAATGCTGGTGAGTTTTCTCCCTGCTGAACATGTTATAGAGAAGAGGCTTTCTAAAGCACTTTTCTGGCCCTGGGCAGAGTGCCAACACTGAGAGGAGGGGGAGGACGGGGAGGAGTCCTCCTCCTAATAACAGAGATTCAGTTCAGCATGTTTCCAATGTAAGCCAAGTGTAAGAAGGATCGTAAATTGCCAAGAGCTGGAAGAGAACTTCAAGGCCATCTTGTCCAACTGCCTCATTTTATGTTTTACAAGTGAGGAAAGTTGAGGCTTTCAGAAACTGACTTGTTCAGGGTCACACTGGAAGCCTCTGTACATGAGTCCAGATTCTCTGTCTCCAAAGCCAACACTCTTTCCTTTATACCACGCCGGATCTCTTAGTCCTGAGAAATGACCTGGATGACACCGGAGGCTTCTCACCCCTCTGGAGGCAACAAGAAGCCAGACCCCACCCCACAAAAGTCAGTTTGTTCCTATAGTAAGATGCTATTTAAACTGGTTGGAAAGCTCTCCTAATCCAGATTTTACATGGGAATTTACAGTGAGCTGTGTTGTGATGTGAGTTGTGGCTATTCAAAGGAAAAAAAAATGCTGAAGCCAGAACAAAAGCTTAACTCTATATGTTAATGTGCCAAATTAACTATCCACATTCCTCCTTTTTTCAGACCCTCTCATCTATCCCTCTGAATTCTGGACATTGGCAGGGATGCAACAATCAAAAGAATTCAATTAAAAATGAAAATAAATGGATAAATGTTAAATGGTCAGGGAAAGCTTTGAAGAAAAGATGGGACTTGACCTGCCCCTGAAAGATGAACAGGATTCATAATGCCAGAGGGAAGAGATAGGGAGAAGACGGAATTCATGAAGCCTTAGATGCTTTTGAGAAGGATAAAATGTGGGAGTGCAGGCAGGATTTTGCTCATTTCCAGAAGGCCCAGAGAAGAATGTGTCTGACTTGAAGTCACGTAATAAGTCAGTAGCTGGAACAGAATTAGACTCATGCCTCTTGGAGAGTCCAGACCATGGAAGTTTGGTGTGGGCCATGGAAGTTGTGTCAGGGACTTAGCCAGGCACCAAAGAATGGGATTACACATCCCTAGGGCTGTAATCTTAGAAGCCATCCCATCTTTCACTAGAGATGGGAGACTCAAACCTACCTTTTTCCCAGAAGTTCCCCCCAATACTACTCCAGTTTATCTTCCGTAAGACTCAGAATACCAAAATAAGAATTTGAGCAAGGAGGAAAGCCAGTCATATTAATAGCTTGCAACTAAACCTCTCCCCCACCCATGTCCCCTTTCTGGACATTGTCTAAGGCAAGGTACACTGCCACATGGCATCCACATCCATTCTACCAAATCTGCTTCTGAGCAGAAGAGTATCTCCACTTTCTAGAGATTTGATATACTCAGATAAACTCATGTGTTCCTAGGCTCCAGGCTCTGCCTCTCTGGACCCTCTTCCCACCATGTGCTCTGTAAGATTAAAATTAATATCCAATAACTCCAAATATTATATTTCATAAGATTTATTAATCATAAATTAGAATAATAATGAAGTAGAAGTAGAAGAAAATAAAAAGAACAAAAGTAAAAGCCTGAGTAAAACTGGCTTTCCCAGCTGCAATCAGAGAAGAAAAGAATGAGGAGCGGGGTCACACAGAAAGGCCAAAACGTGAGAACGAAAGTAGGATGCTGGGAAAGAGAGTTCTGGGGTTCAAATTCTAATTATACAGTTCCCAGAACTGGGCAGAGTCAAGAAATCTCAAGATCCATGGCACTTCCCTACCTCTAAGAAGCAATGTTTGGTCCAGGGAAAAAAATTCTAATCCTCTCAAGTACCTACTATGTACAAGGCATTGGGCATACAAAGATGAGAAGTGGCAGAACCCTGGCCCTAAAAGTGTTTGTTTATAGTCATTTTGGTCATGTCCAACTCTTCATGACCTTATTTTGGGTTTTCTTGGCAAAGACACTAGACTGGTTTCCCGTTTCCTTCTCTAGCTCATTTGACAGATGAAGAAACGGAGACAAACAAGGTTAAGTGAGATAACCAGAGTCACACAGCTAGTCAGTGTCTGAGGACAGATTTGAACTCACAAAGATGAGTCTTTCTGACTCCAGGCTTGCCACTCTATCCACTGTGCCATTTAGCTCCCTGAAGGTGCTTACAATCTAATGGGGAGGTGATAAGATGTATGCACTTAGGTAAAACACAAGGAAAATTACATTGGATGCAGAAGGAACAGCTAGATAGCACATTATAGGAAAATCTAAGCCAAGTGATGTTAAGACTAGGGAGTGACAAATAAACCTGCCCTCTTGTCCCCAGGCAGGGACAGTAAGTAACTGGTCAGCAAGTGCTAAAGGAAATTTCAGCATTGTTCTGATCAGGAGACTTTCCTAGAGACTAAAATATACATATGCTCTACATGCTCTGAGACCTTGGGTCCACATTCTTCTGAACCTCCTTGCTTCACACCTACCCAGAATAGTTAGACCAATGTATTGTATAGAATAGCACTGATAAACCTGGGTTCAAATCTGCCATCAGACACTTCCTAGGTGTGTGATCCTGGGCAAGTCGTTTAATCTTGACTGCCTAGTCCTTGCCACTCTTTTGTCTTAGAACTGATACCAAGGCAAAAGGTAATGATTAAAAAAAACTGCTCAGGAGGAGATTACAGGGATCCCTTTGCTGGCTGTGGGTGCAAGAATCTTGTTGCATTGACCATACACAGAACCAGGTTGCAATTCCATTGCAAGTCTCAGTGTGAAGAGGAGTTCTAACACACACCAGCACTTGCAGCCATAGGAGAGCAGGTAACTTTGGTCACAGTTCCAATGTAGAAAAGGTTACTCACAGGCCAGAGCACAGGCTAGAAGGGTACCAAACACACCTCACTTTACACCACACTCCCTTGGAAGAACTGAAAACTTAAAAGGTACCCAGAACTAGCTCTGAAGGCAGCTGTACAAAGAACCTGAAGCTTAACAGTTTTTTTAATTAAAAGGAAAGAAAAAGGCAGGAAATGAACAAACAACAAAAAAAAGAGAAACTCAACATAGAAAGTTATTTTGATGATAGCAAAGACCAAAACACAAACTCAGAAGACAACAGAATCAATACTGCTACATCCAAAACCTCCAAGAAAAATATGAATTGCTCTCAAGCCCAAAAGGATTAATGGAGGATCTCAAAAAGGATTTTTAAAATAACAAGAGATGTAGAAGAAAAATTGGAGAAAGAAATGAAAGGGATACAGAAATATCATGGAAAGAGTCAATAGCTTGGTAAAGAAGGCACTAAAAATGCAGAAGAAATTAATACCTTAAAATAAAGAATAGGGCAAGTGGTAATAGAGGCACAAAAATCCAATGAAGAGAAGAACTTCTTAAAAAGCAGAATTAGCCAAATGGGAAAAGATATACAAAAATGCACTGAAGAGAAGAACTTCTTAAAATATAGAATTGGCCATATGGAAAAAAGTGGTACACAAATTCACTGAGGAAAAAAATCTTTACAAAGTAGAATTGGTCAAAGGGAAAAAGAAGTACAAAAGCTCACCCAAGAAAATCATGCCTAAGAAATTTAGAATTGGACAAGTAGAAGCTAATTACTCCATGAGACATCAAGAGACAATCAGAGTCAAAAGAATGCAAAAAAATAAGAAAATATGAAATACCTCATTGGAAAAATAACTAATCCAGAAAATAAATCCAGGAGAGATCATCTAAGAACCATTGGACTACCTGAAAGTCATGATCAAAAATGGAGCTTAGGCATCATCTTTCAAAAAATTATCAAGGAAAATTGCCCTGATATTCTAGAACCATAGGGTAAAATAGAAATAAAAAGAATCCACCAACCACCTCCTGAAATAGATCCCAAAAGGATAACTCCCAGGAATGTTATAGCTAAATTCCAAAATTCCCAAGTCAAAGAGAAAATATTGCAAGCAGGTAAAAAGAAACAATTCAAATATCATGGAGCTACAGTCGGGATAATAGGATATTTAATAGTTTCTAGATTAAAGGTTTGGAGAGCCTAGAATATATGATATTCCAGAGATCAAAGAAGCTAGGATTTCAACCAAGAATCATTTGCTCAGCAAAACCAAGCATAGTCCTCTGGGGTGGGGATAATGGGAATTCAATGAAATAGAGGACTTTCATACGTTCATGATGGAAAGACCAGAGCTGAATGAAAAATTGACTCTCAAATATAAGACTCAAGAGAAGCATAAAAAGGTAAACAAGAAAGAGAAATCAAAAGACATTTTTAAAAAGGTTAAGCTGTTTATATACCTACGTGGGAAAATGATTTAAAAAATTTTATCATTAATAGGGCAATTTAGGAGGAGTATACATAAAGGGAGGGTAAGGATGAGAATTGAATATGATGGGATAATTTTTTAATACAATTAGAAACACACTAGAAGGAGGAGGAAGGGAAAAATAGAATGGGATAAATTATCACACATAAAAGAGGCATGAAAGAGCTAAGTAGAGAGTATGATGGGGAAGGTAGGGAAAGGAGTATGTGAACCTTATTCTCATCAAAATGGGTTCAATGAGGGAAGAACACACAATCAATTGGGTATAGAAATCCATCTTACTCTACAGGAAAATAGGAGGGGAAAGGGATAAGAGAAATGGGGTGTGGTTGATAGAAAAGAGGGCAAATTGGAGGAGGTGGTAGTGAGAAACTAAACCGGGAGAAATAGGATGGAGCGTAATACCCAGTAATCATAATGGTGTAAAAAATTTTCACATGTTTAATAAAGGTCTCATTTCTTAAATATATAGAGAAATGAGTTGAATATATAAGAATACAAGTTATTCTCCAACTGATAAAAGGTCAAAGGATATGAACAGGCAGTTCTTAGACATAGTAATTAAAGTACTCTAGAGTCCAGGGAAATAAATCACTATTAATTAGAGAAATGCAAATTAAAGCAGCTTGGAGGTACCACTTCACACCTTCAAATGGCTATTATGACAAAAAAAAGAAGGGGGCAGCTGGGTAGCTTAGTGGAGTGAGAGTCAGGCCTAGAGACAGGAGGTCCTAGGTTCAAACCCAGCCTCAGCCACTTCCCAGCTGTGTGACCCTGGGCAAGTCACTTGACCCCCATTGCCCACCCTTACCAATCTTCCACCTATGAGACAATACACCGAAGTACAAGGGTTTAAAAAAAAAAAAAGAAAATGACAAAACTTGGAGGGGGTGTAGGAAAATTGAGACTTTAATGCACCATGGGGTGAGTTGTAAACTGATTCAACTATTCTGGAATGCGAGTAAGAGGGCCCCCTATGCCCAAAAGGCTCTAAAACAGTACATGCTCTTTGACCTAGCAATACCATTTTTAGGTTTGTATTTCAAAGAGAGAAAAAACAAAAAGGGGAACTATATGTACAAAAATATTTAGAGCAGTTCTTTTAGTGGGGGCAAAGAATTGGAAAGTGAGTACTCATCAAATGGGGAATGGCTGAGCAAGTTACTGTATGTACTTGTAATGAAATACTATTGTGCTGTAAGAAATGATGAATGGGAAGAACTCAGAAAAAGCTGGAAAAGATTACACAAACTGAAGCAGAGTGAAATGAGCAGAACCAGGAGAACTTTGTACATAATGAAAGCAATACTGTATAATGAACAATTGTGAATGATTTAGCTATTCTCAGCAATATAACGATACAAAACAATCCCAAAAGTCTGATGATTAAAATAAATACCATCTGCTTCCAGAGAAAGAACTGATGGAGTCTGAATCCAGACCAAAGCAAAAATTTTTTTCACTTTCTTAATTTTCTTTTTGAGTTTCCTTCTACAAAAGGATTAATATGGGGAAATGTTTTATATAACTACACATGTAAAATCTATATGAGATTGTTTACCATCTGTAGGAAGGGAGAAAGAGAATTTGAGACTCAAAATTCTTTTTAAAATGTTGGAAACTTTTTACATGTGATTGGTGAAAAATAAAATAAAATTTAAATTTTAAAATTTTAAATAAGTATTTGTTGTCTATTGACCAACTGTTTGTATTAGGGATCCTTAATGACCATGGTAATCTCTAATTTGTTTTAGTATTTTGTTCTAATGCAAAGTGTGTTGCAATTTCTCCATTAAGACAACTATCTTTTCTAGTGCCCCCACTGCATAGCATCACAATGCCAGTATATAGAAAGACAGGAAAAAAGTTGGATCCACAACAGATTCCATCCTATGCCCCCTACGAGAGCATAGCTTCCTTCCTGGCATTGTGAGAGCTATGCTACTCTCTCTGATCTTCTCTCCTGACTAGAGCAGAAAGCCCACAGCTAGAGCCCCAAGTTTCTGAGTCTTGTAGTGGGCAGGGAGTTAGCCTGAGTTAGCTACCTCTGTTGGCTTCTCAATAGCAGGTCATTCAGCCATTCTCCATTGCTCTCCTGAAACCCACACCCCCAGGGCTAGCTTGAGTTCTGTTGCCACAGGGTAGAGTGGCAGAGGCCACAATGTCTCCAGCCTGGAGGTGTTTGCCCAAGTCACCAGGCTGCTTAGCCTGAGACATGATATCTACCCATGCCCACACCCTTGGCACGGGCCCCAGACAAAGGCACATGCAGGAAGCAAACAGCTAATGGTCAAGCCAAAAGGCCCCAGGGGAGTCGGGCAAGTGGCAGGGTTAGTCATCTTAGTGATATATCCCTTCATTTTCTCACCTCTCTGCCTCAATTTCCCCATCAGTATTTGAGTCTATGATTAAGTCTATGTATCCACAGGTTACCTGGAAATGGCATGACTTCATCTCTATAATCTTCAGAATCCTGAAGCACTGTCAGGGTCGATGAGAAGGTTTCAGGGGGAGTACGTAAAGGGATTTAGAGATCAACCAGGTAGATCATTTTACATATGAAGAACCTCCAGTCAAGTAATGACAACTGACATTTACATGGCCTTCAAGGTTTGGCAAGCACTTTATACACACTTATCTCATTTGATCCTAGAAACAGCCCTGAGAGGCTACAGGTATTATTATCCCCATTTTACAATGAAAGAAATTGAGGCTCAAAGAAGGTACATGACATCTATGGTCACACAGCTAGTTAGAAGCAGAACTGGGATTCTAACCTCTGACTCCAAATCCCGACATCATTTTTTCTGTTATATCAGCTGGAACTCTAAGTATGTTGAATTCCATATTCTTTGCTGAATTGTTCCTTACAATGGAAAGAATGCTGACTCTGGAGCCGGAGAATGAAAAATCAAATCCCAGCTTTGCAATTTAATTAAGGTGTGTGTGACCTTAGGCAAGTCACTTGCTTCAGCTCCCCTATTGAGTTTCCTCATGTATAAAATGGAGAGTTTGAACTAAATGATCGTTAAAGTGCTTTCCAACTCTCAATCTATGAGCGCAGGATCTTTCAGCTTCTAAGATCCCTTCTGACTCTACGGCTCACTCCATTACCCCTGCCCTTTTAAAGGTGCTGGGAGGAATAAGCTTCTTTACTTTTCAAACTGATGTGAATGCATACTTTGACTCCGAAGCCCACTGTGATAAGCAGAGACTGGGTCCTTTGTGGACAGTCACTCTGTGTTATGGCCACGAGGATCTCAATTCAAATCCAAGCCATGGCAAGTAAGGGTTTCATTTTAGAAGTAAGGGAGGCATGGGGGAAAAGGCTAGATTTGGAATCAGACGACCCAGAGTCAAGTCCCAGCTCTTTTGTTTATTAACTGCATGACCTTGGAGAAGTCAACTATCCTACCTGGGCCTCAGTTTCTTTGTCTCTAAAATGAAAGGCTTGTATTAAATCAGACATATTGAATATGGGACCGGTACGTGACATAAGCCCCTCAATAGAAAAACAGTTGGGAAATAGTTAACAAAATTAATAAAAATATAATAAAACATAGGTAATGTAAGTATATGGTTTTCTAAGTCAATGTCCAGCCCTCAGGAATCCTTATTTATGATTTAGTGCCTCCCCTTTCCATCTGTGTCCAAAATCATTGGACTTCAGTGGTTCCCAAACTTTTTTGGCCTACCACCCCCTTTCCAGAAAAAATATTACTTAGCCCCCTGGAAATTAATTTTTTTTTATTTTAATAGCAATTAATAGGAAAGATAAATGCACCTGTGGCCATCACCGCTTCCCTGGATCGCTGCAGCACCCACCAAGGGGCAGTAGCACCCACTTTGGGAATCATTGGACTAGATGATACCTAAGTTTCCTTTCATCTCTAAGTCTCTGATTTTACAAATCCCTGTGGAGTTTCTAGAGCCATTGTTCTAGTCAGTAAAGGGGGTAAGTCATTTTCAGTGATAATCTCATTCAAGATTTTCTTGACAAAAATGGTGGAATGTTTTACCATTTCCTTCTCCAGATTATTTGGTAGATGAGGAAACTGAGGCAAAGATGGATAAGTGACTTGCCCACGGTCACACCACTAGAAAGTGTCTGAGGCTAGATTTGAACTCAAGAAGTTGAGTCTTTCTGACTCCAAGCCTGGCAATCTATTCATTGCGCCACCTAGCTCTCCCAGTGTCTAATACACAATGCTTAATAAATGTGTATTGAAACCAATTGAGTTGAATAGGACCAAGGACAGAGCCCTTCTGGTTCCCACTAAATACCTCCTTCTAAATCCCCGTTTTTAAGGTTGTATTATTCAATCCATTTAACAGTACTCTCATTCAGTCTCTGTTTTGTTTATAAGGATAGTATTGATCAACAAGCAGAATTTATTAAGCATTTACTATGGTCCAGGCGAACAAAAATACAAGCGAGACCATCCTTGCCTTCAGGGAGTTTACATTCTACTAGGAGATCCAGACAACACATTCACAGATAAGTAAAAGAAAATTATTTCATGGGGTGAGGTACCAACAGCTGGAATATTAGACAAGGCTTCTTGAAAAAGATGGCGCTTAGCCTGGGTCGTGAACACTTTTTTTTTTTTAAACCCTTGCCTTCAGTCATAGAATCAATACTGTGTATTGGTTCCAAAGCAGAAGAGTGATAAGGGCTAGGCAATGGGGGTAAAGTGACTTGCCCAGGGTCATACAGCTTGGAAGTATTGTTATGAGTAAGATTAGATTAGCTAGTTATTAGGTATTGATTATATATTGATTAGGAAGTACCTAGCAGGAAGGAGCTGGAGCTGGGAATTCCAGGTCGGAATGAAGGAGGAGGAAGTCTATGTGTGTTCTGTGTGTGGACTCCTTGAGTGGTAGGCAAAAACTGTTGCCAGCCTGGGAGACCTCAGAGCAAAGGACACCTTGCATCCTGTTTTCCCCTGGGATCCTGTGTGGTGTGGCATCTAAAAAGAACAAGATCTACAAAGCCAAGAGAAGAGGACAGTGCTTCAAGCATACCCCTTACTGCTTGGTTCCTGAGACAACTGTAGCTCCTGGCATCCAGACATCATCAGTGGATTGCAGTGAGAAATCCCAAAGCCACAAAAGCCCCAGCTGTACTCAAGCCTGGCAGGTTCCAGGTTTGAGGCAGAAACCCAGAGTCTCCAGTATAGCTCCTTGGGCCCTGTTAGTTAGATAGCTGAGATTAGTGTAGTGAATAAGTCCTTCCCTGTCCCTTTGGATTTTGTTATTAGGTGTTAAGATTTTAGAGTAGTCATTCCTATCCGTCCTTTTAGTTGTTTCTAATTAAAACCCAATTTCACCTTGTTACCTAGTCAGTTAATTCAAGGCCTCTGGCCAGAGTGATAGTTGGCTGTTATTTTTTCAGTTGGGAGTGGTGTAGCTGTACAAGACTTCAGTGTCCCGTTTTAGTCTCTCTTACATCCCAGAGAGTGTTCCCACAAACCCCATAGTTGATTTTTAATATCCCTGGTGACCCCATTACTTATATTTTCCTACAGTATCTAAGGTCAAATTTGAACCTAGGACACCCCAGCTCTAGGTCTGGCTATCAATCCACTGAGCCACCCAACTGCCCCCTTAAACACTGTTAAGACCCGTGTAAGTGTTGTTTTTCTCAAGAGACCGAAGGAAGAGGGCAAACCCTTCTAAGCACAGGTGACAGCCTGTGGAAAGGAACTGAGGTGGGTGAAAGATGGAGAATTATATACTAGAGGCCACAAGCTGATATGTTTGGCTAGAAAAAAGAGTACATGAAAGAGAGTAGCATATTATGAACCTGAAAAGGTAGGCTGCCGTCAGATTGTGAAGTGTTTTAAATGCCAAATAAAGGATTTTCACTTGAGCCTAGACACTCTAGGGAGCCACTGAAGTTTATCAAGCTAGTAGGTGGGAGCTATAGGAACATCACTTTGACCACTGTGTGGAGGATTTACCAGAGAGGAGAAAAAATGGAGCAGAGAGAGTCTATACAGTGTCTTGCTGAATACAGATAGTTAAATCTTTTGGCATCTTCCTGATGGATCAATTTTATAATCCTGTTAAAAAAAAAGAGGTAATTCCAAGTTAAGCCTCTCATTTACTTCTCATTCTAGTGAACTTCCTTTCCCTTTTGAGCTCTTCTATTCCTTCCCCTTTACCATCCCCATTACCTGGATTTAGTATCTAAATTCTCCAATAGATGATATTCCCCTCACTGTAACTTTGTAGGAAGCAAACTCTGTACTGGGATCTTCCTGTTCACCCTAACCCTAACCCAGTTGTCAAGCAATGGGGTGAGGTTCTCTAGATGAATTCCAGGACATCCATCAAGAGCCTTACCCCTTCCGTCAACAGCCCGTCTACTTATATGACAAGATGGAACAAAGGCAGTGCCTCATCCTGCTGAAGAGGGACAGGAGACATGACTTGGGTCTGAATGGCAAACCTATGTGTCCCTCACCCAAAAAGTGGGGACAGTAGCAACCTTACTCTGTCCTCCTCCTCCCACCTGAGCCCCTATGGACATGTGTATTTCTCTAGTCTTCTTCTAGAGCTCCAGATGAGGGACAAGAATACGGGTAACAATAACCCACAGCTCAGTGGTATCATGGACAGAATGCTGCATGGGAAATTAGGAAGATCTGAATTCAAATCCCATCTCAATCCCTAACTAGATATGTGATTCTCAGCAAATCAACCAATCCTTCTGGGCCTCAATTTTTGCATCTATAAAGTAAAGGATTGGACTCAATGGTCTCTAAATTCCCTTCTAGCTCTAAATCTATGATCCTAGACAGCATATTAAGGTTACACAAAGCTTTCTTCCCAATGCTCTGACGTAGGTAATACTTCAATAGCCAACTCTAGTGAGGGGAAGGCAAATCTTTCAAGAAAAGCATACACTCCCTAAGTAAAACCATGGCCCAAAGGGGCATTCATTCCTCCCCCCCTTATAGGAACAGTAGAGCCCAGAAGCATTGGATTAGATCAGCCTTATGTCCAACATATGAGAATTCATGTTTCTTTAAATCTTTATGTCCAAGCCCTTTTTCAGTATAATTTCATCTTCCTTCTGAACCCTTTAAGAAAATCAAGGACAAGAGTAATTCTATTGTGGGCAGCTGGGTGGCTCAGTGGATTGAGAGCCAGGCCTAGAGATGGGAGGTCTTAGGTTCAAATCTAGCCTCAGACACTTCCCAGCTGTGTGATCCTGGGCAAGTCACTTCACCCCTATTGCCTAGTCCTTACTGCTCTTCTGCCTTGGAACCAATACACAGTATTGATTCCAAGATGGAAGGTAAGGGTTCTAAATTTAAAAAAAAATTTTTTTAATTTAAAAAAGAGTAATTCTATCCACCAATGGGAAAATTAAGGACCAAATAGTTTATGAGGCTAAGTAGCTTAAGGTCAAAAGCAAAAAGGACCCGGAATGGAGGTCTCCAATCTCTTCAGGGCAGAGTTCTCTGCTCAGCTCCAAAGCCTCCCCAGGGCTCTCTTGGGGCCTCCTAGAGTTTTTTTTTCCTTCTCTTCTTTATACCTGGAAACTCAGAGCAAACTCTCTTCCTCTGAGTCCCCCCCCCCCCATCTTCAAAGCCGAACAGCCGAGGGGACCCCTCCCTTACACACACATACACTGGCTGGCCTCAATGGGCCCCATTGTCCAAGAGGCCCTTCTGGCCTGGTGAACCCAGCCCCAGGGCAGGAGGGAGGGGGCTCTCCAAGGAGCCTGCCTCAGTCACCCTCCCTCTCTCCAGCGTGCTGCCTTGGGGGAGCCTCCGGGGCGGGCCCCCCAGCTGAATGTGACCTATTGTCTCTGGGGTGGATTTAGGAAGTGCCAGGCTCCCATCAAACAGGCCTTCTCCCCAGGTGAAACAACAACAGGGTTGTTCACTTGGGACCTTCTCTGCTTATCTCGTTTTCCTATCTCTTGGGGCTGAGCTGCGGTGTACTGTTCATAACCACTTCACCTGCGAGCCAATCAGGTGCTGAGCTTGGCCCTCCAGGCCGGGGGCGAGGTTATTTATAAATCGCCTCCCTGGAATATTTGAGCAGAGCCCTTTCACACACCTCCTGGAACACCTCTCGGCTGCCTGGAGCCCTGCCCCACTCTGCTCCCTCACTGGTAAGCAGCCCCCATCCCAGCCTCTGATGAGGGAGGCCAATCCTCCAAGGGCCAGTCCGAAAGGCACTGGGGATGGGAGGGAGACAGGAGAGCGAGCCATGGGGAGGGCAGGGGGACTAAGAAAGGCTGGGCAGAGGGTGACAAGCCGTGCCAACCTGAGCTCAGGGGGAAGGAGAGCGGTGGTTTGTAGTCACTGTCCCAGAGCCAGCTTCCCCAGCCCCTCCCGCCATTCTTTTCTGGCACTGCCCTCTATTAGAAGCAGCAGAAGTGGGGTCACTCAGCATAGGTCAGCCATGCTGTTCATGGCTCAGGGGCAGGGACCCTCTCTGGACCCTCCTAGCACCCGGTGGTCTGTCTCTGTTTATATTGGGTTATGGCCATTTGGGCAAAGGTAGGATGAGCCTTCTGTGAATAAGGCCAGTTCCTAGCAAGTAGCCAGTGGCTAATAAATGCTCAGTGACTGGTTGATTCATTGACAGAGAGGATAATGGACAGAACATTCCAGGACGAACCAAGGGTTAGCATGACCACCAACATGCCGAACGATGCTGGACGAAACATTTCCTTTCTGAGGGGAGAAGTTTCCTTTCTCAGTTTCCTCCTCTGCAAGAAATCATAGGATCAGAGATAATTTCAAGCTGGAAAGGGCCGTAGAGGTCATCGAGTCCAGCTCTCTCATTTTCCAGATAAAGGAACTGAAGATCAGACATTAAGAGACTTGCCCAAGGTCACACAGATAATAAAGGGCAGAGGCAGAAAATAAGTTCAGGTCCTGTGACTCTCAAGTTCAGTGTTCCAGGTTCAACGATCTTTCCATCAGACTACAGTGGAATAAATTACCTTCCAGATCTTACATTCTATGAATCTATGGTTCTAAATGGGAAAGAAGATGATGCTGAGGATAGGAACATGCTAGGGGCTTCAACTCCCAGACAGAAAGAAAAGCTAAAACCCACTCTCTGAAAGCTTCTTGGAGAGAAGAGAAAAGAAGGGGCAAAAGTAGTGGGCAATTCTCAGAGGTTTTAGCCTCTAGAGCAGTGGTTCCCAAACTTTTTTGGCCTACCACCCCCCTTTCCAGATAAAATATTACTTAGCCCCCTGGAAATTAATTTTTTTTTTAAATTTTAATAGCAATTAATAGGAAAGATAAATGCGCCTGTGACCATCACCGCTCCTCTGGATAGCTGCAGCACCCACCAGGGGGCGGTGGCGCCCACTTTGGGAATCACTGCTCTAAAGCCTAGTCTCCATTTCTTCCCTTTTTGAGGGGGAGCTTTGGACTTGGAATCAGAAAGACCCAAGTTCAAATCCAGCCTCAGATACTTACTAAATGTTCATCCCCGAGCAAGTCACACAAACTGTCCAATTCAGTTTTATCATCTGTAAAATGATGATGATAATGACATCTACCTTTCAGGATTATTGTGAGGAATAAAATGAGATAATATTCATCACATGATTTGAGAACCTTAAAGTGCCATATAAGTGCTAGTCATTATTATTCACCTTTGGCCAGCCCAAACGATTCCAGCATTTTTGCTCAGGAACACCCCCAAGATCCATCTCATACAAACAGATGGATTCAAACTCATGGAAATGATTTCTGAGAAGCCAGGACAAGCAAAGAAGTACTTGATCCAGTTCCCCATTAGAAGGAGAAACCCAAGGCTCAGAAAGGTCAAGGTAGTAGCCAGTAGTCTACATAGTCAAGAGTAGAATCCAAGGTTCTGAAATCTAAATGGGGCCTCATCAAGGAAGGATCTTCGCAAGGGAAAATGGCTTGAGGATTCCTAAGAGCCAATAAAGAATTTATAGAAGAGAGATGACTTGATGGAAAGAACAGTAGAACTAAGATATGAAGAGGTTTGGGTTCACAGTCCAATTCTTCTTTACACCAGTCATATGACCTTAGTCAAGTCACTTTCTGTCTCCTGAACTTTTTTCCAAAATAAGGTAGTTGTACTGCAGATATTGTCCCTTCTGGATCTTTGAACAGAGATTGGCAGTGATTGATGTACTAGGCTGCTCTTGGCTGCTCTCACTGACCCATTGATTAGAAGCTAAAGAGAAGAGCCCTTTGAGGTCTGGAGTTAACAGCCAGGAACTAGCTAGAGCCAAACCTTTGAAGAATGGCTTATCTAAATAAACAAAGCTTCCTCCGTCCTTGGATCCCAAGGTAGTCACAGACACTTCCTTTGCTAAAGCACTGGGGCCTATCCCCCAAGCCTATACATACCTCCCAGCAGGATGACCAGGAGTAGGGCTTCAGGGCTCCCTGAAATTGGGACTGGTGCTCTTTGTTCCCACCAGACTTCAATTCCCAGTCCTCCTTTCTGAGGGAAAGAGATCTCCAGTATCAGGCCCATAACCCAGGGAATGGGCTTTGTCCTTTCGTCCTTTGGTTTAACTTTCTTGGACTAGAAAGACCATTTTGAAGTCATCCATATTCCTGACTCCAGAAAGGACTAGTTCTAAACCAGACAGCTGAGAACCTTGTTCACAAAATTCTCCAAGGAACAAGATGCAGAAAGGGATTTTATTTTGAATGAGGCCAATGCAGAAATTTTGGTTTCCTTGACTATTGAAATTTGTTACAAGAGTTTTGTTTGTCCTTTCTTTACTGTGGGGGTGGGGGTGGGAATAGAAAGGAGGAGAATAGATTTCTGTTCATTGAAAAAATTTTAATGTAATTTAATTTTAAAAAGAGAAAGTCTTCATTCAGGAAAGGAGATTCTACCAGCATTTCCTTTATCTCAAGTTGGAGATGTCGGGGTGAGAGAATCATTGGAAAGAAGGAATAATCCTTGGAATTTTGGAGATATAAAGAAGAAATCTCTAGGAATTCAACAACATAACAGTCAGAAAACCTGGAAGAGGAAACAAAAAGAGAAAGGAGAAATTATTAGTAATGACCTCGGTCATCCCACTCATCCTGAGAACTTTATCTCAAACCAACCCTTCACCCTAAATCTCCCGTGTCCCATCCTAACCCTGGTTAGTTTGATCTCCCAGGTCCCTCAGACTGTAGAGGAGTGTTCCAACAGCTAGGGCCAAGGGTAAACCTCTAAGTGACTTTTCCTCTTCCCAGAACATAGTGATTAGCAGAGGAAGGGACCATTGATAAGAGGAAAAGAGTGATAAAGAGAAACCCACCTGCTTGGGACATGGGTGGTGAGGTCCTGAGGGCCCAGATTCCTTTGTGAGTCTCAGCTCTGTCTGCCATAATGAATTCTATCTACTCCATGAAGGTGCCTGACTCATCTCCCACTCTGCTTGCTTGCCATGTTACCTGTCTCCCAAGCAGATCACATCTTATCATCACTAGTCCTAGGGAAGAAGCTTGGGTGAAACAGGGGGAGGTAGGCAGTTCTTTCCAAGTTACACATAAGGTGGAGGGAGGAGAGGGGAGAGAGGTTGGGTAGCTTGCCCAAGGTCACACAACAAATCAGAGACAGAGCCAAGAGAACCTGGAAGTCCTATTCTGCTCTACCCCCGGGCAAGCAGGCAAGCTCATGACTTTCCAAAGCTTCCCATGAGATTTGCAGACCACTGGGCTCTTTAGTAAGAACAAGAAGCCAAGCATGTTTTCTCCTCCATTAAAAATGACTGGATTTTTTTTAGTACAAATTCGACTTCATGGCAATAAGGAACTCCCAGTGTGAAAACTCTCTCCATTAATATAATGAGCAATTTACCTGTAATTTATAATGTTAAAGAGTTGCCTGGGGCACTATCTGCCTGGGTGATTTGCCTATGATCAAACTGTAGTCTCACCTCATTCCTATCCCCCTTCTCCTGCCAAGTTGTGGTTTATAGAGGTTAAGTGACTTGATCATTGTCATATAGCTTATTAGTGCCAGGCCTTCTTGAGTCTAAGACTGGCCTCCTATCCACGGTTTCTTCTCCATAATGACCCTGGTTTCATGACCTCTCTGGGTCTCCATTTCCTCATCTGCAAAAGGAGGGGGTTGGACCAAATGCCCTCTAAGTCTCTTTCTAGTTCTCAGTTGGTGGTCCTATGAATGCTCTGGTCTGATCATGAGGGAAGTCAGAAGATGGCGAGAGATCGAGGATTTTAAACCGCTTGAAGAGGATCTAGGTGGAGAAGAAAGAAAGTCAGGGAGGAGATGCTTAGTGAGAAAATGAGTAGATTCAACAGCCTCCCACCACTCAATATTAGCCATTTTCCCATGTACCCTTTGTCTTATACCCAATCCTTCACCTGGTATCATAAGGAGCCTGGAACGTTCTTGTCCTCATCCTGGCCCCCTTCCCCTACCTAACTTTGGATGACTATTCAGAGAGGACTCAGCTTCCCGGAGGCTCCCAGCTTCCCTATCCATTGCTAGGTGTCCTTGAGCCCTTCTCCCTCCTCTCTCCCAGCCAAAATTTGCCCCGACATGCTCTGCTCTCTAACTCCCACAATCTTAGGGGCACCTAGGCTTCATTCCCCAGGGCAGAGGTGGGTGAGGGGATCACCCCTTTGTTCCCAGCAATGTCACATGGCCTCTGCTATTCATTCCTAGGTGCTGAGGGGCCTTTTAGGGACCTGAGACTGTTTGATCTGAGGCAGGTCTCATTGATACACACCAATTGTAACAGAGCACTTGACTTTTTTCAGAGATCCTGACATCAGCCTTGCAGGCTGCGTGTTTGTTTAACTAAGGATTGAGTCCTCATGTTCCCTACAGCGCCCTGCCTCCCTTATTTCCTCCCTCCCAAGCTTCCTTCCCCACCCACAACTTGACTTTTTAGGGACCCCATCCCAGAGGGCCAGGCAGCAACCCTGCACCCACCCTGAGGGGACCTTTCCTAAGAGCCATAGAGACAATGCCTTTCCCTCCTTTGGTGGCCTGAAAAATTACCTCTGAATGAAAGAAATCCCCTCCCTTCCTAAGCCTCACCTCATCTCAAACTCTGCACTGGTAATTAGGAAGTATGACAGCTCTCTTTCCACTTGATGCTGGGGGAAGTCACAGAGTTGTAGGCTTGGGACTTTGGCAGTCATAAAGTCAAAGAGCCAAGATTGGAAGAATGGGGACAGAATTCATGGCTGAGTTCACCCAGCACTAACACCACAAACCTGATCCAGAAAGTCTAACTCTTCTGCTAGGGAAGAGATAGTCTATGGTTCCTTTGAACCAGAGAAATACCTTCAGTCAGTCAAAAACATTTATTAAGCTCCTACAATGTGTTTTCTCATGAAGGAGGCACTGAACCTCTGTTTACCAGCAGGTAGGATCTAGAGTGGGGAAAAGACCTTAAAGACTATAGAACACAGTCCTTTTACTTTCCAAATTGGGGAGCAAGGAAGGAAACAAGATCTGTTAAACACCTACTATGTTCCAGGCACTGTGCTAAACGCTTAAAAATATTATCTCATTTAATCATTACAGAAACAGGTTAAGTGACTTGCCCAAGGTCATACTAGCCACCTCTAAATGGTGTTTTGCCCAAGGTTATACAACTAAAAAGGAACAACACTGGGATTTGAACCCAGGTCGTGTGCCTTCAATTTGGTATGCTTTCCACATCATATTCTTTCACTTCCTATTGCAAAATGTGGGTTACAAAAGGGGTCAGTTCCTTTTCCCCTAACCCAGCCTGATTTAAGGGACAGAATTTGGGTGAATTGTGTGTGGTAAGGGATAGGGGGTATGTTTTCTAGTCCTCATAAAACTAGAAAAAGCCATCCATTTTGTCAAGCCATCCATCTGCAAGGAGAATTCAACAAGCCATTCTTTATAAAAATAATTTCATATTTATTTAGTTTAAACATTCAATTTTTTAAAATCTTGAATTCTTTATTCTCTCTTCTTGCCTTCTCCCTCATCCATTGAGAAAGCAATGTGATATTAATTATCCATGTGAAATCATGAAAATAGATTTCTATACTACAAAAAAGGCAAGAAAAATAAAGTTAAGAAATTATATATCAATCTGAGTTAATCAATTCTCTCTCTGGAGGCAGAAAGCATTTTTCTAACCCTTACCTTCTGTCTTAGAATTAATATTAATTATTGGTTCTAAGACAAAAGAACTGAAGCCATCCAGCAGCTCCACGAAGATTCCTAGTGGGTTGGACATTTAGAAAGGGGAACCAAGGACTGAGTGAAAATGGGTTACAGGTTAAGGACTAATGGAAAGAGAACATAAGGCGAGAATAAAGACACACAGACATAGAAAGTTTGGGGATAAGGTAGACAGACAGCGAGTAAGCTCTGATGGTCAAGAGCTTAGATGGTTCAGAGCTCTGATGGTCAAGAGCTTCATAGTTAGGAGCTCTGATGGTTAAGAGCTTCCATCGTTCAGAGCTCTCTTCTCAACTGTCATATATCTACTTTTATTGGGGTTACAACCTTATGTGGTGGGAAGGGGAGAGCCAAGTGGTCTGATACATACGTAATCATCCCGAGATACAAACTATTGGAACCTGAAATAACAGGTAGAGCAATCATCTAGATCAGGAATCCAGGAGGCCTAAGGTCTTGATACAAATGCTGATTGATTGTTGAAGGTAAGGCAAGGAGACTGAGATAACTGACCAGTCTTCCAGAGTGAAGCCTTAGGGAAGGGCTAGGAATTTGGCAAGGTTGAGGTTTAATTCAGCTCAGGGTTACAGAAATCAATCATAAGCAATACAAGAGTCAGTTTTTGGGCACTCTTAAAATAATATCAAGATTAACGTATACCTGGATTGCTACAAGAACATTATGAGCTAAGCTATGGCGGTTAAGTGACTTGTCCAGGGTTACATGGCTAGGAAGTATCCGAGACAGATTTTGAACCCAGGACTTCCTATCTCTAGACCTGGCCCTCTGTCCACTGAGCCATCTAGCTGCCCCCCACCCACTACAATAGTAGATAGTGGTTTTTGTCATGAGTCCTTTGGAATTGTCTTAGCTCAATATACTGATCAATCACTGTAGCTAAGTCTTTCACAGCTGATCATTATCACAATATTGCTGTTACAATGGGACATTCTGGTTCTGTTCACTTCACTTTACATCAATTTGCCCAAGTCTTCCTAGGTTTGTTTTTTTAACCATCCTGCTCATCATTTCTTATAGCACAATGACATTCCATCACCATCATATAGCACAGTTCAAATGAGTCTTTCTACTATTGCTCTCTTGAAGGTTTTTCCATCACCACTCTCCCCACCCTTCGCTGGCCTCCCTTTCACATCCCTAAAACCCATCCAAGGCCAGAATGATAAACAGAGAAGGCTGAGGCAAAGGCAACAACAGTCAAGGTTAGAACATGATGCTGCAAAGCCTACTGGCTAGAGAATGGTACAGAGCTTTGTGTCGTTCAGTGAACTAAATAACAATAATATCAACAGCATTTATATAGCAAGATCATTTCCTCAGGTCAACCTCAGGGAACTAAGAAATACAACTATTATTGTCCCCATTTTACAGATGGTTCATAGTCTTTTGAGCTGGAAGGGATTTTAGAGGTCATTTAGCCCAGCTCTACCATTTTACTTGAAGAAATTGAGGCCCAGAAGTGACTTTCCTAAGGATATACAATAAGTAAGTGGCAGAACTAGGCTTCAAACCTCCCAGGTCTTCCTGACTCTCAAGTGTAGTGCTCATTCTTCTGTTACCATCTTGCCTCAGGACTGAAACTAAGATGCTTACCCATGGGGAAAATCGCCAAAAGCAACTAATTGCTCAATCAATAAGTACATATTAAGCATCTTCTTAGGGCAGCAGAATGGTATTGGGGAAAGAGCCCTGGGTTTAAAATCAGAGGACCTAGATTAGAAGCCTCACTCTGCTGCTTATTACTGATGTGACATTAGGATAGTTCCTTACCATCTCTGGGCCTCAGTTTCCTCATTTGTAAAATGAAAGGATTGGAGATGACCTGAAGCTTCGGCTTTAAATTCTACGATTCTATGTGCAGGCAAGGTCATGGGCACTGAAGAATTAATGGTCATGATTTAGAGTTGAGTAGGACTACCAGGATCATATCAAAAAAAACCCTTATTTTACGGATGAGGAAAATGAGGTACAGTAAGATCCAGTAACTTTCCCAGGGTCACACAATAAGGAGTATCTGAAACAGAATTTGAACTCAGGTCTTTATGACTTGAAATCTCATGCTCTGTCTATTCTACCTTCTTATCTCTCAATATGACATAATAAGATATTATAGTATAATAGTATCATATAATCTCTGCCTTTAAGAAATTACAGCCTAGTTAAGGTGATGAGATGTGTACAGATAAAAAGATAACTAACAATACAACATAATCTAAGCTAAGAACCAAGTGAATGATACTGGCAGGAAGGATTATATATGTCCCTCCAGAAGAAAGGCTTGGGGAGGTCAGAGGAAGCTTCAAAGGGGAGGCTGGTTTTGAGTTGGGCTTTGGAAGAAGGGTAAGCCCCAAACAGGCAGAAAGAAAGAAGAGGATGATAATCGCACACACAAAGGACCAGAGGAAGGAATCCACTCACAAGGTATCGAGGGGCAACATTGAGCATCCCGATGTGATTGGAGTGGAAAGCTCCAGTTAGGGAGCACATAAGGCTGAAAAGGTAGGTTGAGACCAGTCTGTGGAGGATTTTGCCAAACTAAAGAGTCCTAGACAACAAAGAGGCATTGAGGAGCTTTTGAGGTTGTGAGTGACGTGTACAAAATGGTTTTTATGATTGATCTGGCAGCGATGAAGTGAACCCAGAGAGACTGGAGGCAGAGAGGCCAGTTAGGAGGTGATTGCAGCAATCTAGGTGAGAGGTGATGAGGGCCTGGATGAGGGTGGGAGTGGGAATGGAAAGGAAGGGGCAGATGCATGAAAGGTATTACGAAGGAACTATTGACAGATCTTGGTGACTATTTGGACGTGGGGGTGAGGACAGGGTGGGGTCAATGATGACTGAGGTTTCGAGCCTAAGTGACAGGTAGAATGATGGTGTTGTCATTGGAATAAATAGGAAGTCCGGAGGAGGAGTTTGATTATGGGGAAGGGAGGAGAAGAGGATGAGTTTGATTTTAGCGATGACTAGAACTTCTCGTTTTTAAATAAAGGTCAATTTTTAATGCAGACAAAGAAAAAAACCAGTTTTCTGGTCTTTCAATAAAGACAAGAAAAGTTTCTCCCGAGATCGCCACCTGCTGTGTGGCAACTGAAACAAAGTCACCCAACTTGGCAGGCAACTCCCAAGCTCCTCTTATTTGTTTATATGGGGGAAGGCAGCTAGGTGGCCCATTGGAATGAGAGCCTGGCCCAGAGACCCATGTCCTGGGTGAAATCTGGCCTATGACACGTCCTAGGGGTGTGACCCTGGACAAGTCATTTGGCCCCCACTGTCTAGCCCTTACCTCTCTTCTGCCTTAGAACCAATACACAATATTAATTTTTAACTAGTTTATATAATACTTTAAAGTTGACAAAGATACCTTATCTTATGTGAATTTCATGACCGCCCTGTGAGCAAAGGGCTACAGGGACAACTGCCCTGTCCCCATTTTACAGGAAACAGACATGGGAAAGTCAAGGGACTTTCCGAGTTACCAAACTGGTGTCAGAGTCAGGATTTAAGCCAAAGCCTTACTGACTCCAGGTCCAGCCCTGACATTATGTCACATAGCTGAGCTATCTTCAATTCATTCCTTTTTTTTTTAAAACTCTTACTTTCCATCTCAGAATCAACACTAAGTATTGGTTCTCCATCCACTAAGCCACCTACCTGTCCCTTCAATTCATCTTGTTGAGCCCCTTTGGGACATTCTGACAGTGAGTGGGGCAGGTTAGATCGTAGGAGTTGACACACATCAATTAACCCTTTCTTGATATCTTAGGAGTAAGTTCAATGAGCATTTAGTTATTGAGGGATCTCTGAGAAGCCAGCTTTACTTCTTGTGAGCCAGACCAACCCTCTTGACCCTTTAGGAAATCGGTATATTCTGAGATCTGGGAGGATAGAATGAATAGAGCTGGGGAGTGGAGAGGGAACTATCCCCATGTTTTCTCAGGAGGATTTCAAACCACTGATAAAAGCTTTTCAAGTTAGCACTATCCATCAATCAAGCAGCCTCCTCTTTTTTTTTTTTTTTAAACCCTTACCTTCCATCTTAGAATCAATACTAAGTATTGGTTTCAAGGCAGAAAAGCAGTAAGGGCTAGGTAATTGGTAAGTGACTCCCCAGGGTCACACAGCCAGGAACTTTCTGAGGCTGGATTTAAACCTAGGACCTCCCATCTCTAGGCCTGACTCTCAATCCACTGAGCTACGTACCTGCCCCCAAGCAGCCTCCTCTTAAAGGACGAGGCCTGTGAAGTCATCCTCCCACCTCTCCATTTCTCTCAAGTAAATAGATCCTATGACATCCAACTTGCATTTCTGCCTCCTGCTCCAATATAGAAGGAAGATGGCAGCCAGAGAGAGGAGCCAGCTCTGCAGCTTCCTACATTGCCATAAGCAAATAAAATTCCTTTACTAGGTTTTGGTTTCCTTCTCTATAAAAAGTGGGGATTGGACTGGAATATTCTCTGTGGTCTGTTACAGCTCTCAGTCTGTGATTCTGGGTGATTTAGGGATAGAGGGTTGGATGTTGGATCAGGAAGATCTGGACCTTAGTCCTACTTATAAGTCACTTCATCTCTACCAGCTTTGGTTTCCTCATCTGTAAAATGGGAATAATAATAGACCCTACTCGTTAGAGTTTTTGTGAGGCTAAAATGAGATAATATTTGTAAAGCACTTTACAGACCTTAAAGTGCTTGTGAAGGTTATAACTGTCACTTCAGTTGTTTCCAACTCTTCCTGACTCCATTTAAGGTTTTCTTGGCGAAGATACCAATGGGGTTTTGCCATTCCTTTCTAGTGCATTTTACAGATGCAGAAACCGAAGCAAACAGGATGAAGTGACTTGCTCAGTCATACACATGGTAAATTTCTGAGGCTAGATTTGAACTCAGGTTTTCCCAGCCCCAGGCCTGGGGCTCTATCCACTGTACCACCTAGCTACCATCTATGAAGGTTAGATGTTATTATTAATTGTATGATCTGGGTTGATACCCTCTTGTTTCTCCTTGTGCCCCTCAGAAACTTTAGTAGCAAATGAACTTCACTCAGGCTAAGGAGACCACTTTGATTACCAGATCCCTATAGCTGCTGAGAAAGCTTGGTACAAAATAAAGACTGCTGGTCTTGGAGGTAGAGAACCTAGGTTCAAACTCTGCCGTTTGCTATCTGTGAGACCTTGGGGAAGTTATTTCCCTTCCCTAGGAACCATTTCCTCATCTACAAAATAAGGGGGTTGGAGTAGCTTACTTTTCAGTTCCTTTCCGACTTGAAGGAACTATGATCCTAAGTGTAAATGCCAGAGAAGAAAGAAAAAATACATGGCTTTGGGATCTGAGGATTATTTGCAAGCTGCAGACTTCCTTGGCACAATCTTGAAAACAGAATCAAGCATCAGAGAATATTGGAACTAGAAAGGACTTTAGAAACCTTTGGGTTTCACAACCCAAACCATATTGTGGCCTGGTCAAATAATTAAGTTCTCCATCATCAGCTAGTACTTTCACCCTCTGAAGTTTCAATCAGGAGTTGAGAAAAAGAAGGGAGGCAGAGGCGAGAAGAAAAGGAGGGTTGAGTCGACCCTTTTTTAAATCTACGGATTTTAAAAAGTAAGGATTCCTGGGGCAGTTAGGTGATCCAGTGGATTGAGAGCCAGGCCCAGAGACAGGAAGTCCTGGGTTCAAATCTGGCCTCAGACACTTCCTAGCTGGGTGACCCTGGGCAAGTCACTTAACCCCCATTGCCTAGCCCTTACCACTCTTCTGCCTTGGAACCAATACACAATATTGATCCTAAGCTGAAAGGTGAGGATTTTTAAAAAATAAAAATAAGGATGCTTCTCCAAGAAACTGTCAAAGAGTATGAATGGAAAATGAACCCTGCCATTTCTCGCCCCATTTCCTCCATGAGTTTTTGTTTACATGTTCAATATATGCCTTCTATCACAGAATGAGGAATGGTGAAATTTGGATTGCATGACAACTCTGGAATAACCTATATCAGATTGTTTGCTGCCTGTGGAGGGGGAAGGGAGGGAGAGGATTGTATTGCAAAAGGTCAGAAAGCAATTGTTTAAAAATTGTTTCTACACGTAATTGAAAAAGTAATCAAAGGATGTGTTTGTAAAAACAAATTTCTTTAATTAAAAAAAAAAAGCAAGGATGTTTAAGGACAGCTGGGTAACAATGGATAGGTAACAGTGGCTAGAGCACCAGGTCTGGAGTCAAGAGGACCTGGATTCAAATCCAGCCTCAAACACATCCTAGCAGTATGAGCTTGGGCATGTCACTTAACCAAACTCCCTCACTCATTTTGCTCTCTTGCCTTAGAAGTGATACTAAGATAGAAGGTAAAGGATTAATAAATAAATAAATTAAATTAAAAATAAAAGTAAGTGAGATTGGCAATAATAATTTTCCCACCAAAAATATACCATAAGTCATCAATTAGGAAACATTGATCTAATTTGACCTCCTCAACATAAATTCAAGGAAATGGTCCCAGAAAAGTAAAACGCCTTGGCTTGGGCCGTATAGTGAGTTTGTTAGTCCTACCTCTAGGGACACAGAGCCCAGGTTTGGTTTTTTTGACTTAGAGTCCAGTGCTAGCCATGTAACTTCCACCATCTTATTCGCATTTGACATCCATCCACCACCTCCAGACTGAGGCCTGGTCATGGACAGAAAAAAAAAAGAAAACAAAAAACAAAAAAAACAGTCTCACCTGGCGTTACTTCAACATTCACCACGGGTAAATGGACAAATGGCTCTTGGCCAAGGAGGGAGAGGCAAACCCCCAACCCTCTATGTAGCTACTCAATTTCAGACTCAAATCAAATGATTTTCCAAACCAGCCACTCCTACATCCAACCTCCTAACTCCCCCTCCCCAACACCTTGTCCCCTCATGGCTTCCTCATAGCATTAACCCACACCCTGCCCTACCCCCGGCTTGCTCATCTCCTTCAATCGGAGTCTCCAACGCCCCCACTGCCACCCCCATAGTCATCTGGTCTTTCTCTGGTCAGGGGCTGGGGGGGGGGGCAGCTCCTGGAAAAGGTACCTCCTCTATCTAGCATGTAGACATGGAGTATCAAAAGGCCAACACGATAAGGGTGTACAGAAGGGAGGGGAAAGGGTTAGGCTCAGGAAGCTGTAGGAGTGAGAACTGCTGGCAAGCCCTGTCCAGATTTCCCCAAACAAGCTATTGTCCCAGGAAAACCTGTTGGTAGAGTCCTAGACGCCTCGTTCTGACACCTCGTTCTGACACCTCAGACTGGTAGGGTCCTTCTGAGGTCACATTGGAAGTGTATTTGAAACTGCCTCTAGGCACTTTATTTGCACATTTTCTTCTCCACTTAGTGGCTGAATGTGATGAGAAGGGAAACTGAGATTCAGAGAGAGGTAGGGGCTTGAGAGTTCATGGAAAGGCAGGGGAGAGCTGGAAATCAGAGCTCAAGGAGGAATTTGAACACAGCTCTGCTCCCACCCTTCTTCACTTGTCCTTACTGAATGGTTATGATTTCACAAGTGTGGCTTGCCAGTCATCTACTAAGCCCCGTGTCTCCTTCATCAGTCACTGGGAGGGAAGGTCAAGCCAAAGAAGTGAGTCCTATGGAAGGGCTGGAAAGAGAAGAGGGAGGCACCTTGCTTGATGGGAGGTAGTCCCAAGGTTAGGGGGCGGGGGAAAAACCAGAAGACAAATCTGCAGCTAAAAAAGCAAGAGGTCAGAGGAGGCCAGAGCTGGCACCGAGGAGAAATGCCTGCTCACCATCCCTTCCTCTGTCTCCACCAGGGCTTGTAGAGGTCCCAGACATGAGCCAGCCCAGGCCTCGCTACGTCATAGACCGAGCTGCATATTCCCTCGCTCTTTTCGATGAGGAATTTGAGAAGAAGGACAGAACTTACCCAGTGGGCCAAAAGCTTCGTGATGCTTTCAGGTAAGATGCCAAGCCTTAAACCTGTGTTTCTCTAAACCCCTCATGCCAGCCATCTTGCCATCAGAAAGTTATGGCCTGCCAGTCAGTGTTCTTCGGAATGAGAGTAAGGAGAGACCTGGTGAGGATCTCAGCCTTGGTTCAGGATCCAGAAACAGAGCCCATGTAGAGAATCATTCCTCAGTAATTATTGGGTCAAAATCCTGGAGAGCTCCCTGGAGGAAGAAGAGGAAGAATTGGGACTCTCCACCGCCTTAGGATTACTGTATCTCCAAACTCTATGGAGTTCTCTTTCCACCTTTGCTATCCTAGGTTCTTCTCTATTATTAGCTTTGATGACCACTATCAGGAATGCCTTGTCTTGGGGTTTGCAGAAACAGTAATGAGGGACCCCAACTCAAACCTACAATTTCCTCTAACCCAAGGAAGCCTTCACACCCTGAGCTCCCATACATGTGCTTCCCTCCTCTCTCTGCTTCTCCTCCACCTCAGAAACAACCAGATATCAAGCAATGCCCAGAAGAGGTGGGCAAATAGGTGGACAGCAGGGATCTCACTGCTCCCTATCTACTTCGTTCTCCTGGCTGCCCCACTCCCATCCTGCCTTTCTCTAACCTGTGGCTGTTAGTAAGCAGAAGAGGTTCCTAGAGGCAAGGGACTGAATGAAATAATCTCATGAAAGCAGCCCCCGGAGTCTCAGATAGCCTGCTCCTCTGGGAAATAGTCTAAAGTGCTAAGAGGCAACAAGGTGGCTCAGTGGATAGAGCACCATGTCTGGAGTAACCAGAAGAACCTGGATTTAAATCTGGCCTCAGACACTTCTTAGCTTAGGGACGCTGAGCAAGTCCCTTAACCCCAATTGCCTTGTCCTTACCACTCTTCTGCCTTGGAACCAATAGTCATTATTGACTCTAAGACAGAAGGTAAGGGTTTATTTGAAAATAAATCAAGTACTAAGGACCCAAGTCCCAGTCCTCTCCCCATCCGGATGGTGGGCAGTCCCCGATACCTGTCATGGGTTGGCTCTCTCTATCCTTCTCCCCAGCTAGAGAACAGCTGATTCAGTTTCTTGGATTGAGGTCACTGGCAATGACTGGAACTGTGATGCAGGTGGAACTGGTTCAGACTGGGAGGATCATCTATTTGAATCTCTGCCTAAAATCCCTGGCCCAACCCTACTCCTCAAGGGAAGCTCAGCCACTGTGGTTCTAGGCTCTGACGCCAATACTGTGCTTGGCTCCTAGTTCCTTCAGCCTTGTGATTACTGCCAGCTAACATGTTCAAAGACTATAGGAAATCTTATGCTCTGTTCTGTTCTGAACCTGGACAGAAGGGACAAAAAGAAGGTTATTGCCTTGAAAAGGGGTGGGGATGGGAATAAAGTAAAGAGACATACTGAACACAATTCCATTTCCCATTCTTTCCCACATGGTCACAGCGAAAGGACTTTAGAGAGTATTTCCCTCCATCACCACTCTGACCACCACTCTCTTTCCTTGCCCTATCAGTCCTCAGTGAGATCCCCTTTCTCTCTTCAATATTTAATATCAGTTTACAGCTCTTTTCAGAATTCAGATCAATTTGCTTGTGTTAAAACAGGCTTGCAAGTAAGGCCAGCCACTTACCAGCCTGGAAGTGTAGCTTTAGTCCACAGCGTTTAGGAGACAGCTGGAACAGGCTCACCAGACGGTTATATTTTCAGTGGGTAGGGGGAGCAGTATTTATCATCAGAAATCAGCAAACACCACAAATTAGGGCTTGATTTATTGTTTTGTTAATCATCTGATCTTAGGTAGCTAGGTGGCTCAGTGGACAGAGCCAGGCCAGAAGTTGGGAGGATCTGGGTTCAAATCTGACCTCAGATAATTCCTAGCTGTGTCACCCTGGGCAAGTCATTTAACTCTATTTGCCTAGCAGTTACCTTGGTTGCAATTAGGACAGAAAGTAAGGAATTTTTTTAAGTGATGGAGAAAATTATTAATAATCCATATTCAACTTTAAAATGTGGTGGGTTTTTTTGGAGAGCCAGGTATTAAACATTTATCAACATAGCTCTGGCTTTAGCTCTTCTTAAGAGGTCAGATAAAAGTGGTGTCTTCTGACACTCACAAAAATAAAAAAATAAAGGTGATGAGGGATTGATACTTAGTTGGTAGCTATATGAATAGTGAGGAGAAGATACATGCAAGATGTGCTATAGAGATAAAAACGGGGAGATCTGGAAACTTATTTGATTTTTGTGAGGAAGAATAAGGAGTTAAAGAGTTAAGAGAAGGCCAAAGTTGTAAACCTTGGAGCCTGGAAGGATGGTGGTCCCCTCAACAGAAACAAAAAGTTTGGAAGATCAGTGATATCATTGGTCAACAGAAAAGTCCTGTCTGGATTTCCTGCCTCTCCTGGAGTACTTCGGCCCATTGACATCCACTTACTGTGGGAAGATGAAAAAGCAAGTGAAACAAGGCAGAACATGTCAATAGGATAGATGCTCAGAGGATAGAGAGCCACCTGGAGAGGGGAGGTCCTGGGTTCAAATCTGGCATCAGACACTTCCTAGCTGTGTGACCCCAGGCAAGTCACTTTACCCCAACTGCCTAGCCCTAAAAATTAATCTCTATTTGGTTTTTTGAGTCTTTCAAAACCTAGTCCCAACTTACCTTTCTAGTTTATTTATTCATCTTACCACAATCTATGGTCTGACAAAACTGGCCTTCTGTATGTCCCTCATACACAATTCTTTCATCTCCCTGGCATTGCACTGGTTACCCTATGGGCTCAGAATGCATTCTTTTCTCCTCTCTGGCTCAAAGAAGTCCTTTCCTCTTTTAGGAGAAGTACGTTTTGATCTGAAGTTTTTCCTAATCCCTCTAACTTACTAGAATTGTACCTTTCTCTCTAAACTTTGTTGTTGTTTAGTCATTCATTGCACTCTTCAAGACCCCATGGGGCCAGAGCTATCCATGGGGTTGTCTTGGCAAAGACACTGGTTTTCCATTCCTTCTCCAATAGATCCAGTGGGTCCTTTTGTGAAGCAATCAGAGGTTAAGTGACTTGCCCAAGGTCATACAGCCTGGATGTATCTGAGGCTGGATTTGAACACAGATCTTCCTGCCTCCACGTGCAGCACTCTATCCACTGAGCCACCTCACTGCCTCCTAAGTGTACAGAAGTTAAATGACTTGCCCAAGATAACCCAACTAGGAAATGTTTAAGACTGGATTTGAATTCAAGCTCAATGCTATTAACCACTGATCCACAGCCTTCTCTGCTATAAACTACATTGTTAAGTTATTCTACGTACACTAAAAAATGTACATACTGTTTCCCTCCAGAGCAGGAACTGCTTCATTGTGTCCCTTTGTCTCCGTGACACCTAGTACTGTGCTTGGCACATAGTAACCACTTAATAGAGATGTATTACTGCAGGGTGGATAGTCTGGAAAACAGATTCAAATCTCACTTCTGAAATGTGCTTGTTAGCTGGGTGAAACTCTGGGCAAGTCCCTTAAACTCTCTGAGCCTCAGTTTCTTCATCTGTAAAATGAGAAGTTTGGATTCACTCTCTAAGGCCTAAATTTTAAACCCTTACAAATAAGTGTCTGTTAGTTGACTGATTGATTGCCAGATGGGAGATTTAAGTTAGAAAAGCCAATTTCTCCCAGTTTCTGTGGCTTAAAAAAAAGAGAGAGAGACTTAGCAAGAGACAAAGCTTTTGCTGTGTTGGTTTAGGTTTTGGGTGCCATCCAGGGGACCTAATATTGGGGAAACTATTGTTGAGTAACACCAAAGAATCAGAGTCAGTGACGGTAAAGAAAAAAGGCCTAATCAAAGCAGGTGGATGAGTCACCGGAATGGGCCCTGATTCCATCCCCAAGTATCTGATTGCACTGAACTGGAACATGGAAAGCAAATTGCTACCCCCTAAAATACACATGCCTCCACCCCCCCGCTCATCAATCCACCTTCTGTCAGCCTTCATTCTCAAGCCCTTGTTCCCCAGCCAGGGGAATTTCTATGAAAAGACCTCAAGGCCTTGGGCAAACAGGGAAGGGATCAACTCTCCCCACCCTGTGTTGACCAATGAAAAATTCCCCCACCCACCCCCAATGTTAGTTAGTGTATTAACTAGAAAAAGGGCCCATGTGTGTGTGTGTGTGTGTGTGTGTGTGTGTGTGTGTGTGTGTGTGTGTGTGTGCAGGTTTTTCACAACTTAAAGGTTGTATAAGTCAGCAAGGACATAGCACTGTGGAAGTCATGGAGTCTCCTTCAGTGTTGATATCTAAGGAATGAACAGTTGGCTTTAGCTTTGGGATGATTCAAATACAATCCTGCCTAGAAATATGTGCAGGGAAAAGAAGACGACTATGGATCAAGGTACAATACTCAAAGTTTTAAAGTCAAATTCTGCAGGAATGTTGTTAGAAGTTAAAGACTTCCCCTTCCTCTTCCCTGAGTTATATCTCCAGTCTATGTACACCATGGACCAATTATTTACAAAAACAGTGCCCACAAAGGAGCAGAGACTATCGCGTGTGAGACTGCTAAACCCAATATGTCCAATCCTTGAAGATGTTCCTGATGGACCAGGTGAAGAATCCTAGTCCCTACTAGTCCCTCCTATGATATGCTCTTCTCTTTCCTTCCAGATGTTCCTCTGCCAAGATAAAAACTGTGGTATTTGGGCTTCTCCCTGTCCTATCCTGGCTCCCCAAATACAAGATTAAAGACTACATCGTGCCTGATCTCCTTGGGGGATTGAGTGGGGGGTCCATCCAGGTCCCACAAGGTGAGAGATTCTCCCTAAGCTAGCTATTATGCACTGTATCCCATGTCTAAAAATATCTATGATCTTGAACATTAAAGTGTACCCTCTTTAGATTTTAGGGACCCAAACTGGGGAGCATTGGTAAGGATGACCCTCAGGATCATGGTGAACAGATGCTATTTCCTATACTATATGTTTCCTCAGGTGGCCTGCTTTCTCATTGTTAGGCTGGAAATCAGTATCCTTTTGAAGTAATGAAACGGTTTTTCACTGTCAAAAACCATCATGTCTACAGGAGGTCCAAGTTTAGCCTTAGAACTAGAACCCTAGACTTCAAATCCTAGATCTTCTACTGACTCTTAGGGTGACCTTGTGGCCCTCTCTGGGCCTCAGCTTCCTTGTCTATAAAATGAAGGGATTGGATGAGACAATTCCTGAGGTCCTTTCCAGCTCTAAATCCACAATCTCATAACTTCTTCAGGCATGGCTTTTGCACTGTTGGCCAACCTTCCTGCAGTCAATGGGCTCTACTCATCTTTCTTCCCTCTCCTGACTTACTTCTTCCTGGGAGGCGTTCATCAGATGGTGCCAGGTAAAAGGCCTCCTTACCCTCAATCCCCATGCCCATCTTCCTTGTTGGTGAGTACAGGGATCAAAAAGATAATGGCATGTCCTGAGTTAATCCTGAAGAGGGAAACTCACTAGGTTGGTCAAGAAACTGGAAACCTTGCCTTTTGAGGACGGGGCCAAAGAACTGGGGAATTTTAACCTGGAAAAGATGCTGTTAATATCTTTAATTGTCTTCAGGCCTGTCACATGGGATGTGATGGCCATGAAGTTCTTAGATCTCTGTGCTCCTATGATCCCCATAAGAGGAATTCTGTGTCTTCAGCTTGGCCCTAGAGGACAGAACTGGGGACAAGTGGAAGTTCCAGGGAGACAGATATAAGCTTCTTCCTAGGGAAAAATTCCTGACAATTAGAGCAATCTGAAAATGAAATGGGCTAACTTTCCTTACAGGAAGTAATGGGCTCTCTGTTACTGGGGTAGGGATGGAGGTGAGGGGGTCTTCAAATGCTTCAGGTCCATACTTCAGGTTGGGATGAGACTAGAGGGTTCCTAAAGTCCCTTCCAGCTCTGCTATGTTTGAATGTCATCTATCCCATTCATTTACTGAGTAACCCTAAAGGCTTCTCTCATTTAGCCTTTCTCTTTGAGTCTCTTTGTGTGTGAAAACTTTTATATTTTTTAAATTTCAAGAAAAAGTAATTTTTAACTTTCTTTTTTTTTAATTTTGAGTTCCAAATTCTCTCCTTCCTCCTCCTTCCCTCTTCCTACCCTAAGTAAGCAATTTGATATCGATTATAGATGTGTAGTCATGGAAAACATCTTCATATTAACCATATTGCAAAAGAAAACACAGACCACACACCCCAAAAACAAGAAAAATAAAGTTTTTTAAGTATACTTTGATCTATATTGAGACTCCATCTACATGTAGATAGCATTTTTCTTCATAAGTTCTTTAGAACTATCTTGGATCATTGTATTGCTAAGAATAACAAAGTCATTCACAGTTGATCACTGTACAATTTTCCTTTTACTGTGTAAGTGTCCTCCTGTTTCTGCTCATTTCACTTTGCATCAGTTCATGTAAGTCTTTCCAAGTTTTTCTGAGTCTCATCTCCTGTAAAATGAAAATTAAAGGGGGCAGCTGGGTAGCTCAGTGGATTGAGAGCCAGGCTTAGAGACAGAAGGTCCTAGGTTCAAATGTGGCCTCAGACACTTCCCAGCTTTGTGACCCTGAGCAAGTCACTTTACCCCATTGCCCAGCCCTTACCACTCTTCTGCCTTGGAGCCAATACACAATATTGACTCCAAGACAGAAGGTAAGGATTTAAAAAAAAAATTATAATGGCTCTGCTAACTTCATGAGGTTGCTTTAAGGCTAACATTGATATAGCATGAAGGGCTATGCAAATGTGAAGGAATTTTCTTTAACTGTAGAGGAAACAAGCATGGCAAGGTGGAGGGGGAGAAGAATGAGGAATCATGGGAGCTGATGCTCTCTCCAGGACTGCCTTTCCCAGTAGAATTATTAAACTCTTCCATTAACTCCCTGAGGGTTGGGGCGTCATCCTGGGGCCACTGGTGGTTATAGTGGGTACTGGTCCAAACCTCTGTCTTTTGCTGGGCTGGGTGGGGCACCACAGGTACCTTTGCTGTTATCAGCGTCCTGGTGGGTAACATCTGTCTGCAGCTGGCTCCAGAGTCAAAATTCCAGGTCTTTAACAATGTCACCAACACAAGCTACGTGGACATAGCAGCCATGGAAGAGGAGAGACTTCACGTGTCAGCGACATTGGCTTGTCTAACAGCTATTATCCAGGTGAGTGGATAATACTCATGAAGTGCCCCAGGGAAACCTTACTCCTCCTGCATCTTGGGAATAAGAGCCAAAGAAACTGCAGACAGTTATCCAGAGTACTCAGAACCTCAAGGGAAGCAGAATTGAATTCAAGAATCCTTATGCTTTCTAGAGTCTATTTATACCTCCCTCTGCATCTACATGCAGGGTAGCAGGTCTCTAACCTACGAAAGCAGATTCAGCAATTTGCCTTCTCCCACAGGGCTGGAGGGTCCTGGAGAAATCTCTGACCTGATACCCTGCTAAATGAGACTGTCTTCTGAGATTAGAGGCCAATTCCAGTTCAAAGTCCAACCTGCTATCTATAGCATGATTCTCCTCTATAACGTTTCCCACAGAGGTACCCCTGGAAAAGGTGCCCAAATCTCAATCTGTCACCTAATCCA
Organism: Gracilinanus agilis; assembly: GCF_016433145.1. Classification (NCBI taxonomy): domain Eukaryota; kingdom Metazoa; phylum Chordata; class Mammalia; order Didelphimorphia; family Didelphidae; genus Gracilinanus; species Gracilinanus agilis. The sequence continues at coordinate 110,067,825 of NC_058133.1, read as the reverse complement.
TTGTCCGCCAACCTCCTCTGCCAAGATATTACAAGCCTCGCTGAAATTCTTTCTAATTCTTTGTATACTTAGAGGCTGCAAGGGCATTTCCCTCCTCCGTGCCCATCCCCCTCCAAGCCACACACCATCGGGAATTTATCAAGGGTGTGCCTAAGCCAGAAATAACACAGAAAAGATCTAAGGAACATTTTTATGTGACTTTTTTTTTCTAAATGCATATTTTTACTATAGAAAATTCTACTCCCCATAAATATGTAAGTGCCTTTGCATCATAGGGGGCAGCAAGGTAGCACAATGGATAGAGTCAGGCTTAAAGGCAGGAAAACTTATCTTCCTGAGTTCAAATCTAGTCTCAGACAAACCAGCTGTGTGACCCTGAACAAGTCACTTAACCCTATTTGCCTCAATTTCCTCATCTGTCAAGTGAGCTGGAGAAGGAAATGGCAAACCACTCTAAGATCTTTGCCAAGAAAACCCACAATATGGTCATGAAGAGTCAGACATGGGACAGCTGGATGGGTCAGTGGATTGAGAGCCAGGCCTAGAAACAGGATGTCCTGGGTTCAAATTTGACCTCAGATACTTCCTAGCTGGGTGACTCTGGCAAGTCACTTAAACCCCTTTGCCTAGCCCTTACCACCCGTCTGCCTTAGAACCAACACACAGTATTGATTCCAAAATAGAAGGTAAGAGTTTTTAAAAAAAGAGTCAGACATGACTGAAACAACTGAACAAGTATGTATGACAAGTTACTTGTATGACAATGTAGGATCATGGGATTTTCGAGCTAGAAGAAGCCTTAGAGACTCGTATGATTTAGAGTTGAAAGTACCTTTGGTCTAGATCACCTCTCCCACTTATCAGATAAGGAAACCAAGGCCCTAACAGGTAAAGCGACTTGCCCGAAGTTTTCTAAGTCCAAACCAAGCACGCTTTCAGCTTAACTCTGCTGCCTGCCAGAATAAGAGTTCCAGAGAAGGTTCAAAGCTTCTTTTGACAGTGGCTCATAGAATGGGGGCCAGGGTTGGAGGGAAGTGAAATCTTTAAACCTTCCTCAGGATATGCAAAATGCTTCATCTCATTTCCAGATAGTCCCTATCCTCAAGGAATTTGTAACCCAGTTGGAGAGATTGGATATATGCATTAAAGATTAATAAACACTTGAGGAAAGCTAGGTGGCTCAGTAGATAGAGAACAAAGCCTAGAATTGGGAGGACCTGGGTTTAAGTCTGGTCTCAGACACTTCCTAGTTGTGTGACCCTGGGTAAGTCACTTAACCCCCATTGCCTACCCCTTATGTCTCTCTTGTTTTTGAACCAATACTCAGTACCAATTCTAAGACAGGAGGTAAGGGTTTTTAAAAAATTACTAAGCGCTCAAGGATGCATCTGTGACATTCTAGGTGTGCTGCCATTGTCCTTGGCAGTGGGGCAATGACATGCATGGCCCCAAGCAGGTATCTGCATTTCTCTCTCCTTCTTCTGTGTCCCATCCTAGATGGGCTTAGGGTTTGTACAGTTTGGTTTTGTGGCCATCTACCTGTCCGAGTCCTTCATCAGAGGCTTCATGACTGCTGCTGGGTTGCAGATCCTGATCTCTGTACTCAAATACATCTTCGGGCTGACCATCCCCTCCTACACTGGACCTGGAGCCATTGTCTTGGTGAGTTTGGAATCCAACCTAGAGGCCTGGGTGAGACACCTGAGAATCTTTCCAGCTCTTTAAAAGTTGCTGGGTTTTTTAAGTGATAAGCACCCTTCTTGGATTCATTCAATAAGCATTCATTAAATGCCCTCAACATGTAAGGCACTTTTGGGAAAGCTAGGTGGCTCAATGGATAGTCAGGCTTGGCGATGTTGGGTCCTGGATTCAAATCTGCCCTCATACCCTTGATAGCTGTATGACCCTGGGCAAGTCACTTAATTCCCATGGCTTAGCCCTTACCACTCTTCTGCCTTGGAATCGATACACAGTTTTTATTCTAAGATGGAAAGTAAGGGTTTAAAAAAAAAGAAGAAGAAGAAAGTAAGGGTTTAAAAACAAAACAAAACATAGAAGGCACTTTGCTAGAAGCTAGGATTACAGAACACAATAGTCCTTATCCCTGAAAGTGTTTGAACCAAAGCCAGTTGGTCACCTGTCAGGAATTCTTGTGCTCAATGGGAAGTTGGACTTGACAACCTCTAAGGTCCTTTCCAAATATATAATTCTAATTCCTGTAGCCTTCCTCAGTTCCTCATTCTAGTGCCTATCAGAGAAGTTCTTCCTTAACTTTAACCTTGTTCCCTTGAGCTGCCACTTAAAAACCTATTTCCTCTTGTTCCACTTGGGGACAGAGAAAGAGAATGATCTATTCCAGATAGTGTCTCCCATCTGAGAGATTTCCACAAGTTGAGGAGGGAGGTGGATACGAGAGGCTGAATTTTGTTTCACTTGTGCCTTTCTCAATCATCCTTACCAACTCAGGACCCTGCCCAGAAGTGGACAGAGAGAAGGGAGAAAGAGGAAGGAACCTATGAAGGTGACGACCTCTTCTCCTGGTTTGTTCTCTTCTGATGTCCCTGATCTATTATTTATAAGGATTAAAAATGATAAAGGCTGCTATAAATATAAAAATTAGTATCTTAATTAAAGCCATGCTGATAGATAAAGTTATTAGACCATGCGCTTGTAAGAATTCAAAACCGCTGCCCTCGCCATTATTGTCTCCTGTCTCCTCCCGAGTCTGCTGGCCAAGAGGCACTCCCCCCTAATCCAGGAGATTATAAACTCTTCTCTGCGTGGAGACGTAGGTGTCCCCACGCCCAAAGAACCGGAAACGGAAACCCGTTGGACCACGGGAAATATAGTTTGATACATTTCCCGTGTCCATAGAAAATATACATATATATACTTAAAGATGGCATCTCCCAAATTTCACTTTTACACTTCTAGACCTTCATCGACATCTGCAAAAACCTGGGCCATACAAATATTGCCTCGCTTGTCTTTGCCCTCATAAGTGCTGTCTTTCTGGTGCTGGTGAAAGAACTTAATGTCCGCTACATGCACAAGATTCGTGTTCCCATCCCCACGGAACTGATTGTGGTGAGGATCTCACTTGGAAACTGGGTTTGGGGTGGGGAGCCTGGACCAATGGCAAAGTGGGGGAAAAGGGCAATGTAGACCTGGCTTCCAAATAAGCAGGGCTTTACACAAAGGTGCTATTTACTCTGCTATTTACTGCCTGCGAGACTGGAGGGAGAAAAAAAGAATCATTCCAGTTTCCTTATCTGTAAAATGAAGGAATTCTACTAAATCTTACCTTGTGATTCATAAAAAATTATTCTGCATCTCAGTTTCCTTATCTGTAAAATCAGGAGATTAGGCTAAATTATCCCCAAGATCTACAGCTTTAACTAGTGTGATCCTAAGAGTTCCTGTGAAGTGAGCGTACCTGTAAGTTAGTCTTACAGTACCCGAATTTAAATCCAGGTTCTGCCACTTATGATGAGTTATCCTAGGAAAATCTGTTCACTTTTATGGCTCAGTCAAAGAATAAGGGAGTTGAACTAAATCAGACATACCAAACACCATGGCCCAAAGGCAACATTTGGCACACAACACTCTTAAGTACAGCCTGAACCAGACAAAAACATAATTGGAGGGGGAAGCTAGGTAGTTTAGTGGATAGAGAGAGGAGGTCTTGGGTCCAACTCTGGCCTCAGACACTTTCTAGCTGTGTGACCCTGGGCAAGTCATTTAATTCCCACTGCCTAGCCCTTACCACTCTTCTGCCTTGGAACCAATATACAATATTGTTTGTATTGTACAAATATTGTATGAAATTTTTTTAGACAACCCTTCCCTTTCATCTTGGTTTTGGTTCCAAGATGAAAGGGAAGGTTTGTTTAAAAAAAAAATAACATAATTGGACAGGAAAGGTAGGTAGCACAGTAAATAGTGTATCATCCCTGGAGACTAGAAAGAACCTGGGATCAAATCTGGCCTCACACACTTCCTAGCTGTATGACCCTGGCCAAGTCACTCAATACCCATTGCCTGGCTTTTATCACTCTTCTGCTTTGGAACCAATACTCAGAATTGATACTAAGCCAGAAGGTAAGAATTTAAAACACACACACATATACACACCCCAACATAATTGCACAGAGGAGCTAAATAGCACAACAGATAGAGTGTCAGGCCTGGAGATGGGAAAACCTGGGTTCAAATCTGGTTTCAGACACTTCTTAACTATATGACCCTGGGCAAGTCACCTAGTCCCAATTGCCTAGCCCTCGCTGCTCTTCTGTCTTAGAATTCATACTTTAAAAAAATAATAATAATTGGGAAATATTTAATAAAATAAGAAAAAAATAACAAGATAATATTACATTTTTAAAACTAAGTCAATATATGACCCTCATGGATCCTCATGAATAGTTTAATAGCTCCCTTTTCTATTTGAGTTTGACACTCCTGAACTCCATAACCTCTAAGGTTCCTTCTAAGTCTAATTCTATGATCTATCGCCTTAAGCTCTGTCAGTTATAGGGACAAGGACATTAAAGCTCTCCCTCCTGCAGTAAGCAAAACAGGAAACCAGACAGTACAAGTCAATGTTAGTACATGTCTAGCTTTTCCAGAGTCATTTTTATCAGACAGTTGAGAATGGAAGGACCTGGGTTTCTTTCTGAGAGAGGGAAGCCTGGTAGGGAACCAATGCCCTGGCTCAGGTCCCATCTTTCCCTTCCTCAATAGGTGGTGGTGGCAACGGCTATCTCTGGGGGTTGTAAGATGCCCAAGAAGTACCATATGCAGATTGTGGGAGAGATCCAACAGGGGTGAGTGGAAGCTGGCTGGGAGCTTGGCTCTCCCACCCTGGCCCAGGCCCAATCTAGAACCCTGGTCCTGCAGTATGGGACAGTACTAGGTCCACGAGTCAATTTCATTGGGGTCCTCTTTAGGGAAGTCACACCCCCAAGCCTAGTCCAGCTCAGCTCAGCCCTCAGACTGTGTCTCCAGATAATAGTTTTATTGGAACACAAGCTTAAATTATACCAAAGTCTACTGGACAGAGAATTAGATAAAGGCTAGCCTATTAAGGGGAAACATCTCTCCTTTGCCTCCATCCCAGGACAACATCTTTTTAACAACTTGGGCTATAATTGCTCAATCAACACATATATTGAGTGCCTACTATAGGCAAGGCATCATACAAGGTGCTGTACTTTCTCTGGAGAATTAGAGGTTCATTGATTGCACTCTCATAGTCCTGGGAGGCAAGGTGTGAGAGGAAAAGAGAGGAAGTGGCCCTGAGTGAAGGAGAACCATGGGTAATCAGAGGATTCATCTTCTGGTCCCATCTCTGCTACTTACTGATGATGTGGCTTTGGGCAAGTCACTTAAACTCTTCTAATTACCAGTTTTCTCATCCATAAATGAGAATAATATTAGTACTACATATAACCCAAATGAAAGGAATTATCATCATCTTCCCTCAGAATGGTTGGTTTGGTCCAAATGAGCTCTGAAGGCCCTCTAAGATTTCCAATTCTATGGTTCTATGATGCTAACTTGACCCTACCCCTGATTCCCCCACTCCTCCTCCTTTTTCCCTCCCATTTACAAGCACACACTGAATCCTAATCCTTCTTCCCCTCTGACTCCATGACAGATTCCCCACCCCAGTGTCCCCCATGGTCTTTCAGTGGAAGGACATGATTGGCACAGCCTTCTCCCTGGCCATCGTGGGTTATGTCATCAACCTGGCCGTTGGCAGGACCCTGGGAACTAAACATGGCTATGATGTGGATTCTAATCAGGTAATTCCTTTCCCAGAAGGGCAAGGAGAGGTAGGGAAATGAATCTTGTATTGGGAAAAGGGAAGGGAAAAGAGGGCATGAGCAACATATTGGAGAAGCCATGCAAAGACAATTGCTAGTGAGAGGGTCCCCCAGCAACTGGATGTAACTCTATAGATACTAGAGAGTCCAACAATGAAATATAGACTTGTATATAGACCATCATTGTTTGTAGGAGCATTGATTTTTGTAAGACTTAGAGATAAAAGGAGCTCTAGTGATCCAGGCTAACTCCACATTTTAAAAATCATGGGATCATAAACACTGCTGGAAGGGACCTTAGCAATCAAGTCCAGCCTCCACCATTTTATAGATGAAGAAACTGAAATTCACAGTTAGTAAATGTCTGAGAGAGGGTTAGAACCTTCTGGGTCCAAATCCAACATTCTACCCATTACACAATGCTACCTCTGAGGAAACTGATGCTTTACCCACTGGTAGTATGCCTCTGAAGCATAGAACCTCGGAGACAGAAGGGAGACAGTATGAAAAAACAGAGACTAATTTTGACTCTGACTCATTGTTCTAGGTGACATAAATTTCTTGACCTCTCTAGATTTCAATTTCTTCACCTAGAACAGTGATGGGCAACCTTTTGAACTTGGTGTGTCAAAATTCTCCAAAAAAACGAGCTTAACTCAGGTGGTGTGTCACTTCGAGAAAAAAAACCATAATTTCATGATATTTATAGTTTAAATAACAAAAATGTATAATTGTGATATATACTTGTATTTAATAAACCAAAATAGGTAAATTAATATAGGTTGAATTGTCATCTATAGTGCACAGAGTGTCTACACTACAATACAGCAAATGTTTTGTCCTCGGCATGCAGCCCCATATTTCTCTCTATGCGACCGCATGTGGCCACATGTCATCAAAAATGGCTACGTGTGTCAGTGCTGACATGCATGTCATAGGTTTGCCATCACCAACCTAGAACACAAGAACATTGGACTAGATGAAGGGGTTCTTAGTCTTTTTTGTGTCATGGGCCCCTTGAACAGGAAATCTATGGACCCCCTTCTCACTTTAATTTTGCTTTAAATCACAATGGAAGGAAGGGTTCAATTTCAGTTAGAGGTTAGTGAAAATAGCAATCTAATTTTTTTTCATCTAAATTCACAGACCTCCTTAAATCTATCCACAAATGCCTTGGGGGTCTACGTACCTCAGTCTATGTACCTCTACACTCGATGATCTTGGGAAGGTCCCTTCCAGCTCTGACTTCTCTGTGATTTTGTTATTCATAGGGCTGCTCAGAAGCATTTGCTCTGCATTTGACAAAAGTTCACCTTGAACCCCCTAAGGCCCAGTCACTTTTAGTGATCTTGTCCCCAGTGACCTCTATGGCAGCTAGGTGGCATAATATATAAGAATGCTGGATTTGAAGTCTGGAAGTCCTAAGTTCAAATTCTGCCTCAGACATTTACTAGCTTTATGACTTTGGGCAAGTCATTTAACCTCTCAGTCTGTTTCAATTTCCTTATCTGAAAATAGAGATAATTATCATAGCTACTCAACAAGGTTGTTCTGAGGATAAAATCAGATATCATACAGAAAATGCTTTGTAAACCCTAATGCAATATACAAATGCTAGCTATTATTAGCCATCTTAGTGGTGCCCTTGGGCTATGCCATCCCAAATTCTCTCAAGTATTCTCCTGGTGGAATCATTGTGCTAGAGCTTGAGGGGACATGAGTGGCCATCTAGTCTAAACCCATAATTTTATAGATGAGGAGACTGAGGCCTAAGAAGGTTAAGTAACTTGTCCAAAGTCACAGTGATAGTAAGTATCTGAGTCAAGATAGGAACACAAGGTCTTCCGAGTTCATTATCTATGCTCTTTCCACTGTCAGAGTCTGTGCTGCCAAGGAGTGGTCAGATCCCAGAGTTGGCAGTTGAGTCTCTCCTGCCTGAAGTTCTCCCACTTCTTCACCCTACCTATCTCTAACTATCCAGACTGATTCCCATCTGCAGGGGAGATGGGTCCCCAAGTTCCTAAACATTCCTCCTCTCCCCACAGGAAATGATTGCTTTGGGCTGCAGCAACTTTTTTGGCTCCTTCTTTAAAATCCATGTCATTTGCTGTGCCCTCTCAGTCACCCTGGCTGTGGATGGAGCAGGGGGCAAATCTCAGGTGAGCTGGAGTGGGGAGGGATTCAAAGTAGGGAAAGCAAAGGATGATGGGCAGGGCAAATCATCTCTCTGAAGCCAATTGGGAAGATGCCCCCAGGAGGATCCAGTGCCAAGTTCAACTCAAAAAAGCTCACCACACTACCTCTCATCCAAATCTGTTCCCCTGTCCTAGAAAAGTAGAAATAATTCATGTCTCTGGACACTTTCTCTACTATGCCCTAAAGGAATTCTCCAATCCCTCCCTTCTTTGTCCCCGCTGCTTCCAGATGAGACACTGAGGGGCAGGTACAAATTCATACAGGGACCCAGTTATCCCCTAGAGAGAAAACCCAGAGTAAGAGTTCAACGCCTCTTCCTTCAACTCGTCCTCATCACATCTACCCAGCCTTCCTCCTTCTCTCAGTGTTCAGACTTTTTTTTTTTTTAACTCTTCACAGGTCTCAAGTCTGTGTGTGTCTCTAGTGGTGATGATCACCATGCTGGTTTTAGGGGTCTATCTGTACCCTTTGCCCAAGGTAAGAGCACAGTTGGGATAGGCTGAGGTAAAGGAGGGAAGAATCACCAAATTGTAAAGTACTCAAGATTAGAAGGGACCATAGAGATGTCCCAGACCAAACAAACCCCTTTCTGAAGCATGAAGCAAAGAGATTCACTTCTTAGAGAAGAGCACGCATAACCGAAACAGTGATGGGGATGGAACTGTCCATGGGGGCAGGTGCTAGCATAGAGTAACACTCAGGTAATCTCACCTTCAAAGGCAGTAAGGTGACAGGGCATCCCCCCAGGCACCTCACTTTCATAGGCTCATGGAATTTGAGCTGAAAGGAAGCTTAGAAATCACTGGTGGACCCTCCTCATCTTACAGAGATAGTAACACAGTTACCCAGATAGGGTTGGAACCCCTGGGGTTCTTGCATCTCTCTCTTTCTCTTTCTCTGTTTCCTTGTCTCTCTCTATGTGTCTCTGTCCAAGAAGCTCACCATACTCTCTCACCCAAATCCCTCCTTTCTCCCCACTGCTTCCAAATGAGCCACTGAGGGGGCAGGTATAAATTCACAAAGGGGACTCAGTTATCCCCTAGAGAGAAAACTAACTAACTCTCTCTCTCTCTCTCTCTTTTTCTCTCTCTCTCTCTTTCTCTCTCTCTCTCTCTCTCTCTCCCTCTCT
>NC_058133.1:110046308-110058435 GCF_016433145.1 Gracilinanus agilis | reverse complement strand
CTCTCTCTCTCTCTCTCTCTCTCTCTCTCTCTCTCTCTGTCTCTCTCTCTCTCTCTCCTGGGTGTATGTGTGTGTGATTCTTGAGTAGGTTAGAAGAGAGGGAAAGAGACACTGTCCTGCTGATTGGAATCCTTCTTTCCTCTCCCTACAGTCTGTGCTAGGTGCCCTAATTGCTGTCAATCTCAAGAATTCTCTTAAGCAGCTCACCGATCCCTATTACTTGTGGAAGAAAAGCAAATTGGATTGTGTGAGTATGTCCTCCTAACCCTAACTTGGCCTTCTCAGCCCTCTCAAGCCCATTTCCTCCTGGTCATCCTGTCCCCAATACCACTTCCTGGCCAATGCCCAAATCTGCTCTCTCCAGAACCTTTCATCCTCCAGTAGCCCATGGAAAATCCCACTGATCAGAAAGGGAGTATTTAGGCCCAGACCCAGGAAGACAAAGTGAAGGCAGGAAAATCGGGTGTCCCCACAAACTCTCCCATTAATATAGTTATAGCCTACATTTATAGAGCATTTACATTCCCTATCTCATTTGATCCTTGAAACAACTCTGAGAGATAAATTACATGAGTATTATTATCCCCATTTTTTAAAACCCTTCCCCCTTCCATCTTGGAATTAATACTGTGTTCTAGTTCCAAGGCAGAAGAATGGAAAGAGCTAGGCAGTAGAGGTTACATGACTTGTTAGGAAATATCTGAGGTCAGATTTGAACCCAGGATCTCATGTTTCTAGGCCTGGTTCTCAATCCACTGAGCTGTCCCCATTCCCATTTTACAAATGGGAAGATGTATTGAGGTGCAGTGATTTGCCCAAGGTAATACATCTAATAAGTAAATGGGAAAGATGGGACCCGGAAGCAGACTTGGGTCTCCAAATCCAATACTTTTCACTCTTGATAGTTACTTCTGGGCTCCTCGCAACCACTTAAATGTGTCTACTATATTATGTTTTTCAAATTCACAGCGTCATTGGATTTGCATAAGACCCCCATGAGAGAAGTAGGGCAGGCACAATGAGCTTCAAGAACTCTAAACTCTTGAGAAAGGACCTCTAGGAATTCATTTCCAAACATTCCTCTAAGTTAGCCAGTCCTTTGATTTGACAAGTATTGACTAGGCACCATCAAGGACACACATGGCCTAGTAGAGCTTAGGATACATACTACAAATACACACTCCTTGTCTCTAGTGAGCTTCTGGTTAAATAAAGAAATTAATAATACTTGTAGCTATAAAACTGTATCAATTTATTGAAGGACATGGCCTTAAGAAGACTTCCTATTAGAAGTGATCTTCTCCTAGCTTCGTGACCCTGGGCAAGTCCCTTGACCCCCATTGCCTAGCTCTTACCACTCTTCTGCCTTGGAACCAATATTGATTCTAAAAGGGAAGTTAAGAGTTTAAAAAAAAAAAGAAGTGATCTTCTCCCTAGGCAAGCCTGAAAGCCCTTGCCTTAGGACCCCTTCTTCCTCTCTCCTTACAGTGTGTCTGGGTTGTAAGTTTCCTCTCCTCCTTTTTCCTCGGACTGCCTTATGGTGTAGCGGTGGGCGTATCCTTCTCCATCCTAGTGGTTGTCTTCCAGACCCAGTTGTGAGTACTCTACTGTCAACCCTGGGCTAACCTTCAAAATAGTCTCCTCGGAAGGGCAATCTTGGGGCAATTGATGCCAAACTTCTTGGTATCCATCACTAAAATGCCTGAATAGGACATAGTCAGTTCTAGAGGTGCCCTCTTCCTCTTACAAAAAGTAGGTATCTCCATGGCTCAGACATGAAGAAGGTGCCTAGGGTCATTACAAGCCCTGATCCCACACAGGGCATTGGCATCAAGTGAGTGCATGGGGATCTCTGTCTAAGTTTACCTTTTAGGGAAAATGTGTTGCCACTGACCATCCCAGTAAACATGGTTAATAGCTTTGGGGTACTAAGGAGAGTTTAGTGTGAAGGGTTAAAAAGATAGAGAAAATTGGGCAAGCATCAGAGGTAATAAGAGAAACTGGCAAATAGGACAACCTCTCCAACACAGTCTAGACATGACCCAAGGAGGTCAAACCATTGATTAGAGTTCTCAGGGCCTCCGGCTTCTTCCCTACCCCTAGAGAAAATACAAGCACTTGAGTTAAACCCTGACCAAGCAATGTTGTACCAACTAGCATCAGTTCCAGAGGCTAGATAGGGAAAGGTAGGCAGTAAGTCTCAGGAAAGCCTTTCCTTCTCAAACAACTCAAGACCAGAAAGTTCTGATACTGGTGCCACATACACTTTATGGCTTTGCACATGACCCCTTATCTTCAACCTCTTTGGGAAACCTGGCTGGAATAAATGGCTCCCAGCCCCAGCCCCCAGGTACCTTCTTCTCCAAAACTAGAGATCACCATGTAATTCCCCCCAGAGGAGGAGGTAGTTTCCTCTCTTGCCCTCTTTTTGATCTTAGCAGGATCCAACTTGGAGTGACTTCTCATTTGTTTTTCTTTTTTTCCTTCCTCATGCAGCCGTAATGGCTCTGCCTTGGCCCAGGTCATGGACACGGACATCTATGTGAACCCAAAGACCTATAATAGGGTAAGTAGAGGTCTGCTCCTCCCATTCCCTAATACCCCCTTGCATGTCCAAACCCTAGATGATTGAGCTGGATCAAAATCATGTATAGTTTGGCCCTCTCTTCTGTCTCAGCCCCAACTAAGGAAAGAGGTTAAAAAATAATACAAAAACACTTCGGCCTCCTAAGCCCAGTTTCCTTGTGGCAGGTCCAGGAAGTAGAGGGAATTAAGATCCTGACTTACTGTTCTCCGATCTACTTTGCCAACTCAGAAATCTTCAGACAGAAAGTCATTTCCAAGGTAAAGTGCAATATCCCTAGAACCTGGAGGGAAGAAGTTCTCTGAAGTGGCTGAGGCAGAGGGATAAAAAGAGACAAAGAAGGTGGAACTCAATGTAGCTACTGATCTTCTTCCCATAGATAGGTGTGGATCCCCAGAAAGTGTTCCTGGCCAAGCAGAAATACCTAAGGCGCCGAGAGAAGGGACGCAAGATGCCCTCAAAACAAAGGAAATCCCTGTTCTTGAAAAACAAGGTGAACTGAATCCAAGACAGTACCCTTCCATTACCACACATATAGCCATACCTATCAGATCATGCTCTTTTTCTCTCCCTCCCTCCCTCTCTCTGTCTTTCTCTGTTTCTTTCCTCTCCCTTCTCTCTCCTCTCACTCTCTCCTCTCTTCTTTCTCCTCTCTCTCACCTCCCTTTCTTTTCTCTCTCTTTCTCTCTCCCCTCCCCTTCTTTCTCCTCTCACTCTAGCCTCTCTTCTTTCTCCTCTTTCTCTCTCTCCCTTCTTTCTTGTCTCTCTCTTCTTTCTCTTCTCTCTCGCACTCTCGCTTTCTCTCTCTCTCCTCTCTCTCCCCTCCTTTTCCTCCCTCTTCTCTGCCTGTTTCTCTGACATATAGTATCAATAATCCAATTATATGAAACTAAGGCAGGAATTCCTAACCTGGGGTCCACAAACTTGTTTTTTAATATTATGATAAATTCATTTTCATATAATGTGCTTCTTGTGTAATCCTATGTCTTTTATTTTGTGCATTTAAACACGATTCTGAGAAGGGGCTCATAGGCTTCACCAGAATGCCAAAAGGACACAAAAAAGACTAAGAAAAAACCCAGATCTAAAGAGATGGATTTCTCTAGCTAGGTTGTCTCAGGTAAGTCAGACCCTGCAAGGGTCCATTCTGAACCATTCCCCTATCCTTGCCCCCAGACTGTCTCCCTGCAGGAACTCCAGCAGGACTTTGAGGGTGTTTCCCCCACTGATACCAACAACAATCAGACAGCCGCCAATGGAACTGGGGTCTCCTATATCACCTTCAGCCTAGAGACCCCCACACCCTCCAAAGATGAGCCACCAGCCCCCTTTACACCCTCCAGTGAACCTGAGGACTCCCTGGCCAGTGCCCCACCCTTTATCTCCTTCCATACCATCATCCTGGACATGAGTGGGGTCAGCTTCGTTGATCTTATGGGCATCAAAGCATTGGCAAAGGTAAAGCCTATATAGATAGAAAAGAAAGATAGACACGCGCGCACACACACACACACACACACACACCTCATTTTTCCTCCTAATACCATTACTAAGTTCCCAATTTTGGAGAAACTGAACCAATGCTAAAGTTTTCAAAGCAGAAGATAGTCTCCAACTTCTTTTTTTTTTTTAAACCCTTACCTTCAGGCTTGGAACCGTATTGGTTCCAAGGCAGAAGAGCAGTAAGGGCCAGGCAATGGGAGTTAAGTGGCTTGCCTAGGGTCACACAGCTAAGAAGTATCTGAGGTCAAATTTATACCTAGGACTTCCCATTTCTAGGTTTGTCTTTCAATCCACTGAGCTATCTAGCTGCCCCTTTCCCACCTTTCCAATGGTACTTTTTTTTTTTAAACCCTTACCTTCAATCTTAGAATCAATACTATGTATTGGTTACAAGGCAGAAGAGCAGTAAGGGCTAGGCAATGGGGGTCAAGTGACTTGCCCAGGGTCACACACCTAGGAAGTGTCTGAGGCCAGATTTGAACCTAGGACCTCCTGGCTCTCAATCCACTGAGCCACCTAGCTGTCCCCTCCAATGGGACTTCTGATTTAGTTTAACTCTCGCTTCTTTAAATCTGCACATGGTGGGCAATGTCCTTAGAAAATTCAGTATACAGAACACTTCTCCAGAGGCCTCACCTCTAAGAAAGGAATTCAGATCTCTGTACCTAACTTCCAAGATGATGTCCTGTTGTCCCCACCCCTCTAAGGCTCCAAAATCCATCAGAGAGAGAATTTGGCTATACCTGCTGACTACTGCACCCATCCTTTACTTAAACCAACAACTGGAATAGAGGGCAGGTTCTGGTTACTAAACAGAGAAATCAAAGAATATAATAATTCACCTACCATCCCCACAATCCAAAAAGCAGGTCAGAAGAGAACTGCTAATAAGCTAATCGCCTTCTGATTGTGCCCCTAACTACCTCTTGAAGATCAAAGTCAGTAAACCATAGAGTTGACTAGAGGAGGTAAAGGTCTATGGAGAAACTTGACTAGGGGAGGAGGAGGGAGAGGTAGAAAAGGAAAGGCGGCCACATGGCCAAAGGCTTCCTGCCATAAGTTGGTCCTTTAAGTATCTTGGCTTTGTTGGGTTTTTTAACCGTCACTTTCTGGTTTAGTAACAAATAGACCCTCATTTCCTGGCTTAGTAACAACTCTAAGACAGAACGGTGAGGGCTAGGCAGATAAGTGACTTGCCCAGGGTCACACGGCTAGGAAGTGTCTAAGACCAGATCTGAACCCAGCTTCTCCCCATTTCAGGCTTGATTCTTTATCCATTGTGCAACCTGGCTACCCCTAAGTGTCTTGTTATAGGGAAAGCTTTCATAGGATCAGAGAACTGAGAATTGGAAGGACCTTTAGAGATTGCAGAATCCATAGACCACCACCTCTATACCCTCCAGTGAACCTGAGGACCTCCTTGGCCAATGTCTCACCTAATAATCTTCCTTCTAACATCATCTAGGATGTAGGCAGTTCTACTGCTAAAAAAGAGACCTTCAAGGCTATCTAGCCTAATTCCCTCACTTTACAGATGAGAAAACTAATGCACATAGGGAGTAACCAGCAGAGTCAAGATTCAAACCCGGATCCTCTCATCCCAATTACAGTGTTCTTTTTACTACGCCATGCTGTCTCCTGCCTCATACCACCCTCTAAGTGGGGCGAAAGAATCAAGGCAACCCAGATCCTCCTGGTCCCTGTCCCCTTTGTCCCCAAAGCTTGCCTTCTCTGAGTCTTCCCTTCTGGGAGAGTGGGAGAAGTGCTGCTTCCCTGCTCCCCCAGGGGTCAGTGAGGAGGAAGACCCAGGGAACTATAACTGGCCTGAAGTGCCCATCAAAGAGCCTAGTTTCCATCCTGCTTTGCAGAGCTCTCAGTCAGCACTCCAAGGAGCAGAAGTGTATGCCTGCTGCTATTTTTATCCATGGCTACACCCAGCCCTTGGTGAGACTGACTTGTTCAGCTCCACTTGAAATGTGTTTTGTGGGTCACCTGTGGGACACATTCAGAACATTCTTCTCCTTTTGTCTCTCTTTCTCTCTCTCTCTCTCCCTCCCCCTGTTCCCCACCTCCTTCTCCTGACCCAACACCTCTGGCCCCAGCTCTCCTCCACCTTTGGGAAGATTGGAGTGAAGGTATTCTTGGTGAATATTCAAGGTAAGAGGAGGGGGACATTCAGAGGCAGCTACAAGGGGCTAGGTAGGGAGGGCAGAGCTGCGAGCTACTCTTTAGGTCACTACCTAACTGGAAGCATCAAACCAAAATAAGAATGAGGGCAGATGACGGAAACATCCCAGGAACACTAAAGTCAGAGTAAGGGCTGGGTCTGGAACAAGGCCAAAAGTGAACACATAGATAGCTCCCAATAGTATAAAGAGAGGAGGAAAGAAAGAAAAAGGCTGGGAGAGAGGGAAAGAGAGAAAGAACGTATCAATGAACGCCTATTCATCATTATGTGCCAAATACTCTACTAAGCACTACACACACATACAAAGGGAAAAGCAAGATAGCTCCTGCCCTAAAGGAGCTTCTATTCTAATGAGGGAGACACCACATATAAAAATTGGTATACGCAAGACACATGAAGAGTAGTTATGACAAGGAAAATTTAGAATGGAACACAAGGATGATCCCTGCAGATGCTAGTTCTTGCCAGGAGTCTAAAAGGAACCCAGAAGAAAAATTTAAAAAAATAAAAGGAACCCAGAGGTTTCTCAAAAGTAATAGTAAGAAAGGAGAGCATTCTGGGTATGAGGAATAACAGTCAATCAATCAACAATTATTAAGTATGTACTATGTGCCAGGCACATTGCTAAGCACTGGAGATTAAAAAAAAAAAAAAAAAAGGCAAAAGACCCTACTCTCAAGAAGCTTATAATTTAATGAAAACCATGAGGATTGTTGGTGGTTTTTTTTTAATCCTTCCTCTCTGTCTTAATAGCAACTCTTAAGACAGAAGAGCAAGGGCTAAGCAATTGGGGTTAAGTGATTTATCTGGGGTTTGTGGAGGTGGAAAATTTGCTACACCTGAGCTAAATTCCCAGCATCCGTTTAAGTAAGTCCTCATTTGATGTACAGGGGCTTGGGAGATTAATTTGGCTGAGACCCATGCCACAGGGCTCTTTTTTGGGAGCTTGAGCTTTGCTTTGGTTAAGGTGTGGGTCTCTGGCTCTGTGCTCTGCTCACTTAACTGAAGGAATCCTTAAAGCCACTAAAAAGCTACTAACAGCCTCATAATTTAAATTGTAATTATTACAGGTTAAACAGCTGGGAAGTGTCTGAGGTCAAATTTAAATCCAGGTCCTCCCAGCTCCAGGCCTGGCACTCTATCCTCTGCACCACCATGAGCAAAACCTCCCTAATGGGGGATGCAGCCCTATCTTTTAAAGCAATGCCCATGGACTTTCTGGTCTTGAATTGTCCTGGATCATCGTATTGCTGAGAGTAGCTAAGTCTCTCCCAGTTGATCATTCCACAATATGTTACTATGTACAATGTTCTCCTGGTTCTGCTCATTTCACTGCATCAGTTCACATAGGTCTTTCTAGCTCTTTCCAAAATCCTCCTGTTGATCATTCCTTATAGCACAGAAGTACTCCATCACCATCATATACCATGATTTGTTCTGCCATTCCCCAATGGAAGGACATCCCTTTAGTTTCCAAATCTTTTCCACCACAAAAAGAGCAGCTATCACTATTTTTGTGCAAACAGGTCTTTTCCTGGAGGGAGATTTTAATATCTTTGGGCATAACCACCCCAAGGCAATGACTCCACAGAATTAAAGGGTTTCCTTTTCTGAGTCCAGGCTCAAGCTTTTCTCTATGATTACAGCACCCTCTGCTGTTCAAACTAGACTGCAACAATCCAGAATGCTTGTTGGAAGTTAGATGGCCAGATGATAATGCCCATTTATACAAAGCCTCAAAGTTAGCAAAGCCCTCTCTTTACCACAAACTTCTTTTTTTAACAGTAAATTTTTTTTTAAATTTTTAAACCCTTAACTTCTGTGTATTGACTTATAGGTGGAAGATTGGTAAGGGTAGGCAATGGGGGTCAAGTGACTTGCCCAGGGTCACACAGCTGGGAAGTGTCTGAGGCCAGATTTGAACCTAGGACCTCCCGTCTCTAGGCCTGGCTCTCAATCCACTGAGCTACCCAGCTGCCCCCTAACAGTAAATTTTTAATTGTGTAAGATTACATGTCAATACAATTTTTTAATATTAGCTTTCTAACAATTTGCAATACCTGCTCTTTCTATCTTCCTCCCATTTCCAAGAAGGCAATATGATATAGGTTATAAATATATTATCATGCAATATATATTTCCTTGTTCCTCATTTACCACAAACTTCTGTGGAAGACAATGCAGTGAGGCCAGAGAGGCTCTGAAACATAGTTTTTGTCTCCTCCCTTTCTCCATCTACTTCTCCCTTGCCTCCTTCTCCTTGCCCCAGTCCCCAGGGGCAGGTATCTTCTTGACATAATGTTTTTCCTCATTCCAGCCCAAGTATACAATGACATTAATCATGGAGGTGTCTTTGAAGAAGGAACGCTAGAAAGAAGTCACATCTTCCCCAGCATTCACGACGCTGTCCTCTTTGCCCAAGCCAACAGCAGAGTAGTGGTCACAGAACAAGACTTAAGAGCGGTATGTATATTCCTTGACACTAAGGGTACCCCATGTGGGAGCTGGTGGGGAGGGGAAGGAAATTAATGAACAATAATGAATGTGATGCCTTCTCCCCATTCATCAGTAACTGAGGTAAGACCATAGAATGTTTTGTTTTGTTTCGTTTTTTTAAACCCTTACCTTCTGTCTTAGAATCAATACTGTGTATTGGTTCCAAGGCAGAAGAGCAATAAAGGCTGGGCAATGGGGGTTAAGTGACTTGCCCAGGGCCACACAGCTAGGAAGTGTCTGAGGTCAAAAATCATAGAATGTTAGAGCTAGAAAGGAATCTTAGAAGATATCCACTCCAATTCATTTTACAAATAAAAAAAACAGAGAGTGAATGACTTTGTGCCCTTTCCCTCCACTCTTCTCCCTGAGAGGTATTGAGAAAAAAGATATGAGGAAAAGGTTAAAGAGGAGAATCAGAAAACTAAAAATCAAAGCAGTAGCCTTGGATACACTCTGGGCAGAGAACCTACCCAGTCATTTTTTTTTCCTTTTTCTTTTTTTTCTTTTTCTTTTTCTCTTTATTTTTTCATTTTTCATTTTTCATTTTCTCTTTATTTTTTAATTAAAATTTTCAATCAACAAAAATCTGTCTTCTCTCTTTCCCACTCCCTTCATAAAAAAAAGAAATACAAAACCCTCCTTCTAAACATGTAGAGTCAAGCAAAACAAATTCCTTCATTTGACCATTCCAAAAAATTCACATGTGTATCTATAACATAAACACAGGCACATATATGTATATATGCATGTGTATATATACATACATGTGTTTGGGTATACACATGGTGTTTCTGGTGTGTTGATATATACATGTATACATACGTGTGTGTGTGTGTGTGTGTGTGTGTAAAATGTCTTGGTCAGCCCCCTAAGTATGTCTCCTCACTGTTAGGAAGTGGGTAGCACATTTCTTCACTAGTCCTCTGGAATCAAGCTGCACCAGACAACACTAATATAGTAATAGCTACACTTCTACAGTCAGTCAATAAATATTTATTAAGTGCCTACTAGTAGTATCTCCTTGGTACTTATACAGCACCAGGCACTGTACCAAGTGCCAGAGGTACAAGGAAAGATAAAAAAAACAAGCTCTGTTTCCTAGGAGTTCAGTCTCAAGGAGGAGACCACATGAAAACAGTCACTTAATAGCAAGATATATGCAGGATAACAATGGAGATAATCAATAGAGGGTATGCCAACACTTGAAGGTCTACAAAGGGCTTTTCTCCCAAGAGCTCCTGGAGGGGATTGTATCAGGAGTCATTCCTCCATTTCTCAGATTAGGAAACTGAGGCTGGGAGAAGGTGAAGTGGTTTGCCCAGAGTCACCCAATCCTCGTAGGTAGAAGCACCAGAGCTTAAATTCAGATCATCACCAAGATCACTGGCCTTTGTGCTTGCTGTCACAAAAGCTTGGGTCAAGAAAAACATTCAAATGATTATAAAGAAACTTGTTGGTGCTCTATACAAAGGGGAAGTTCTACAAGAGGAGAGGAAGACGAGGAGGAGGAGGAGCAGGGTTGGTTGAGACAGGAGAAAGGATTTCTTCTGTGGAATTTTGACCTTAAGCAGATCACCCTGTGAATGGTATGAGATGAAAATCAACACCACTCTAGAATGCCAAAGATTGGAGAGATCTGGAGGCAGGGCTGACTTTTGTCCACACAGGAATCCATGCCCAGGCTCTCCTCGGGCTGCCCTCTGGTTCCTCTCACAATTCAGCCTTTGCCCTCGTGTGCCAAATGCCAATAAAACTATCCCTGCCTCCTTCACATCTAAGAAAAGGTTCGTCTGGACTTAGAGCAACTATTTGTTCTTTGCCTTGCAGATGGGTAAAGGTGAACCCATCTGTAACAGCCTTGAAAAGCTGCCTAGAAAAATAAAAAGGGCTTTTGGCTGCCACACTAAGGGTGTCAAAGGGAATGGGAAAGCAGGTGGGGCATAAACAGCATTAGCACTGATTCAATTGGCTACTCTAAGGCTACTTCTTCAACCTAGTGAGCTTTTACTCTAGGTCTGAGGGAGGAGATTTTTCACCCTAAAATAAAACACTCTTTTGAGAGATGAAGTTGGGTCAGTTGTGTTAGTGGAAAGAGTGCTGAATTTGGGGTCAGAAAGTCCAGGTTCAAGTCCTTACAGTATATCTGTTTTGTTATTGTTCAGTCATTTCAGGCATGTCCAAATCTCGGTGATCCCAACTGGGATTTTCTTGGCAAAGATACTAGAATGGTTTGCTATTTCCTTCTCTAGCTCATTTTACAGATGAAGAAACTGAGGCAAAAAGGATTAAGTAACTTGCCCATACTCACACAGCTAGTAAGTGTCTGAGGATGGATTTGAACACGGGTCTTCCTATCTCCAGACCCCTTCTATCCACTGTGGCACTTAGCTGCCCATAGATAGGTGAAGGGAAAGGGAAATAAGCATTTAAATAGTTCCTATGAGAGGTACTACTTAACCTTTAACCCAGGGGATAGAGCTCTGGGCCTGGAGATGGGAGGATTTGGGTTCAAATCTGATTTTAGATCCTTCTTATCTGGGCAAGTCACTTAACTCCAGTTGCCCAGCCTTTTCCCTCTACTGCCTTGAAATCGATATTTCATATCTTAAAGTGATTCTAAGACAGAAGGTAAGGGTTTAAAATCAACATAATAATCAACTAATAAATAAGCTACTATGTGCTAGGCACTGTGCCAAGTGCTTTATAAATATCATCTCATTTGGACCCCATAACAATTTTGGAAAGTAGGCGCTACTATTATCCCCATTTTATAGCTGAGGAAACTAAGGCAAAGAAAGATTAAGTGTCTTGTCCAAGATCATCCAACTAGCTAGTGGCTGAGGTCAAATTTGAATTCGGATCTTCCTGACTCTAGACACAGACTTCTATCTCCACTGTATCACTGGGTATCCCTTGAGCAAAGTACCACTCTGAACCTTAGTTTCCTTGTCCACAAAATGAGATCCATTCATTCGTTTAACAAACTTTTATTAAGCACTTATGGTATACATGTAGAATACTGAGCATTTCCTGATAAGTGGTTCATAGAACTGCAAAACAGTGACATGTGAGGGCCAAGGGGGAAGGTCATTACTGACAGAAGAGATCAGACACTGGGTCAGCTCTAAGCTCTAAATCCCTTGATCCTTGTGCTCATTTCATGCCAATGACACAGCCCATAGAGGAAGGCAAGCTTGTTGGCATCTGGCCAATGCTAGAGGAGAAGAGGAAGGAAGGATGGGGATTACTGTATATTCTGGGAGGAAGTGAGACAGAGAGAGACAGACAGACGGACACAGAGAGGGACAGAGGGGGGAGAGAGAGAGAGAGAGAGAGAGAGAGAGAGAGAGAGAGAG
>NC_058133.1:110013845-110041343 GCF_016433145.1 Gracilinanus agilis | reverse complement strand
GAGAGAGAGAGAGAGAGAGAGAGAGAGAGAGAGAGAGAGAGAGAGAGAGAGAGAGAGAGAGAGAGAGAATATATTAGGAGGGGACATATTTTAGAGGTCAGAGAATAAAAAGGATGCTGGCTTAGGTCAGTGCCCTGTCCTGCCTTGAGGCTCGGTTTGAATGACACATCTCAAGAGAGCTTCCTTCCTTTCTCATAGGCACCAGTGAACACCGAACTTTCTATGTATGATTCAGACGATGGAGGATCTAGCTACCGGGACCTGGAACAGGTGAGTTGGAAGTGGGATTGGGAGAAGGGAGAGGACTACCCAGTGTCCTTCAGGAAGAAGACTCTCAACTCAGCAACCATGGTAGGGAAGGAGGAAGAAGGCAAGGATGGGGTTTGGTTACAGAGAAGAATTCTCAGCCTCATCTCTTCATTATGACTCATTTTTCCCCACCCTGGCTTCCCATATCAAACCATCAATACCTATTAAGCAGTTATTATTGCCAGACACTGAGGTGGAAGAACAAACATCAGAGCACTTGCCCTCAAAGAGCTTGCATCCTATCAGGGGAGATAACAGTCAACCAACATTTTTTTCTTTTTAGAGTGTACTATTTGCCAGGCACTGTGCTAAGTGCTAAAGATATGAAGAAAGGCAAAAAAAAAAAAAAAAAAAAAAAAAAAAAGCTCCCCCATCCCACCCAGCCAAGCAGTGCATAGTGCATATTCTAATGGAGGAGATAATTGTGGATAACTTAGTAGCTAGAAACAGAATATATGAAGTGATCTGTACAGGTTAGGCATTAGTAGCTTAGGGGTCCAGAAAGGGCCTGGAATAAAGTAGAAGGAAGCCTGGTAGGAATCAGGGAAAATAAGATGCTGACAAAAAAGGCAAAGCCTTTCACGCATGAGGAATGAGAGGAGCAAAGGAATGGAGATGGGAAATGAAGGCCCGTGTGTATAATTTGGTATATATATATATATAATGAATACACAGTAATATCAAGAGGAACATGCTAGCATCATACCAGGTTACTTTCAAGTCATTTTCTTAAAAATAAACACCCACATATATGATTTGGGGTTTCATTTTAAGAGATTACTTTATTATAAAAATGAATAATATGGAAATAGAATTTGAATGATAATATATGTATAACACTGTGAAATTGCTTGCCAACTCCAGGAAAGGGGAGGGAGACATCAAGAATCACATAACCATGGGGGAAAAAATAAAAAATAAAAATAAACACCCACAGGGCAGATAGGTGACTCAGTGGATTGAGAGCCCAGCCTAGAGACAAGAGGTCCTGGGTTCAAATGTGGCCTCAGACACTTCCTATCTATATGACCCTGGGCAGGTCACTTAACCCCTTTTGCCTAGCTTTTACCACACTCTTCTGCTTTGGAACTGATATTTATTTTTGATTTTAAGACAGAAGGTAAGGTTTCAAAAAGAAAAAAGAAAATAAACCCTCACCCAAAGGTTCCAACTAGAAAAAAATAATTTCCTAAAGGAAATCAGATAGAGTCTATAAGAAATCACATCTCTTCTTACCCCTATTTCTCTCCCCATTGTGCCTATTTTTTTTTTTATCAAATCCTTACCTTCCATCTTAGAATCAATACTCTGTATCAGTTCCAAGGCAGAAGGGTGGTAAGGGCTAGGTAATGGGGGTTAAATGACTTGCCCAGGGTCACACAGATAGGAAGTATTTGAGGCCAAATTTGAACCTTTGAGACCCTCTGGCTCTCAATCCACTGATCCACCCAGCTGCCCCCAATTATGTCTATTTTCTATGAGATTTGGGGGCTGGACAGGACTTTAAACTTGCTTGCTTATGAGGGCAAACTTAGAAATGAAAGAGGAAAGGAATAAGGATGGGGAAAAGATGGACTAATGTCCCAGAATTCCTCAAAGGTCAGAACTGTACAGAGACAATTCTCCTCAATTTATAGATGAGGAAAACTAAAATGCTTGTACCAAAGTCAGTATCGCTCAGCTTATGGAAGCTCGCATGACTTCTCAGTTTGTCTCTGTGTGCTGCTTTTCAGTCATCAGGAATCTGACCCCAACCCTCAGGGTCTACTCTCAGACTCAGCTCACTTTCCTGACCAGCAAGCCTAATGCCCTCTCCTTTCTGCTTCCCCTACAGGAGATATTTGGGAGCATGTTCCATTCTGAGACTTTAACAGCTCTGTGAGGCTTCAGCAAGGACTCTGTGCCATCTCCAACATTTCCCATTCCCCAGGACCTTCCATGAAGAAGCGTCTAACCCTCTGAGCCTAGGATTGTGTCAGAGACTGACCTCAAGAGGCATGGCCGGGTACAGGAAAGCACATACAGCAAGCTTCCTGTCTTCACCTCCTCCATCCTCTTCTTCTTTCCTCGGCTTGGACCCTCCAGAAGGACCTAACTATTGCAGTGCAGGGCTCTCGGGTCTCCCAGGAGCAAAGACTTGGAGAGTCAATCTTCTCAGTCATCCTTTGCTCCTCAGAGTTCTGACTGGTACTAAAAAAGACATCCATCCTTCTAGGCAGCTGGAGAGGGCCTCAACTTCCTAGACCTTAGGGCAAACCAGGACAAAAGGAAAAATGTAATATTCTGACATAAAGCCAGAGACTGAACACCGTGAAGCTGACCCTGTACCACCACACTTGGATACCAGCAGGTGCCAGGCTGCCCAAGGGTATAGGAACTCGGGCCATAGAAGTGGGGAGTTTTCCACACTGAGTTTGACCAGTACTTTGTGGTTTGGCCCCCTCCCAGGCTCTACTGTCTTGACGTTTTCTATTGGCAACTTCTATGCCATCATTCCCTCCTCTGGGGCCATGGTTACTGTCTTTCTTGAATGCAGCAGTGCATTCTCAGTGACTACACTCACTCCCTCCATTGCCCGATATCGGCCAAGGTCACTGCCCCTGAGGAATGATTGGGGGTTAAAAAGAGCTTATCTTTCACTCTAGACATGCCCCTTCGGAACTGGACATCCAGAGACCGGAATGCCCTTGTAGAGTCCCATCCTGGATGTTGGGTGCCAAGAATGTGGGGTGCTAAGCAGTAAAAACCCAGAGATCTGAATCTGTCATGAGGCTGGGGAAGGCTAGTACCAACCTAGCACAACCTGGCATCAGGCAGGATTCCAGCAACAGCACCTGACAGTCCTTCAGATCTCCTGAGCAAAGTGCTTTTTCTGCCTAAACGAGCTGCACGGGGAGGAGCTTATCTTTTTCACCCTTTTCATGTTTTCCACAGTGATCACTCTCAGCAAAACCAGAACCTACTCCCCTCTGGGAAGCAAGCCAAACAGCTCGCCTAATGGCCTGGAGCCAAGAGGCCACACTCATCCTTCTTTAGGGGAAAGAATGCCCTCGAAGAACAGAGGACACTGGTTGTATGGCCCTGCACAAATCACCTCTCCGTGCCTCGGGCAAGTCCCCAAGACTACAAATTGCAGAGTAGACCCTGAACTTTATGGCTAGAATGAATTTCCCATGCCAACCTTTGCCCTTCCTTCCTCTTGCCCATGTTGAACTATAAACATACAAGTTTTTTTTTACACTATCCTTTTTAGGAATAGAGATAAGGATGGGGTAGTGGTGCAAGCCTATAACCCTTGCTTCCGGGGAGGCTGAGGCTGGGGGATCACTAGAACTTGGGATTTCTGAGCAAAAGCAGGCCAAGCTGATCCAGGTCAGCACTACATCAAGTACCAATGGGGTGAGTTCCAGGGGCGTGGGGCAACCAGGCAACCTAAGGACTGGTGAATTTACCCAGGTTAGAAACACAGCACGTCAAAGCTTCCGACGTGCAGACCAGAGAGGGTATCAGTGATTAGGTCTGTGTGTAGTCACTGTGCTTTTAGCCTGGGTAAAACAGGTAGACCCAGAATCTATACAAACACACACAATTGAATAAGGATAAGGATGGAACCATACTAGAATGCCTGGGGTTGTTGCCTCATTTGGGAGCACATACCTTTCCACCCAATATGCCTCACTGCGCCCTGTTAACATTCCTAAGCAGAGAACATTGGTGACAAGAGGGCCAATACTGTCAAAGAAACAGAGAGACTGCCATTCCTGTTCTCCACTTTCAGAGTTTCCATTTGTGGCACCCAATCAACATCACACAGAAGTTCCTCTGACTCATCCTCTTGCCCCTCACTACCCGACCTCCATCACCTCCAAATCTCTCTCCATAGCTGTTTTGCTTCAGTTGGGCTGGCCCAGCCTAGAAAACTCCTAGCTGGTCTTGACTGAAGTCTTCCCCTACCACCAACTTCCACCACATCACTATATCACTGACTCACCAAAGTGGGAGTGCCTTTCTGTTGAGCCAACTAGTTCGAAAATCTACAATTAGAAGAGAAAATGCTTAGAAAAGACCCAGCACAAGGTTGAGGCAGAGAGACTTGGTAGTTGTTAATTATACCATTATGCTGTCCAAAAAATTTATCAAAGGACACTTGTCTAAGGATTCATCAAACTATCGCTCAACGTACCAGATTCCCTGGAGAGCACTCACTCATCCCACCTCCCTGAAAAATCAGCTTAGGTCAGTTTAGGATAAACCTCTTTATTCTTAATCCTGAGACCTCCTAGAGACCCAGAACATTAATCTAGGGATGAAGGTTCGAGGCCACCACAAAGTGAACCAAAACTTGGAGAACTATAACGGGTAATTGACCCAGCATAATCCAGTGCTAAACAAGGAGGGAACAGATGTCCAGAAAGGGTTGAGCAACCAGCACCCTCATTTACATCCTATGGTGTTCAGCCAAACCTCTTCAGCCACTTCTCCATCTTCAGTCAATGAATGAAGCCAAAGAAAAGCCTGTCTGCTCCTGGGAAGAGAACTATTCAGATAATTGTGAAGATTTCCCAAGTTGGGACATTTGTGGCAAAAGTGTAACCAAGTATCTGTTGACAGTCTTTCTGGGAATGATTCAGAAAGAGAGAAAAGGAGAAAGAAAGAGAAATAATCCAGAATTTCAATGCTTTTGAATGTTTCTATTGATATTGACCTGTAAGATGCTCCCCCTTCCTTCCCCCAGGTCGGGGGTCTTAAGATTATAGATGTTTGTGTAATTTATTTAATTTAATTGCCATTCTTCTTTTGTTCTTTTTGGTAATAAATTTTTTTTGTAAATGTGAACATATGGACAGAAATGAGTTCAGATTTCCAGGGAAGGCTGGATGAATGGATTATACTCAAATGAGATGTGTAAAGGGCTTTCAGACTCTAAAGTGCTATATAAATGGTAACTGCTATTATTACCCAGGAACTAAGAAGAGTATAAAATAGAAGAGACAAGGAGGCAGATCCCTAACTAGAAACTGTTACTTGAAGCAAATTCTCTTGAGTAAGAGCAGGGGAAAGGAAGAAACCAGAGTACACCCCCCAAGGCTATTTATTCCTGGGGAGAGCTGCACTTATAAGGGTTGCTGCTGATCTCTGGGGTCCTATACAGCATGGGTCTGCTCCAGCTGGGGGTGCAGGTATCCCTTCCACATTGAGGCTTCCCCCATTGCTGTTTTGATATGTCACTTATCTGCATAAAAAATTAAAATGGAATTTTTTGCTGCAGACAAAGGCCAGCAAACGACAGAGAATAAATTTAAAAACTCATTTTTACTTAACATTGACCTGTCTGTGGCCTATGATCAAACACTTAACCCAAATTTTACAATAAGGTATTGTAAATACTGCATGAAAGAAAGAAATCATACTTCTCTAATAGGGAAGGAGGTCAAAAAATCTTGCAGATTTTCCAGATTGAAGGGACACCATGGCCCCAACCCCAGCAATGTGGAAGGAATACCTGTGGTCATATCAGCATAGGAATAGGGATATCAAACTCTGAGAGAGGAGTGTTAACAGCTGGATACTCATAGTAGGTGATAGCTGCCCAGAAGTGGGCAAGGGGAGAAGGACAAGTCCAGTGATCAACGTGGACCACCAAGGGGAAGAAGCATGCAACTCATTTGTTTGTGGCCTGGGAACAAGCTTTGTTCTAGCTACGACTCAGCACAAAGAGCTGAACTTTCTTCTGATCTTACTTCTAAATGGTAAAGGATGGTGGTTAGCTGGGTGGCTCGGTAGATAGAGAGACAAGCATAGAGACAAGAGGTCCTGGGTTCAAATCTGACCTCAGATACTTCCTAGCTATGTGACCCTGGGCAAGTCACTTAACCCCCATTGCCTAGCCCTTACTGCTCTTCTGCCTTGGAACACAGTATTGGTTCTAAGACAGAAGGTAAGGGTTTAATAAATAAATAAATGAATGAATAAAAATAAATGGTAATGGATAGAAAACTGAGTCAGATAAGGATGCCTGATCTTGTTCTACCTTACATGATCTTAAGGAAATCCCACCATCTCACTGCACCAATTCAAGGAGTTTTGTAACTAATAATAATCATTTGCACATGTATGATATTTAGGAAATAATGAAATGTTTTTCATGCATTTGCCCATTTGGCCTTTATAACTCTGAGGTATGTAGAACCAGGGCTCCCAGTATTATCTGGTTAAAGAACTGTCAGCTCTTACCTACACAAAAGACAAAAAGGAGGGTCCCACCTTGAAAGGCAAGAAATCAATGACATTTAATTCAATTCCAAAAAATATTAAATTGCAAAGATAACAAAAAAAAGCTCCTGCCCTCAAGTCATTTATATTCTATTTGTGAGTTTCAAGTTTAAATAGATACACATGTGCAATATAATTTGAGGAAAAGAATATTTTACTGATGAGGGAACAGAGAGAGACTCAGAGAAGTTAAGCAACATCTCTAGTTAGTGGAAGATCCAAATCTGATTCTGAATAAGAACTAAATGAAATATATTAAAGTCAGAGTCTTTGAGCCCTTCTTCCCCTCCTCTGTCCCTCATGAGTTACAGAGAGTGAATAAGGAACAGAGAATCAGGCCAAGGGAGAATTGTGGTCCTGTCATGTTGTCTTAGACAAACTATAAATTCCAGACCTGTCCCAAGATGGACAGGGCAAGAGAACATTATTATATCAGTATGAAAGGATAGAGCAGGGGGCAGCTGGGTAGTGCAGTGGATCAAGAGCCAGGCCTAGAGATGGGAGGTCCAAAGTTCAAATCTGGTCTCAGACATTTCCCAGCTGTGTGACCCTGGGCAAGTCACTTGACCCCCATTGCCTAGCCCTTACCACTCTTCTGCTTTGGAGCCAACACACAGTATTGACTCCAAGATGGAAGGTAAGGGTTTCAAAAAAAAAAAAGAAGAAAAAAAAAAAAAGGATAGAGTACAAGGCCTAGAATCAGGAAAACTTAGCTTACCAAGTTCAAATTTGGACTCAGACACTTTTTTAAAGATCCTTATCTTCTGTCTTAAAATCAATACTATTTATTAGTTCCAAGGCAAAAAAGTAGAAAGGGCTAGGCTCTGGGACACACAGCTAGGAAATATCTGAGGCCAAATTGAACCCGGGAAGCTGAGTCTATCTGATTCTAGTCCTGACTCTCAATCTACTGAGCCATCTAGCTGCCCCTCAGATACTTACTGGCTGTGTGACCCTGGGTGAGCCTCTTAAAGACCATTTGCCTCAGTTTCCTCATTTGTAAAAGAGGTGGAGAAGGAAATGGCCAACCACTTCAGTACCTTTGCCAAGAAAACTCCAAATGGGGTCACAAAGAGTGAAAACCACAGAATAAAACAAAATAAAATCATCCCTTGCAACTACGTATGAGGAAGAGGGCTTAGACTTACACAGAGTGGCCCCCAGAGGCAGAATTAGGAACAATGGGTAAAATTGACAAGGAGGCAGATTTCAGTTCCTAATAACAGCTTCCTAACACAATCTAAAATCAGAACAGGCTTTTGCAGGAGTCAGGAGTCTCCTTGTCATTGTTCTAGCAGAGGATGGATGACACCAGTCTTTCTCAGGGATGTTGTGTACAAGATTTATGTTCAAGGCCTCCTTACCCTGCATCAAACATGTCAAATACATGGCCAGGGTGAGTGCAGCCTACAACACATCCCAATGCATCCAGAACCAAATTAAAATATAATTCAAAAATATTTAACATAATAAATAAAAAAATACAATAAACCATCAATCACATTACATTTTACCATTAAGTCAATGGGTAGCTCACAAGGATCCCTAGGCACAGATTTTGTAGTTGTTTGGTCATTTTTCAGTCATATCAACTCTTCATAACCCCTTTTGTGGTTTTCTCAGCAAAGATATTGTAGTGATTTTGCCATTTCCTTTTCCAGCTCACTTTACAGAAGAGGAACTGAGGCAAACAGGGTGAAGTGACTTGCCCAGGGTCACATTGCTAATAAGTGCATGAGGCCAGATTTGAACTCAGGAAAATGAGTCTTCATGGCCTTAGACCTAACACTCTATCCACTATATCACCAAGCTGCCCATATACAGAGGAGTAACCCCCTTTTCTACTTGAGAGTTTAACAGGCCTAGATTAGATGATTGCCAAGGTCACTTCCAACCAACAGCCTAAATAATAAGGATGGTTGCACCTTGAAAGGCAAGATATCAATGAGTCAGTAATTCAATTCCAACAATAATTAAATTGCAAAGAAAACAAAAATATCCCCGAGCAATCTCTATTCCATATGTGAGATTCAGGTTTAAAGAGATACATACAAATAATATAATTTCAGGAGAGAGAATTAATAGAAAAGAAAAGGTCAGGCCATAGGAGCTGCTACCTGAAGTAATGGTCCTTTAAGAGGTGGAGGTAAAGAGACAGTTTATTCCAGGTATGTGTCATGGCCTGTGCCAAGGTACAGAGGTAAAAAGTGGAATCTAAAGGTTAGGATGCCAAAAGTCAGTTCTGTTGGAATGGAAAGTTTTTTAGAGTGATTAAATAAATCTAGAAAATTGAGCTGGAGCTGTCATCTTGAAATTCTGAGTTGTATTTTTTTCCCCTAGGGACAATTGAGATACTTAAAGAAGTGGCACAGCTAGTAGATCTTTACTTTAGGAAGATTACTTTGGCAGACACATACAGTCCTCTAACCCAAATTGGAAAGGCCACAGAAAATGCAAAGTAAAGTTAGGAGGTCATTGTGAGTCCAGGCAAGAAGTAATGATTAGAGCCTGAAGCAGAGCGGTGGCCACGTGAGTAAAAAAAAAGGAGTAGGAGAGGGTTTTGTTATAAAGAAAGAATCATGGTTAGGCAACTCATTAGACATGGAGAGGATAGGGAAATCAAGAGTCAAGGATAACTTTGAGAGGGCAAAAATCTGGATGATCAGAAGAACAGTGGTGCCCTCAATAGAAAAAGGGATAGGCATATAGTTCTGTGCTGTTCCCATGGAATAGACACTCTGAAAGGTTAAGAGACATACCCATCTGATGGAATACTATTGTGCTGAAAGGAACAATGAACTGGAAGAATTCCATGTGAACTGGAATGGCCTCTAGGAGTTGATGCAGAGCAAAAGGAGCAGAACCAGAAGAACATTATACATGGAGCCAGATACAATGTGGTACAATCAAATGAAAAGGACTTCTCTACTAGCAGCAGTGAAATGATTCAGGACAACTCTGAGGGACTTATGAGAAAGAAAACTAGCCACATCCAGAGAAAGAACTGTGGGAGTAGAAACACAGAAGAAAAACAATTGCCTTATCACATGGGTTGAGAGGACATTATTGGGGAAGCAGACTCTAAGCAATCACCCTAATGCAAATATTAATAATATGGAAATAGGTCTTAATCAATGACACATGTAAAACCAGTGGAATTGTGTGTTGGCTATGGGAGGAGGTGGGGGGGAGGGAAAGAACATGAATCATGTAACCATGGGAAAATACTCTAAATTAATTAATTAAATAGAATTTTTCAAATTAAAAGAGAGAGAGAGAGAGAGAGATTCATCATCTGTCAAGGTAGTGGCAGATCCCAGATCTTGTTCTGAGTAAGAACTAAGAGTAATTTTTTTCTAATCCAAATCTTTACCCCCTTCTTCTACTGCTCAACCAATCCCTGTTTGTCTATTTCCTCATTTGTAAAATGAGCAGGAGAAAGATATGGCAAACCACTCCAGTATCTTTGCCAAGAAAAACTCCAAATGGGGTCAAAAACAGTTGGATACAAAAAAAAATAGTTGGATACAAATGAAAACAACAGAATAAAATACAGGGTTGGTGAGAATGACTGAGTGAGTGAGTAAGGAACAAAGAAAGGGGTGGGCTGTGAAATGCCTAGGAGATAAACAAGTGAACAGACCTAAGAGATAGTTAGTGATATGGACTGGAACTCAGGAGAGAGAAGAGGATGTGAATTTGAGAGTCATCTGCTCAGAGAGGATAATTTATCCTGTAAGAGTTAATGAGATTACTAAAAGAAAAAGTATAGAGGGAGAAAAGAAAAGGGCTCAGGGCAGAATCTTGAGAAGTATCCATGGTTGGAGAGCAGGACATGGATGAAGACCTAGTAAAGGAGACAGAGTAGGACTGGTCAGAGAATAGAAGATGAATCAGAAGAGAATGGGATCAAGAAAACCCAGATCAGAAGAAATGGGAACTAGCATTACCAGATATGAAATTATACTTCAAAGTAATAATCATCAGAATTATTTGAATAAAAAATAGAGGATGATCAGTGCAGCAGATTATATACAAAGAAAAAATACAGAAAATACAGAAACGAAGCAACCAAATAACCTAGTGTTCAATAAAACCCAAGACTCCACCTTCTGAAATAGTGGTTCACTATATGACAAAAACTTACAGGGAACTTGAAAAGCAGTCTGGTAGAAAGTAAGCATAGCCACCATTTTACACCACACATTAAGATTAGAGTGAAATGGATATATAACTTAGATATAAAAAGTCACATCATAAATAAATTGGAAGAACAAGTAAGAAATATCTTTTCAAAACTATGGATGGGTAAAGAACAAATCATAGAAACAATTAATAATTTCATTGAAGAGAATGACAGTGATGAGACATTCTACCAAAATCTGTGGGATGCAGCTAAAGCAGTACTCAGGGAAATTTATATCATTGAGTGCATATAATGACATTTTTATATATTTATAATTTATTATAAATTGTGATTTATAATAAATTAGAGAGGGCAAAGATCAACTAACTGGGCATGCAAATCAAAAAACTAGAAAGGGAACAAATTAAAAATCCCCAGTTAAAAACTAAATTAGAGATTATAAAAATCAAAGGAGAAATCAATAAAATTGAAACTAAAAGAACCCAGCTTTTGGGACAAAAACCCACTATTTGACAAAAACTGCTGGGAAAATTGGAAAACAAGATGGGAGAGATTGGGCCTAGATCAACATCTGTAATATGGAAAATCATATTGCTGTATTTGCATGGGGCAAGTTGGCAGTTTGCCCCAGTTAGAATGTGGAACTTGGCATGAGCCAGATGGCTGGTGCCACCTGGCAGTTGGAAACCAGGGTATATAAAGATCTGGCAAACTCTGCTTACTTCACTTCTCACTTCACTTCTCATTTGTCCTTCTACCTCAGGGGATTTCTGGGACCCAGGAAGGTGGGAGTGAAAACATAGGAATTAGTTTCTTAGGCTAGGTAGGATCAAAGTATCACTGCAGGCCAAATAGAAATATCATTTGATTCACCAACTATTCCTTTACCAAGAGTTTAGTTTATTTATCAACAAAAGAGAACACTTTATTTTCTGACCCAGGGCTGGTTCTTTGGGTCAGCTGAAAAGCATACCAGGAAGTCTTTCAACATCTTAAACTTGGATTTAAGAAGGTAGCTGTTAGTTAGTTCTTAGTTTTAACCCTCTTTCCAATAACCTTATACCTATATCCCATTTATCAATAAATCCCTTGGGTTTAATCTAAAAACTTTGTGGTCATTTGCCTACCCCATCCAAGGCCAAGCAGGGATAGCTCCTGAAGACTCTGAAAAACTGCAGCAGAGATAAACTCCATTACTGTGGACAGGAAGTGCCACATCTCCCTTCCTGTCTCATTACTATAAACACCAATAGAAAGTCACTTCCTCATCAGGACAGGGGCAGTAGAACATTCACCTTGAAGGAGCTTGGTGCCTAGCAAGAGAGAGTTTCACCTATCTCTCTGCTAGCCTGTGGCTGAATCCTTGATTCATTCATATTCAGTTTCAAGACCACCCCTGGTACTAGCCCATACCATCCACTCTATAGCTAGCTCCTCTTGCTATTATTTATTATTAGCTACAGCCCCCTATTCACTACACATCTCACATCCTATACAAAGATAAATTCAGAATGGGTGAATGGCTTGAATATAAAGAAGGAAAATATAAGTAAATTAGGTGAGCACAGAATAGTATACTTGTCAGATCTATGGGAAGGAAAAGATTTTAAAACCAAGCAAGAGTAAGAAAAAAATCCCAAAATGTAAAATAAATAATTTTGACTACATTAAACTAAAAAGGTTTTGTACAGACAAAACCAATGCTACCAAAATTAGAAGGGAAGCAACAAATTGGGAAAAAATCTTTACAACAAAAAACTCTGACAAAGGTCTAATTACTCAAATATACGAGGAGCTAAATCAATTGTACAAAAAAATCAAGCCATGCCCCGATTGATAAATGGGCAAGGGACATGAATAGGCAATTTTCAGATAAAGAAATAAAAACTATCAATAAGCACATGAGAAAGTGTTCTAAATCTCTAATAATTAGAGAAATGCAAATCAAAACAACTCTGAAGTATCACCTCACACCTAGCAGATTGGCGAAATGACAACAGGGGAGAGTAATGAATGTTGGAGGGGATGTGGCAAAATTGGGACATTAATGCATTGCTGATGGAGTTGTGAATTGATCCAACCATTCTGTATAGAAATTTGGAACTATGCTCAAAGGGTTTTAAAAGGCTATCTGACTTTTGATCCAGCCATAGCACTGCTTCGTTTATACCCCAAGAAGATAATGAGGAAAAAGACTTGTACAAAAATATTTATAGCCTCACTTTTGGTGGTGGCAAAAAAAATGGAAAATGAGAGAATATCCTTCAATTGGGAATTGGCTGAACAAATTGTGGTATCTGTTGGTAATGGAATACTATTGTGCTCAAAGGAATAAAGAACTGGAGGAATTCCATGCGAACTGGAATGACCTCCAGGAATTGATGCAGAGTGAAAGGGGCAGATCCAGGAGAACATTGTACACAGAGACTGATACACTGTGGTACAATTGAACATAACGGACTTCTCTACTAACAGCAATGCAAGGATCCAGAGCAAGGCTGAGGGACTTATGAGAAAGAAAACTAGCCACATTCAGAAGAAGAACTGTGGGAGGAGAAACACAGAAGAAAAACAACTGCTTGAACAGATGGGCTGATGAGGATATTATTGAGGATGTAGACACTAAAGGATAACTCTAGTCCAACTATCAATAATATAGAATTAGGTCTTGAATGATGATACATGTAAAACCCAGTGGAATTGTGTGTCAGCTAAGTGAGGTTAGGGAGGTTTGGGGGAGAGGGAAAGAACCTGAAATAAGTAACTATGGGGAAATATTCTAAATACAAACAAATAAACAAATAAATAGATGATTGAATGAATGAATGAATAAATTTTTTAAAAACTATGAATGGGGAAGAGTTTGTGAGCAAAGGATAGAGAAGATCACAGAAGACAAAATGAACAATTTTGATTACATAAAATTAAAGAATTTTGCTCAAGCAAAATGGCAGCAAAAATTAGAAAGGAAATGGGGATTAAAAAAATTTTACAGGACTATAGAGGCTGGAAGTGGGTGGCCTGGGAAGGGGGTGGAGCGGGTCGCCCTCGGGGTCCATGTGGACGCCCAGGTAGGGCCCGAGGGCCAAGCCTGGCAGGTAGCTGAGCCTGGGGGGCAAGGGCGCACCATGGCCGAGTCGCAGCAGCTACAGGTGCAGGAGGCGGTGGAAGCCATGGTGAAGGGGCTGGATTGGGAGAACATCCGCAAGATGCAGAGTACCATGTTCCGATGCAGTGCCAGCTGCTGTGAGGATTCCCAGGCCTCTATGCAGCAGGTTCATCAGTGCATTGAGCGTTGCCATGCACCCTTGGCCCAGGCCCAAGCCCTTGTGACCAGCGAACTAGAGAAATTCCAGGACTGTCTGACTCAATGCATCATGCACTGCAATGACAAAGCCAAAGACTCAATGGATACTGGGAGCAAGGAGCAGCAGGTGAAGAGGCAGCTAGAGTCCTGTGTGACCAAATGTGTTGATGACCACATGTACCTCATCCCCACCATGACCAAGAAGATGAAAGATTCCCTGGCATCTCTTGCAAAATAATCATTGTCAGTAGCCTTCGGGTGGGAGAATGGGTCTACTTGTAAAAATGAATGGAAATTTTTACCTTTAATTGAAAATTTGAGAATGAAGAAATTGAGGCCAATAGCAAGTTAAGAATACTTTTAAGGGAATTTGGCATCTGCCTCTAGACTCAGTTGGTTCCATTATTTGTTTTAGTCCACAGGTAAATAAAATGGAAGAAACTGGTGCTCAGGATTGGAGGTAGCCTGGAGCGATCATAGTACCCAGATCCATCCCATCAGTGAAGTTGACCCCTATTCTACATGTTAGAGCCTTTAATGGCTTTCAGCTGGTTCAGAGGTATTCCTTTCCTGGAAGCAGGAATAAATAGCCCCATGGGTTTGTGGGTATTAGTGATTTTCCTTCCCAACCTACCTTCCATCTGGTGTGAATCCCTGAGGTAACCATACACTCGGTGCCAATTTCATGCCCTCCTGATTAAGCCATTTTCCTTATACCATGAAGCAGTAGCCATGAGTTCACTTCTGATTGGAAAAAAGAAATAGTTGTGGTTTTCTCCCAGTACAAGAACCTGGAACTCAGAGGGGAGTCTAGGGAAAGAAGGTTACTTGCATTAGAAAAATGAGCAGTTAGCTGCTTGGTGATCTTCTCTTTAATGAGACCAGTGCTCACTCCTGCTTTCAGCTGGGACACCAAGCAAGACCATAAAAAGGAAATCTTCCACCAGGTCTGAGAACTCTGGTTCCTTCACCTTGGCTTCTCTAGGACTGCTGCTCAAGTTACCTTTTCTTACCCTTCTAGAAGGTACTACAAGGGCAACATTCAGTTAAATTATTTTTTGAGACTAACATGAAACATTTAAGGCCAAAGAAAGCTTCTTTTTGCTTGGAGAACTTTAAGTCTTGGTTAAGGTAATGGTAGATGGTTGGTTTGGGGGAAAATTAGTTTTCCCCAAAGAAGAAAAAGATCTGATGCCTTGTCACTGGCTCTACTGATTTGTCCTCTTCAACAGAACCTTGTTGATAGGTACCTAAGAGAACAGGAAAGGATAGGAAAACAACTTAAATTTCTGTGGAGTAGGCAGGTTGCAAGGGAGAATGGGAGAATTTTTTCTTCCTCAGAGTACAGGAGAAAACTGGCACCAATTACTCATTTATCACTAACTTTTAAAACTACAAGCAACATGTTAGTACCAGGCATTGTATTGGAAAAGATCTTGTTCTCTTTATACCAACTTTGTACTGAATGCAATTAACATAGCCTTCTTATTCAGTGTTTCAAGGCTATGCCATATTTTCCTAGTGGTTTGATTAAAAAATAAAGTTTGACTTTAAAAAAAATTTACAAGTTTCTCTGATAAAGCTTTCATTTCCAAGATGTATAGGAAATTGACTCAGATTTATAAGAATAAAAGCCATTCCCCAATTGATAAATATTTAAAGGATGCGAACAGGCAGTTTTCAAAGGAAGTAATTCAATCTGTGTGCTGTTGATAGTCATATTTTTAAAATGCTCTAAAACACTAATAATTAAAGAAGTATAAATTCTAAAAGCTTTGAGGTTCTACCTTACACCCAATCAATTGGCAAAGTTTACCAAAAAGGAAAATGACAGTGCGGGAGAGGCTATTGGGAAACAAGTTTGTTAGTTTGTTCATTTGTTTGTTTGTTTGTTTTAATGCATTGCTAGTAGAGCTTTAAACTAGTCCAAACATTCTGGAGAGTAATTCTAACTATGGCCCCAAAGTTAATAAACCATGCCTACACTTTGACCCTTGGATACCTCAAAGTGATCAAAAAATAAGGAACAGGGTCCATATGTACAAAAAATATTATAACGGCTCTTTTTGTGATGTTAAGGAACTGGATTAAAAGGAAGTATTCATCAAGTGGGGAATAGCTAAACAAATTTTGATAGATGAATGCAAAGGAATACTATTGTGATAAAGGAAATAGTTTCAGAGAAACTTAGAAATATTTATAAGAGTATATGTTGCAGAATGAAGTAAGAAAAAATGAAAACAACTTATGTAATAACAACAACATTGTTGAGACAATTTTAAAAAAATAAAGAATTCTGATCATGTAATGACCAATCAATGCTTCAGAGGATCAATGATGGTTTATACTATACCCTTCCTAACATAGAGCTAAGGGACTCATTTGAGACAAATTTTGGACATGAACAATGGGCAAGTTTTTTGGTTTGATTATGTATTTTTGTTACAAGGATTTGTTTACAGTGAGGATGGGGAAAAGAAAAATAAACACTTATTTAATGAAAAATGGAGAGGAGAATATCTAGGAAAAATGGGTGGTCAGATGTCAAAAAATCCAGAAAGGTCACAGCGAATGTGGACTGAGAAAAAAGGCTATCAGTCAACATGAACTTCATGAAAATTTGGCAATGAAGAGAGCACTAACTTGTAAGGAAGAAGAGAGCAGTTTCACATAAGTGGTAGGGTCAGAAACCCAGTAGCAAAGAATTGAGGAGTGAGTGGAAGGTATGGATGCAGATATGGTATATGAATAGCTGGTTCCTGAAAGATTGACTGGGAAAAGCAGGAGAAATAGGAAATGATATCTAGAGGATGTACAAGGGATAAGTGAAGACTTTTAAAGTATAAATGAGAACTGTAGCAGGGAAAGGGCCACTAAAAAAGGAGAGACTGAAGTTTGTGAAAGAGGAGAGAACTATTGACTGTAAGGGCAAACTCCAGGAGGAAATAGAAGGGATCAAGGGAATGATGAACAGTGTTGGCAATTCTCCAAGAGGTTCAAAAGCAAAGGAAGAGAGAATAAGAAGTAGGGTAGAAAGATTTTGAAAAAAAAAAAAAGAGGGACCCTGGGCAATTTACAAGTATACCCACTAGACAGAAATAGGACAGTATATACCTAGTTAGCCAAGACCTGAAACAACCACAGAAATGCCACTGAATCTAACTCCTAGACTGGGATCAGCAAAGCAATGCTAGAACAATCTTTATCTCCCAGCATTCATAGCAGAGAGGGCTGCTTGGTTGAAGTGCATCTATTTAAAAAGTCTTTTTCCTATTGCCTTAGTATCTAACTCTCAGTCTTTTCCCACAAATAGCATACTCCTCTGAAAAAGAAGTCATTGTCCAACCATGAAAAACAATCTCATTTAAGTGACTCTTGTTCAGATATGCTAGAACCAGTTCATACGGGTAGGAGCTAATTATTAAAATTTCAGTGTAAGAATTCAGAAATTAGCAAATGTTCCAAATAAAGGCTTGATTTATTATATTGTTGATTTTCCAGACTTGAGAAAGTGATGGAGAAAATGTCAGTAATGCAGATTAAACTCAGAAGTGTATCCTGTATATATTGGAGTGTCCGTTACTAAAAATTTAATCACTGTGCCCCTGCCCTTAGGCAATACCTTAATTTCATATTCTTCCTCAGTCTGTGTTTTATGACAATATGTTTACTTCAAACATAGAGGAAAATCTAGACAACATATCCTGACCTCTCCTGGACATATGATTTTTTTTTTATTAGATGTATATAAGCCACTTAAACACTCAGATTTAGGGTCATTTCTCATAGAAGCATATTCCCTCTGCCTATCAGTTTGGCAAGCTGTCTTTTTAATTTAAAAAACTGAGCAAATCTTTTCCGAAGAAAAGTAGTTTTCTTCCACAACAGGTTTTCAGAGGATTTAAAGTTGGAAATAGAACCTCAAAATTCATCCGGTCCAACCCATTTCACCCTCAATAAAAAATAAGGAAAATAAGGGCAGCTGGATGATAGAGTGCTAAACTTGGGAAGATCTGGGTTCAAAGTTGGTCTGATACTTTCTAACTGTATGACCCTGGCAAGTCACATAACCCCTACTTCCTAGCTCTTGTTGCTTTTCTGCCTTGGAACCAATACTCGGCAGCAATTTAAAGACAGAAGGTAAGGGTTTTTTTTAAAAATGAAGTGCAGTGTTGGGAAGTGACAACCGAGGTGTCCTAAATTCAAATTCAATATTGTAAATTAGTTAATTAAATAAATAAAGTTTTAAAAAAGAAATAAAAGTGAAGAAAAAATAAAAATTTTAAAAAATAAATTCAAATTCAGTGCCCTTCCTCTAAATACATACACACTGAAGCATGGTTGCAATATAATTCGGCTAGACTGAACCTACTACAAGTAGAAAAGACCAAAAATAGTGCTTTTAATGCAGTTGGAACAGTCTCCTAGGCAAAGAGAGCCACAGAAATGCCAGAGTAGCAGCATTCAGCCTAGAATGTGGCCGTTTGTTTGGAGCAACGGCTTCCAGCATTTGGCAAATCAAAGCACATTTATCAGAACAAGTCCTACAAAAGTAATGGCTGCCACCCAAAGCAAAGAGTATTTCTCATACAGTCGGTCACAGATTGGCCTTGTCAGCCTCCACAAACCCAGGAATCATATGCAATGCTGCTCCATGATCATAGATGAGCAATATACTATGCCAATACGTTTGTTGGCCTAAGCCTATGAGAAAGTGTGCTATTTGGGAAAAGAAGGAAGAGAGGGAGAAGTTTTGGAACCTTTTTTCTTCCCAAGGAAAAAAAAGGGAGCAATGGGGGGATGGGAAGAATCAAACCAGACCTTGGACAAATAAGAGGCCATTTAATTTCACTTTTTCTTGGAGATTTGTAAAATGTTCCTCTCCTAATTTTCACATTAAAAACAGGAAACAGGACATGTTAGGTCTAATAAGTACATTTTTAAAGATAATTCAGGAAAATAATATATAAAACAACTACAACCATTTAAATAGAAAGAATGACATCAAAACAATAAAACCTGGATGTTACAAAATTATAATAACCAAGCTTAGGCCTAACAAGAAATAATAAAAAGACACCTCCCATTTCTTTATAGAGGAAGGAGTGTATGGATGTAGAATGATGTATATAAATGTCATATTTTTTCAATGTATTGATTTCCCAAGAGTCTTTTTGTTTTCTTTTACATTCTTTGTTTCTTGGAGCATGAGTATAAAAGGAAATATAAATGCTATAAAAACAAAATATATTGATAATTTTCTATTTTTTAAGTATTTTTTGAATCTAGTTTCAGGGGCAGCTGAGTGAGTCAGTGAGTAGAGAGCCAGGACTAAAGGTGGGACAACCTGGGGCCAAATCTGGCTTTACATACTTCCTACCTGTGTGACCCTGGGTAAGTCACTTAACCCTCATTGCCTAGCCCTTACTCTTCTATCTTGGAACTAACACTACTGATTCTAAGACAGAAAGTAAGAGCTTTAAAAACAAAAAATAAAAATCTAGTTTCATAATCTAGATACATATGGGTGGAAGAGAATCAAGGAAAGGAGGGAGAAAAAAAAGAAAAGAAATGGAGAAAAACAGAAAAGCAAAGTTGGAAAGGAAAGAAATAGAAGGGAGAACCTAAAGATAAGAGTGAGGAGATAAACCAAAGATGGTATAAGAAGGAGATAGGGAGAGAAGAAGGAAAACACACACACACACACACACACACACACACGTAGACACAAGTAAGAAACATAGAGGAAGTAGAGAGTAGGATCCTTAGGTGATTATTAATCAAGGAAAGTTGGCTCTTATCACTCCCTGTTGCTCATTTGGACTACAATCCTCAGTGAACAGAACAAGTTATCATCTAGTATCATTGCCCTTTGAAAGCAATTTTTAAAAAATTAATGATTTACATAGTTTACATGTTTTCTACAACATATTTCCTTGTTAAATACTTGTTCCTCAGTTGAAAAAGGGTCAAACGATATGAACAGGCACTTCTCAGATAAAGAATTTTAACCTCTATAGTCATATGAAAAGATGTTCCAAATCACTATTAATTAGAGCAATGCAAATTAAAACAACTCTGAGATACCACCCCATACCTATCAGGAGGAAGAAGAGGAAGAGAAGTCACCAGACTGTGCTTTTCTCCCCAGATACCAGAGGACACCTCCCCTGGACACAATCTCCCCTATAACAATTCAATCCCTGGGGAGAGTGGGCTCAAACCTAAAGCAATTTCTATATAACCTTGACCTCACCGACTTCACTTCCAAATTCAGCATAGCTAATTGACTAGAATTCCTTCTTGACTAGAACCCACTCATATTCTGACCTCCTGTTATTAAAGAGAATGCTCTTTAATTCAAGAAAATGGTTATTCCCTCCTTAGTGTAAGTATTCCTTCAGCCATATAGTAAATGGACTTTGAAAAGTATTAAATCTTAAAAAAAAAAAAAAAATTGTCACCCTGTGGCTTTTCTGACTATTGGTGAGAAGCCTCATCTAACTTGGCAGCTGCCCTAGAACCACATGAGAAGCATTTTTGAGCTAAGGCTCGCTTCCATGTCAAGATGAAGCACCCATAGAAGAACCTGGTGAAGGATTTCTTATTCTTGTTTAATACATCAAAGTAGACAGGAAGCCCAGCAGCAGGTTAGGAAAGGCAGGACCCAACCACGCTCCTCCCCTCTGTGTTACATCTGGCCTCCCCTAAAGAGGAAAACTACAATTCCCAAAAGGCCTTTCAAATACGGGGGCGTGGCTAGGGTTTTAATTGGCTTCACCAATCCCTTCCCCCCGCCCCTTTCTGCTATTGGTCAGAGTCAGGACTAGGGATGGAACCAGAATAGTTGGATGAGGAGAGTTGTCTTCTGGACTCCAAAGTCCAAACTGCTGCGGGCATTTGGGTTGGGGATGAGATGGCCCCTCGGGATGGGGCAGCAGGACTATCTGCAGCAGTCCGGGCACTGGCGTTGGGAGTGGTGGGGACAGTACTAGCCCTTGGGACTGTGCTGCTGCTCCGGACTGCCACATTCCCGGGTCCAGATGAACTGTCAGGCTGGGGGCAGGCAGGGACATCCCGGATCCCTGCCCAGTTCAGCGAAACCGAACGGACAGCGATGAAAGAGGCGCTGAAAGGTGACTGCAAAACTCCCCTCCCATTCCTTGTGGGCCCTGGGAACGGGGGCGCCCCTAATTTTAGGACCCAAGATTCCCTGGCCTTGAGGCCTACTGACAGACCCCAGACCCATTCTGCAGCCCCAAGACCTGATCTCCTTTGGGACTCCACCTGGAAATCCTCTTCCTCCACATCAAACCCCCGCCATCCCCATATTCTTCCCTACCCGGGCATCCCATTTAACCCTCTTTCCTGAGAGCTGTAGTAGTGTATATGAATTCAGTTCTACAAACATTAAACACCTGCTGTGTGCAAAGCCCTCTATTAAACTTTAGGGGTAGCAAAATGAAAAATTGAATTCATTCTTTGCCCTCAAGGATCTCCAAGTCTGCTGTGGGAAAGGGAGGAGAAAGTGTAAGAGAGGGAGGGAGGTGAAGAAGAAATGGATATACCTATTAACAAGTAATTATTATACAAAGAATGTGGCAGTGACAAGGGAAAGGTCTGAAGATCTTGAAAAGCTAATAATTCTTTGATCTCTGCAAATAGGAGTAAGCCTTTTATCCTTTTACCCACTCTGACTTCTATTTTAGTAGTCAGTTTCTAACTAGTTCTTATTTGTGTACCTATCTCATGCCCTCTTCCAATTATAAACTGTAATAGCAGACTCTTCATAATTCATTGTTGTATTGCCAATGCCTGTCACATTGCCTTGCTTTCTGTCATTGATATTTCGTATTTGTGTATTGTTTTTTAAAGAAACTCATAATAGTTATTTGATTTTTTTCCTACCAAAAAGAAGCTGGCCCAAATATCCAGCTTTCATTTATTCCTATTTTACACCAGAAGGGTAGATAATTTGTCCAGGGTCACATAGAACAAGAACTTGAACCTCCATTTCATTCCAGGACTCTTTTCATAATCCATTGCTTTTCTTCCAACCCTGGTTTCTTCTGATTCCCAGGCATCTCCTTGTATCAGTGAAATAAGGGATCCCAGCCAAAAAAAATTGGGTTCTTAGAACTCAAAGAAGTAGGCTCACTCAGCTATAGCTCCACACCCCTCCCACAAGGCCTAGTCACTCTGCCTTCTGTGCCTGCTCCTACTCATCAGGAGTCATCTTAACTATCACCCTTTGTTTTGTGGGAACTGAGCAGAGCTATGAAGCTCCTTGTCCACAGCTCTTTCTTTCTGATCCAAAGACATCAAACCAGGCATGAC
Source organism: Gracilinanus agilis (assembly GCF_016433145.1). Lineage (NCBI taxonomy): Eukaryota > Metazoa > Chordata > Mammalia > Didelphimorphia > Didelphidae > Gracilinanus > Gracilinanus agilis. The sequence goes on along the minus strand of NC_058133.1, from coordinate 110,018,970 downwards.
ACTCCCAGGTTTACAACTGGTTGAAGTAAGAAGGAATGACATCAGTGGGGAATAGGAAATAGTGTCTGTCCCCACAGCTGCCACATTCTCTTCTCTTGAAAAGGATCCTAGACTGTTAAATCTACTAGAAACTGGCAACAGGAAACACATCTGACAAGCTGAAGCATGCAATATTTATGAAATCCCAATCACCCTGCTCTGCAGTGAAGATATCAGTGATACTCATCTCTCCATGATTTAGAGGATATCTGAGCCTCAAATCATGCTTTCAAAATCTAAAATCTCAATATTGTTAGGGATCTTAAAAGCCACTTGATTCAATGCATAGTTCCACAAAAAATCAATTCTACCATGTATCCAGAAAGGGGCCATTCAAGTCGTTACATGGAGATCTTAGTCCAAGAGTAATCTACTACATCCCAAGTGGCCCGTTCTACTTTTGGATAGCTCTAATTGTTGTGAATTTAAAAATTTTTTAATAAAGCAAATCTCTCCAGGCTCCCCAAAAAGATAAAACCAGACAGCATCAAGAAGACATGTTTTTAAAACATTGTTAACCAGGGATAGCTGAGCTAAGGATAATAATACCATACATTTCTATAATGCTTTTAAGGTTTATCAGGTAGATTCATTATAACAATCCTGGGAGGCAAACAACATGGGTAATATTATTCCAATTTTATAATGAGGAAACTAAAGCTCAGAGATCCAAAATGACTTGGATAAGGTCACATAACTAATGTCAGAGCTTAAAGTTGGTTCGAAGTCTCAACTCTGAAAGTGGTATGTTTTCTACTTTAGGAAAGATCAGGAGCCAAAAGATCTGTTTAAATCCCACCTCTGACACTTAGTAGCTGTATGACTTTGGGCAAGTTACTTAGCCTCCCTGACCTCAGTTTCCTCATCAGTAAAATGAAAGAGTGGGACTAGCTGACTTCTAAGATCCAGCTCAGAATCCATGATCCACTTTGTGATCAGTTACTTCAGTCATGTTTCTTCATGACCCCATCTGGGATTTTGTTGGTAAAGATATTGGAGTGGATTGCTATTCCTTCTCCAGCTCATTTTACAAATGAAGAAACTGATGCAAGCAGGGTAAAGTGACTTGCCCAGAGTCACACAGCTAGTGTCTAAGGTCAGATATGAACACAAGAAGATAATCTTCCTGACTCCAGGTCCAGCACTCTATCCACTGAACCCACATACACATAGATTCACTATGACACATTGCTAATGTTGATGAAAATCTCTTGCCTGGCATGGACGACTGTGCTTCTAATAGGTCTTGTTCTGAGTCTAATTTAGATGCCAAATTAAAAATAAAGTAGGAAAAATAATATTAACTCTTCCTCCTTGGGTGTGGTCAGTGGTTTGCGGGGATGGGGTAGAAAAATTATGAGACATAGGTAGGAGTATCATTCTTTTGATGGCTGAAAGGCTACTTGTTGGATATATGGTAGAACTGGTTTTTGTTGAAATATAGGTTGAATGAGGTGGCTTTGAGGTTTGAGATTGTGAGAGGGAAATTTTTATTAAATGATTACTCCTGGGCAGAAAGTACTTCCCTGGGAAGTCAAATGCTTCACATATGGCTGGGCAACCTCCTCTCTGTCAAACAGCCCCTCTGCCAAAAACAATTCCTAATTCTGTGAAACCAGACTTTGTGAGGAAATTGGCAGATAGTCTGGGTAAGGGATTGGGGGATGGACTGGTAACTAGGAGATCAGGATCCAAAGATCATAAACCTGTCCTTTTGCATTCCACCCTGACCATGTTTCATAAAATAAAATTACTTCATAATCAAAGGAAAATAATTCATTCTTCCAGTTTGGGGATGACACAAAGAAGAGAGATTAGGTAAGGGACCAAACTGACTTGAACTTTGGATTTATCCATTGTCCTCAGTCTCAAGAATGAACCAACAAAAAGTGAGGCAGCTAGGTGACAAAGTAGGTTGAAAAGGCACTAGATATGTGTGCATCCTTGGCAGATCTGAAAATTGAAGTGGTGAATACATGGAAAATTGTACCAGAAGCTTTGAGCATTGAAAAACATACAGTTTGATTTATCAGAAAATAAATACTTATGTGATTGACAGTTGAATTTCATGGTGTTAAGAAAATGCTCAGGACAGATAGATGGCTCAGTGGATAGAATGCCAGACCCAGTGTTGAGAAGACCTATGTTCAAATATGGCCTCAGACTCCCCTGTTCATGTGACCCCGGACAAGTCACTTAATGCCATTTGCTTAGCACTTGCCCTTCTGTCTTAAAGTTTTTTTATAAGGGTATTTTTTTAAAGAATATGCTTATTTATTTAAAAATCACATTAGGAAATATTCTAGTTCTCATACTCTTTGACCTAGCAATACCACTACTAATTTTATACCACAAGGAGATCAATGAAAAAGGAAAAGAACCTATTTGTACAAAAACAATTTATAGCATCTCTTTTTGTGGTGACAAAGAATTGGAAACTGAAAGTATGTCCAACCACTGGGGAATAGCTGGACAAATTATAGCATATTAATGTAATGGAACATTATTGTGCTGTAAGAAATGATGAAGGTATTGATTTCAGAAAAACCTGGGAAAACTTGCATGAACCGATGCAAAGTAAAGGAGCAATATACACAGTGAAAGCAACATTGTAAAGAAAAAAATCAACAATGAAAGACTTTGTAACTCTGATCAATTCAATGATTCACCACAACTCTAAAAGACTTATGCATGATGTAAAATACTATGCACCTCCAAAATGAGAACTGATGGCCTCAGAATCACGGTCATGGATGAAGGACTATAAACTTCTTACTCCAGCATCTCAAAAGAAAAGAATCAATCATCCTGATATAGTTCTTTTTTCTTTTTTTAAACCCTTACCTTCCGTCCTGGAGTCAATACTGTGCATTGGCTCCAAGGCAGAAGAGTGGTAAGAGCTAGGCAATGGGGTTAAGTGACTTGCCCAGGGTCACACAGCTAGGAAGTATCTGAGGCCAAATTTGAACCCAGGACCTCCTGTGTCTCTAGGCCTGGCTCTCAATCCACTAAGCCACCCAGCTGCCCCCCTGATGCAGTTCTGACCAAATCCACATGATAAGATAGACCCCCCCCCCAAGTTAAAACTTCATGAACTTTAATATTTAGAGTTCCCATTTCACTTCCTGTACTTTAACCAACTGCAGGCACCTACCAAAGTGGATAAATGCAAGATCAAAGGCATATTCCTGAACTCCAGCTGTAAGGGTCCCCCCTCAACAGTGATTCTAACTGAATTCACAAGAGATAGTGAATGCTGATTCCACCTGACCACCAGAAAGAAAGGGAGAAGGAGGGTGGGAAGAAGAAGAAAGTAGGGGGAAAGCTACACTAGTCTAAGATCCATTTACTAGAGGGAAACAAGTATTGGCCTAGAAGGATCCCTAGACTGGAAACTAAGATGGAACAATCTACTCTGCCTGGAAATGTCTATACTGGGGCAAAGATCTATTCCTGGCTAATAACTGTATCTTTCAACCTGAGAATAAGACTACTATCAATAGGATAATAGTAGTCATAGAGGTTCAGGAATTTGTGAGGAATCCCAAAAACAAGGGAACAAGAATACAAGAGAGAGGCTGAAAGAACAAACGATCAAGAAAGAAGGTTTGTATAAAACCCTTTTTCATAAGAAGTTTAACTATACTAATAAGAAAAAAGGAGCAAAACCTCAGAGAAACCATTGTCTCTCTTTCAGTGTTCTAGAATACCCCTTCAGGATTAATGTCTCCAGGGCTAACAGCACAAACCTCTATTCCAGTATGTTCTTCTAATATTAACTATCAGTGATTAGAGTCTCAAATTTCATTTAACCAATTAAGATAAATTAGCTTTTAAAAATCTTTTTTAAATTTTTTTTTAAATTTTAAAAATATCCCTTTTAAAAAGGGATATTTACTTAGAAGTAGGAACAAAAGTATAAACATTTCTCCCTGGATACCAGAGGATACCTCCCCTGGACACAATCTCCCCTATAACAATTCAATCCCTGGAGACAGTGGACTCAAACTTAAAGCAATTTCTATATAACCTTGACCTCACCAACTTCACTTCCAAATTCAGCATAGCTAATTGATGAATCACTAAAACTCCTTGACTGCTTTCAATTTGTACTGAGTCCAACTGGTCGGGATTCCACTCCTCACCATCTGACTCCCAGCAACTCCTGTGTGCATGGCTGCTCAGTATTTTGACCTTGCAAAGCTCATAAGGTTTTAGCCATCTCCAATATTCCATCACCTATAAAAGGAAACAATAAATACAAAGAGGCTATATGTTGGCCTCAGGTGAACTGACTTACAGCTTGACTCTCATCAGAAAAGCAAACATAACAGGAAGTCTTGCTTTGGATAGTTGGTACCTTTTGAATGCATCTAGTCCCAGCTCAGCAGCAGATCAATAATCCATCTGTTCATGATTTGCAGACCAGAGCCTATTATAGAATGCCTGTGCATTCAGTAGGGCCTTCCTGTCACATGTCATCATGCCTTTCCAAAAGTAGAATCCGCAGCTTCTTCCACATGGGCTGGCAGCAGCCAGAGCATTCTATGTATGCTCTGAGAATGGAACTCCCATTGAACAGGCCCCCATTAAACTATAAGATAATCCATTGCTTTTTTTCAGTAGTACACTAATTGATCTTTTTTTTATTAGCCCCATTTAAAAGGAATATCTTTACTTCATAAATTCATGAATGCCAAGATGGCTTTTCAGGATACTTAGAAAACCACACTTAATTGAAGTTAATAAATTTCTCCTTCTCTGATCCCTAAGAGGAGAAAGGAGTAGAGTCTAGAAAGTACTGGAAGTTAATAGGGCTTGACTTTCACAACACCAAGTTAAGCTTTGCTCTAACCTCAAAGAGGTAAAAAAGGGTTGTACAAAAGTATTCATAGCTGCACTCTTTGTGGTGGCAAAAAATTGGAAAATGATGGTATTATTGGGGAATGGCTGAACAAATTGTGGTATCTGATGGTGATAGAATATTATTGTGCTGTAAGGAATTATGAATTGACTGGAGGGAAGGAAGGAAGAAAGAAAGAAAGAAAGAAAGAAAGAAAGAAAGAAAGAAAGAAAGAAAGAAAGA
>NC_058133.1:109947011-110013539 GCF_016433145.1 Gracilinanus agilis | reverse complement strand
GAAAGAAAGAAAGAAAGAAAGAAAGAAAGGAAGGAAGGAAGGAAGGAAGGAAGGAAGGAAGGAAGGAAGGAAGGAAGGAAGGAAGGAAGGAAAAGAAAAGAACCTGGCCACTGACAAGCAAGTTATTAAAACATGCCCCTGGACAGTCCTTAAAAGATAAAATATTTCTAGCATGGTTATTTGGAGTCAATTAAGGTGAACTGATGTTGGTAGCTATTTTATAGGGTATTACTGCTGTGCCTGTGACAATTAACAGTAGAAATAGTCATCCAACAGGAAACACCTCATTTAGAAGACAGTCCAAGGCATATTGAATGTACAGAGGAACATACTCTCCTGTCAGACACACACCCAAAGTGACAGTGGTTCAGGGAAGAAACAGTTTCAAGGAGCATGACCCCTGACAGCAGAGGAGAGAGTTGACTATTGAAGCAAGGGAGAATATCCCTAGCAGATGAGAACTGGCCTGAGCAAAGAACCATAGTTTTGACCTGCCTAACAAAGACATAACATCCAGGAAGAGGATTCCCACAAGAAGAGAAAAAACATTAGGGCCCTAAAGAACCAAAGGCTTGAGATATCTTGACTGCAACTGTTCTTACATGTGTATTTCACTACCATTTCATCCAGGTTTGTGTCTGCTCTTCCTATGAATGTTATATATATTTGAAGAAGACCGCATTTCATATTTAGGAAAGAATGTTATATAGCTACTGTACTTACCAGGCCATCTTAGTAAGTGCCTTTGCTTTGAGATAATTGTGTCTCCTAGCAGATTATTAAAGGGAAGCCCACAGCTAGGGGCTCATGAGCCCCAAAGTAATGGGAGTTTAGATGTATAGGATTATACTCATTAGAACCTATGAGAGTAGTCACACATGTCTTTCCCTGGGATACAACCCATAAAAACAAAGGAGAGATCCAGAAAAAGTTCTATGAGAAAATTTTGAAGAATAAGCTCATTTTCAGTTGGTAAGATTAGGGAATATATGATACAGATGATGGTATTTAAGCTGGACCTTGATGGAAAGGGAAGGGGGAAAGGAATTAGCATTTATTAAGCACTTACTTTGTGTCAGGCACTCTGATAAGCACTTTACAAATATTTTCTTATTTGATTTGAAGAAAAACATTTTCAGTAGTTAAAAGGAGTCAAAGAAAGAATGGATTCTAAGCATGGAGAGCAACCTTTGAGAACGCACAGATGACACAAGAACAGATTAAGACCAAGATCTAGTCTCGATTATTACATGAAAAGGAGTATGATGAGATAAGATTGAAAAGGCACATTGGAATTCGATTGTAAGGAGTCTTAAAAGCACTGTATTTTGAGGCTCAAATCCTGCCTCTGACACTTGCTAGTTGTGTGTCTTTAAGTTCTCTGTGCATCTGTGTCCTCATCTGTAAAATGTAGATAACCCTATCTGTATCATAATGATATTGCAAGACTCAAATAGCATAATGCAATGTTTTGTTAACCATGAAGTGGCATAAAAAAGTCAGCTGACTTGGGGATTATAAAGCACTATAGAAGTGGAAGTGACTTCTAGTAAGCAGTGTAACTGAAACTTGAACCCAAGTGATCTAGTTCCAAATTCATTGTTGTACAGAAGCTCGCATTGCTCTAAGCTGCCTAGAAGATTAGAAATGTTCAGTTGTGACTTATAGTGCATTAGCTGATTGAAAAGTGATAAAGGTAGAGTTGATTACAAGCTGTAAAACTGGAAGACATAGTAGTCACATAATACAATCCCTCTCATCTCAGAGATGAGAAAATTGAAGCATAGACAAGGGAATTGACTTACTCACTGCAACACAAATAGCAAAACTGACCCGAATCCAGGTCCTGTGATTCAAAATCTATTACCCTTTCCACTCTACTAATGTTGAGAAAGTCTTGAGGGGAGCAAGGGACTGGAGGTGAAGGAACTCCTATTATAGATGGATCCTTCTCAGTGAACCTCCGTGGGTATGGGAAGTAGGAATAAATAGTGTTCAAGGACTTAAGGAAAGAGGAGTTTAGAGGCTTTACTGTGGGAAAAAGAGAGCAGTTATGGCTACAGAGAGCTTTAATATCCATTCTGTCAATTCAGTAAGGTGTTTACTGTGGCCAGATTTGTCATCTTCACTGACTTAAGCTCAAAGGTAGGAATAAATTCAAAGTTCTACAGTTGGGTTCAAAAAATCAATTTCAAAAATATAGGAGGAGGGAAGTGTGGCTAAATAACAGTTCCTGGTGGGGAGGAGGGGTTCTAGTGGTTTATAAGCTCAGTATGAGCCAATGGTGTTCACATGGAAGAAAGCTGTTGTTATCCTAAGCTGCATTAAAAGAAGCAGAGTCTAGAACCCAGAGTATCCCACTGTATTCTGCCCTGGTTAGATTCCAGTATTGAGTTCTAGATAATCTATTGTAGGAAGGACAAGCTGGGGCACATCTAGAAGAAAGTCAAAACAAGCAAAGATAGTAAAAAATTAAAATCCATACCCTTCAAGGATCATAAAATTTAGAGATTACATGTTGCTGCCTTCATTATTTGAAGGACTGTAACAAAGAAGAGCAATTAGTCTTGTTCTGCTTGGCCCAGAGGGCAGAAGTAGGAACAACGGATAAGCTGCAAAGTGGTAGATTCAGATTTCATATAAGGATAAACTTAATAACAATTAGAATATTTAAGCAGTGGAATGGGCTGCCTCACAAAATAATACCCCACTCCCTGCCTTAGGAGGACCTCAAGCAGAAACTGAATGACTCATTTGTCAAATGTCAATCAGTCTACAGACATTTTAAGCACCTACCCTATGCCAGACACTATGCTAAGTACTGGGGACACATAGACATTTTATTGTATTATGATCTATAAAGGATATATTTACTATTTCTGTCTTTTTATATTTCTTTGTAGTCTCTATACCCTATGAAGTCTTCACTTATCTCTATGCCCTAATACATAGTCAATTTTTGTGGTGTGGAGAATATTCTTTTGAAGTTCCATTTGGGAGAATTTTCTAAGTTCCATAGATCCCTTCTATTTATCTTTCTGTACAGTTAGACTAATCCAAAACTGAAAAAAAGACGTTGAGGTCTTCTTTTACTATTGTTACTGTTTGCATTCTTGTAGCTCAGTTACTGTTTCTTTTATGAATTTGAATGCTAAAGTATTTAGCAGTTACACATTTATTACAGATATTGATTTGGTGACTATGGTTCCTTTCAGCATAATATGGTTTTTTATCCATTTTTTTTTGTTTTGTCAGAGAATAAAATTGCAACTCTTACTTCTTTGGATTCACTTAATGCATAGTAAATTTTTTCATTTCCTCAATCTTATCTGTTTTTCTTAATGCTTCTTGTAAGCAACAGATTGTAGGGTTGTATTTTCTGGCCAATCTGTCACTGTCATTCATTTTAATGGACTAATTTAATCCATTTACATCTAAAGTTATGAGAGTTGGGTTTATATTGCTTTCCATTTGTCCCTAACATAGATTTTTTTATTATGATTTTTTCCTTCTTCTGCTATAAACCCAGTACTATGTCACTTCAGTTACTTTAGTTTAATTTTTTTTAATGTAGCCTTATTGCCACTGGCTCTCTTCCCCTCACTCCTGATGTTTAACATCCTCTTCTTCCTTGCCTATTTGACCTTTGGAGTTTCACCTATTCGTTCTTTTGTCTTGCTTACTTTTATCTTCTTATGTAATTTATCTCTTCTTTTTTCCTCTCTCAGTCAAGTAGATTTCCCCCTTCCTCTCCTTCCCTTCAAGTAATCCTAACCATTATTTTTAAATTTTCATATTTGGTGTCTCTTTCCAGAGAGGATTTCTCTTCTCTCCATTATCCATCCTCATTTTCTGTCAACTTTTCGTGGCCCCAATACTAAACCAATCCTTCTCTATTCTCTGTATTCCTCATGGAATCAAAACTTCAAAGGTATCCTTTCTAAGCACTTCCTTCTAAGCAGTTTCTACTGCAGCCTTGTAGAGCTTGTCCCATGAATTCTCCCTTTCCATTGTACCTCACTCTCAGAAAAATGCCAGTTCCTATAAGTGACAAGAGAGGATACTACCAAATGACAGGATCCTTTCCCACATCTTCAGTTATGTAACCTGTCACTGACCTATACCCTCACTCTGCCTCAAAATCTCCTTCCTGGAGGAGCCCTAGAGGTTGCAATGTTAGAGAAAAGAAGGCAGCATGTATAGGAAAAATGTTATGAAGGTAGAAATGATAGGGCTTAACCACTTATCAGGATATGGAAAGTGAAGAACTGAGGATGTCACCTAAGATGTGAACTTAGGTGACTGAGAGAATGGCAGTCCCCTACTTAGGAAAAAAATATTAGGAAGAAGAGAAGGTTTGGGGGGAAAGATGATGAGTTCAGTTTTTAATATGTTGAATTTCAAATTTCTATAAGACATCTACTTTTTGGTGTCCAAAAGACAGTTGGAGATGCAAGTCTAGAAGTTAGAGCTGGACAAGTAGATTTGGGACACATCAACATAAAGATGATAATTGAGTCCATGGAAATTAATAAGATCACCAAGTGAAATAGTATCAAGGGAAAAGAAAATAACCCAGAATACAGCCCTGTGGGACACTACAGTTAGTAGGCCATGACCTAGTTAAAGATCCAGCAAAGGAACCTGGAGAGAAGTCATACAGGTAGGAAGAGAACCAATTCAGAGCCATGCCACAAAAATCTAGAGAGAAGAGAGTACTTGAGGAGAAGAGGGTGGTTGGCAGGATCAAAGGCTGCAGAGAGGTCAAGAAGGATGAAAATTGAAAAGAGGCCAGATGTGGCAGTTATATCATTGGTAATTTTGGTAATTTTGGAAAGAGCTATTTTAATTGAACAATGAGACCAAAGCTAGACTATAGAGAGTTAAAAAGAGAGTTTGAGGAAAGTGAATGGAAGCACCTATTGCAAAAGACTTTCTCAAGTTTAGCCAGAAGAGAGAAGTTTTATGGGATGATAGCCAATGGGAATGGACAGATCAAAGGAGGATTTTTTGAGAATGGGAGCAGCAAAGACATGTTTGTAGGCAGTAGGGAAGCACCCAGTAGACAAGAAGAATTTGAATATAAGTGAAAGGGTGGAGAGAATGAACAGGACTATATAGTAGAGAAGATAAAGTAGAATGAGATCACTTGTGCATTGGGATTATTTATTTGACTTGGTAAGGAAAAGGGCTACCTCTTCATGTGAGATAGGAATGAAGGAAGAACTAGAAATAATGCATTTGAGAGATGTGAGATGAGGAACAAGAATGAAGAGGGAGCTTTCTTCAAAAGGACTAAATGAACTTTCAGTGAAAGATGAGGCTAAGTTCTCAGATGAGAATATGGGGAGAGAGTCACAGAAAATTTCAGGAGGAATGAAAAGTTTTGGAATTGCTACTGTTGAGAGAGGAATAGTTAATTAGGGAATAGGATGAGTTAATTAGGGAACCGTAAAAAGATCACCTTACTTAAGTGAGGGCCCAGTTGAGATTTTGTAATATAAATTTGTAGTGAACCCACTCAGTATGGTTTTGTGGTTATAGATAGCCAAGGACCCCTTCTATGTGACAGAAGCATAATCTCTATTTGTAAGAAACTGAAAATATTTTTCAATGGTATTTCTGATCTAAAACCTTTTTTCCAGAATTGCTCTCCTTAGAAAGGTGAATGATGAAGACAGAAAGACTTTTTTTCATAAGGAAATAGATTGAGCGGACACTATAGTTTGTTGTCTTTAGGTTCCTACCTTCTCCATCCCTAAAACACACTCACACTACAAAATTCTCTATATTCCATTCAAAGGAAAATAGATTCCTTGGTGTTCCTCAAACAAGACAATCTATTTCCTGATTCTAGGCATTTTCACTGGTTGATATCTCCCTCCTCATCTCTACCTCATAGCTTCAATGGCTTCCTTCAAGTTAAAATTCCACCTTCTAAAGGATGCCTTTTCTAATCCATTTTAGTTCTAATTTCTCTCCCTATTTATTATTTCTGATTTATCCTGTATACAGTTCATTCCTATATGCAAGTATTTGTTTGCATGTTATTTCCCCCATTGAACTCCTAACTTTCTTTGTATCCCCAGCACTTACCATGATAGGCATTTCATAAATTATGATTAATTTATTAACTAGTTATTATCCAGAAAAGATTCCAAAAAGGTATTTTGATCTGAAGGGTGAAGTCCCTTCAAATCCTTTACGGGATTTGTCTAGGAAGGGATGGAATCCCATCTTTTGTTATTCGGCTCTTCTAGAATGTTAACCCAAAACATTTTTTTCTTTTACATATTATGATTCTTCTTCTTCAAGATTTCTTTAAGTATTGCCTCAAATCATCTTGGAGTAGATGGAGGGTATTGGGAGAAAGAGAAAAATGCATCAGTTTAGACATATCTCTCTCCAAGCTAAAAATATTTGCATATTCAATTAATGTTAAATTAAACAAAGTTGTTCCTAGGGTGAATCTGTTTCAGGAACCTAAGGATGACATATTACAGCACCCACTCAATCTACTGTGCCTAAAACAAAGAGTAGATTATTCTTTTCTTTTTTCAACAAGTTAGACTATGTGGTTTTGAGAGTTCCTTCTAATTCTGTGATTGAGAGGACTAGTGGGAACTTAGATTTATGCTGATCTCAGGGCCAACATCCAAGGTTCATTACCTCCCCCATCTTCTTTTTCATAAAATCACAAAGTTGGAGGTCTGGAGGCAGGAGGAACCTTAAAATCATCTAGCCCAACCCCCTCATTTTACAGAGAAAGACAGTGGGATCCAGTGATTTGAAATGATTTGCCCAAGATTTCAGTTTATAAATGTCAAAGCAAGATTTGAACCCAGGTCTTCAGACTCCAAATCTAGATGCCTTTGGATTATAGCACACTCTACTCCTCTGTGAACATCTTTATATCATTCAAGAGGTTGAGGAAGAGGGTGGAAGGACTAATCAGTAGCTTCATATATCCTCTGCTAGGTAGTTACACAGAAGAGGCTGCACGGTCTAATGGAAAGTGTATTAAATTAAAGTAAGAAGATTCTGGGTTGGAATCCTAGCTTTGACACTCTTTTTGACACCATATTTATAGTTCTATTAACAAATCACTTCCATTCTCTGGCCCCAGTCTCTTCATCTTTGAAATGAAGGAACTGTACCAAAAAAAATCACCTTTTCAGTCTGAAAAATCAGCTTGAAATCCTATGCATGACTTTTAACCTTTGGTATTTGGTCTTCCAACTTCCAATAGAAGTAATTCGGATGCCTACAGTGTCCTTCAGCTCTGAAAACATCAACACCACAGCCCTGGCTGAGTTTGGGCAATTCCTTCCGAAAGGTAAGAGCATGGACAGCTCCAGATGGTGGTGGTGAGAATAAGGCAACAGCTTCTGAGATTGCCTGTTTTGAGAGCTAATGGTCCAAGGTTCCTAATCCAGGATGGATTGATGACCATTGGTTCTTTTTTTTTTTTTTAAGTATTTTTCCATGGTTACATGATTCATTTTTTGCCACCACAAAGAGCATGGCTGTGAATATTTTTGTACAAGTATTTTTCCTTATTATCTCTTTGGGGTACAAACCTAATAGTGTTGTTGCTGGATCAAAGGGCAGACATTCTTTTGAAGCCCTTTGGGCATAATTCCAAATTGCCCTACAGAAAGGTTGAATCAGTTAACAATTCCACCAGCAGTGTATTAATGACCAGTGGTTCTAGATTAGGCCAGAAGAGTTCATTTTCTTTCAATGCTTTGTTACCTTGGAGAAAGAAAGAGACTGAGATGGTGGGTTTGTTAGGAAGGTGAGAAAGTTCAGAATTTGGTCCTTTGGGCCTTTAAAGGATTGTCACATGGCAGTTTGAACTTTTTCCTCATTCTTTGCCCCAAATCTGTTTTTCAGGTAGCCAAGTGGAACAACCTAAAGGCATAAGCCAAAGGCATCTGTACAAGTTTCTAAAGTAGTGAGCTAGTTGTGTCCACACTTTCTTGGAGGCATACCTCTTGCTGAGGGTGGACTCCCCACATTCATAAGATCAGTTGATAGGACTAGACCTTTCCACTTCTAGTCTAGATGAAGAGGTTGGAGGGAGAATGAGAGAAAGGAATAGGCCTGTTTTCTTCCTTTGGGGGCGATTATGCAAGACTGGAAGGTCAAATGTGGGAATTCCTTTTGTTTGATTATGCATATTTATTACAAGAGTGTTGTTTTTCCTTTTTCTTCAATAGAAAGAAAATAAAAGCTGAAAAATAAAATAAGAGAAGGAAATAAAAAGAAGAAAATAAGAGAAAAAGACTAGAAGGCCAATAATTCAGGGAGATCCATAACATTGAGTGTATCCCTGTGTTATGATTAGAGGAGATGATGAACAAGAGTTGCACAGAATGGATAGGGATGGAGAGATTGTAATAGGCAATGTTAGAAGGAGTACTCATAACACTGAGATCATGGAGCCATTGGTGACATCTCTATGTCCCAGTTTACAAAGGGCATCCTTTAAGATTTCTATATTCTAAAGAAATGCATTTATTATTGTTCAGTTGTTTTAGTCATATCTGATTCTTTCTGACCTCCCTATTTGAACTAGTGGTACAATAGATAGAGTACCAGGTCTAGAGACAGAAAGACTCATTTTCCCCAAGTTAAAAACTGGCCTCAGACACTTACTAGTTGTATAATAGTAGGTAAGTCACTTAACCCTATTTGCTTCAGTTTCCTCATCTGTAAAGCGAGCTGGAAAGGAAATGGCAAACTACTCCAGGATCTCTGCCCAGAAAACCTCAAATGGGGTCACTGAAACTGACTAAAACAGCAACAACAACATGGCAGCTGATATGATAAGATTTATTTAAAGAACCCAAGAGTGGTGATGGCAAACCTATGACACGTATGTCAGCACTGACACGCATAGACATTTTCGATGACACACGGCTGCATGTGGCCTCATACAGAGAAGTCTGGGGCCGCATGCCAAGGATGAAACATTTGCTGTAGTGTAGTGTAGACACTCTGTGCACTATAGATGACAATTCTACCTATATTAATTTACCTATTTCGGTTTATTAAATACAGTTATACATTATAATTATACATTTTTGTTATTTTAACTATAAATATTGAGAAATTATGGGGGTTTTCTCAAAGTGACACATATGGTGCAAGTTTTTGATAAAGGTCTAATTTCTAAACTATATAGGGAATTGAGTCAATAAGAGCCATCTCCCAGCTGATAAATGGTTAAAGGACATAAATAGGTTTCTTTCAGAGTAAGAAATCAAAGTTATCAATAGCCACATGAAAAAAATGCTCTAAATCACTTCTTTTTTTTTTTAAACCCTTACCTTCCGTCTTGGAGTCAATACTATGTATTGACTCCAAAGAAGAAGAGTGGTGAGGGTAGGCAATGGGGGTCAAGTGACTTGCCCAGGGTCACACAACTGGGAAGTGTCTGAGGTCAGATTTGAACCTCGGACCTCTGGTCTCTAGGCCTGGCTCTCAATCCACTGAACTACCCAGCTGCCCCCCCCAAATCACTTCTAATTCAAGAAATGTACATTTCAGACAACTCTAAGGCACAACCTTACATCCATTAGATTGGCTATGACAATAAAAAAGAATGCAAATTACGGAGGGAATGTGGGAAAATAGACCCTCCACTGCTGATGAATTTGTTAACCAGTCCAACCATTCTTGAAAGTAATTTGAAACTATGCCTAAAAAGCTATTTAAACTTCATGTTGACTCAGCTATACCACTACTAGGTCTGTACCCCAAGGAAATCAAAGAAAGAGGAAAAGGACATAGCAACTCTTTTTGTGGTTGCAAAGAATTAGAAGCTGGAAGGCTTCCAATCAATTGGTAAATGGCTGAACAAGTAATGGAATATGAATATCATGGAATATTACTGTGAAATAAGAAATGATGAAGGGAGGGATTTCAGAGAAACCCAGAAAGACTTGTATAAATCAATGCAAAATGAAGTGAGAACCAGGAGATCAGTTTATATGTTAATGAGTATCTTAAAGGTTATTGGTTTTGAAAGACTTAGTAACTGATCAATACAATGATCAGCCATAATTCCAATGAAATCATAGTGAATCATTCAGATGAAGGGCTAATGGACTCAGAGTACAGATTGAAGATTCTCTTCTATTTCCTTCCTCTTCTTGCTTTTTTTTGGGGGGAGGGGGGAAACACGGCTAATATGGACATTTATTTTGCATGTCTATAGATATTTTAATAGGTTTTATTTTTCTTGCCTTCTTTGTAGGTTAGAGAAGTGGGAGGGAACGGAAGAGAATTTGGAACTGGGGGGGGGAAGAAATTTGAATTTAAAAAGAAAAGAAAATGGTTTTGATTAGTCCAGAAAACTATCCTTGAGGTAATGCCTCAGCTATAGTTTAAAAGACTAGTACAGTATGGAGTATGGTGGCAAAGAAGAAAGGAGCTATTCATTCTCTCGTTCTCACCCTCACTCTTTCTGTCTGTTTCTGTCTCTTTGTCTCTTTCTTGCTCTTTCTCCCTCCCCCTCTCTCTGTCATTTTCTTTCATCTTCTTCTCCCTGGTATCTCTCTCTCTCCTTCTTTCTCCTTTCCCCCCAGTTTTCCCCTCCATTTTCTCCACTAGCTTCATCCAACATGAGGTTGTGGAAGAATACAGCCACCTCTTCACCATCCGTGGGTCAAATCCCAAGTTGGAGCCCTACATGCTACTTGCTCACATTGATGTTGTACCTGCACCTGAAGATGGCTGGGAGGTGCCACCCTTCTCTGGGCTGGAGCGTGATGGTTTCATCTATGGCCGGGGCACACTGGACAACAAAAACTCCGTTATGGTTAGCCTCACTATACCCAAAATGGGCATGGAGGGGAGGGGACATTCAGACATTTTCCCAATGTTAAGAATCCTCTACTTTCCCAGAGAATGGGGGAAAGCCACTGGGAGCTCTCTTCTCCTAGTAGCCTTATTCTCTAGAAACTGCTCTAACATGATGTGAATTTGCCTGTTCTGTCAAAATGTTTTCTGATCCCCAAAACCTTATCTCTGGAGAAATCTGAGCTGAGATTCTGAATATTCTCCTAGTGTTATTTTTCCCACTGGCTCTTGCTCACAGTCTTCCTGCTCTCCCTCTGTGGTTATGTCCTTCAGGCAATCCTTCAAGCCATGGAACTGCTGCTAAGAAGAAACTATGTCCCTCAAAGATCTTTCTACATCTCCCTAGGACATGATGAGGAGGTAATTCATAGCCTAACCCAGTGATGGGCAAACTTTTTAAAGAGGGGGCCAAAGGAAAGGAAATGCTCATCTCTCAGTCTGTTTCTAAGGCAACTCTTTCGAAGTTTCATTGTATTGTATCCTACTCATTTGTATTCATCAGATTAGGAATAATGTCAAGTGGCCCAATAGAACATTTCAGAGGGTTGCATCTGGCCTGTGGGCCCTAGTTTGCCCATCACTGGCCTAACCCATTAACAGAATCCCCAAGGAGTCAGAACAGCTCCCCAAGGTGCTGAGTTCCCAAGGCCCCATATCTTAAGCCAATTCTCTTTGCCTTTCAGCTATAAGAACATCATGTTTCTTTCTAATACTCATATTTCCCAGGGGATGGGTATAAGGCAGGATCTTCCAAAGCCTAGCTCTCATCCCCTGGAAGAGAAAGAAAGAAAGAAAGAAAGAAAGGAAGAAAGAAAGAAAGAAAGAAAGAAAGAAAGAAAGAAAGAAAGAAAGAAAGAAAGAAAGAAAGAAAGAAAGAAAGAAAGAAAGAAAGAAAGAAAGAAAGGTGCAGAAGAATTTTAATTTGTCACACTAGACTGTGTATAGCCTCCCTCTTCTTTCATACACACATACACACATTGGAGACCAGATTGGGAAGAGACAAGTGTGGGTCTATGATTGGACAGGTGTCTGGGGAACATGGCGCACAGAAGATTGCAGCTCTACTAGAATCACGAGGTATTCGACTTTCCTTCATCATAGACGAAGGAGGCTACATCTTGGATGGTTTTTTCCCTGGTGTTGAGAAGCCCTTTGCAGTGTGAGTAAAGTCACCTCAGCTTCTTGCTCTTCCAACTGGGCTGGTCCGCTTAGAACCTTTGAAGAGGTCTTATCTATCTCCTTCTGCCATTGGAGTCAAGTGGCTTTAGGCCATGCTAGCACAGCTTAATTTACCCCTCTCCTGCCTTTCCATTCCTAAATCCAACAGTCCAAAAGGTCCCATTCCATCTTATTGTTTAACCTTAGTTCTGGGGAACACATGACTGACACCCTAATAAGAATCTTAGAAGGAGCCCAGGCAGATTCCAGTCAGGCCATTTCTCTATCTAAAATCTTTCAATGATACTCTGTTGTTTACTGAATAAACTTTAATTTCCTTAGCCTGGCATTCAAAGCTCTCTACAATCAGGTACCACCCTATCTTTTCAACCTTCTCTCATAGCACTCTTCCTTATGTGTATGAGACTTTATCTAGCCTAGTACCCTCCACCTACCCTATGCCCTCCCAATTCCAGAATTTTATTGATGCCATTTCCGTTGTCCAGAATGCTTCCCCTACCCAAGCCACCCTACTGCCTTCATTGCTTGTTGACTTCCCATCCACCTTTTTTTTTAAACCCTTACCTTCCATCTTAGGATCAATACTATATATTGGTTCCAAGACAGTAAGGGCTAGGCAATGGGGGTTAAGTGACTTGTCGAGGGTCATATAGCTGTTAGGAAGTATCCAAGGTCACATTTGAACCCAAGTCCTCCCAATTATAGCCCCAGCACTCTATCCATTGAGCCACCTAGCTGCCCCACAGTTGACATTTAATAAGTGTTTAGTGAATTTAATTGTATCCTACCAGGATCTCAGTGTCAGAGAAAGGTGGCTTGAACCTCAGGCTACAAGTAGACTCTGCTCCTGGCCATTCATCAGCCCCACCAAAGGAGACAAGTATTGGCATCCTCGCAGCAGCTGTCAGCCGGTGAGTGGTCCTTCCCTGCCATGTACCCTCCACAAGGACATACTCTGGAAGTCCCAGCTCTTCCCCATTTCAGGCCTGAGAAGAAGATGATCCAGGTGATAGGGAAGAATGAGAAGTCAGGAATGGAGTGATCAGTCCAACCAGGCTCTTGCCTGGGTTCAATCAGGGCAGGCCAGGTAGACAGGGTTAGGTGGATCAGGTTATCCAAAGCAGATCATCAGAAAACAGAAGAGAATAGGGGAGGAAGGCCAATGTAAATAAAGAAGCAAATTTAACATCAAAACCAAGGAAACTTTGGTAGTAGAAGCCAATCACTATGCTAGATCTTTGCCTGCCTTTATTCTTCTGCTATATTCAAGTATTTGAGGACAGCGTCTCATTTGATCTACAAATCATTCCTGTAAAGGAGGTGCTATTATTGTCTCCATTTTATAGATGAGAAAACTGAGGCCAGGAGAAGTTAAGTGACTTGTCATGGTCACACAGGTAAGTGTCTGGGGCAAGAGTGGAGAAAGGTTGCCCACTTCCAGGCCAGCCCCCTCTCCACACCCCCACATTGCCACTCTGAGCGTGTCTGAGGGAACCATGTCTTTTTCAGGCTGGAGAAGACACCAATGCCTAACATGTTTGGAGACGGGCCTGAAAAGAGCTTGTTGGAGCAACTAGCCGGACAGGTATGAGCTAGAGAGGCCTAAGAAACAGGGGAGGGGGAGCTCTCTCTACTGAGGAAAGGATGATTATATCATCTGGGGCTGCAGAACCCACTGTCCTCCCTTCCTCCATCTCTTTGCCTAGAGCTAATCCATGGCCCAAGGGACCCACTACCCACCCCACCTCCACCTCTGGCACTAATATCATGCCAGTGTTGACCCAGGTCCCTCGGTTGGGAGTTATTCCTTCTCCACCCTCAACGCTCCAAGCATTCTGTTTGCCCCTTGGGAGCTTGGTTGAACAGTGCCCTTTAACCAGACAGACAAGCCCAGATGGGTAATCACAGCCTCACTTATTATTTCCCCGTGTTTACAGAGTCAAGAAAGCCCAGCAGGTCCCTGATCACAGGGCCCCAATATGCATTGTTGGTGTAGACCCAGATTACTGAGAGATTCTGACCTCAGACACACTGACTCTCACGTGCCAGCCCCATTGCCACCAGGCTCTGGAAATTCTGCTAACCTGACTCTTTCCCCTCTTAGTTTAGCTTCCCTTTGAATGTCATCCTGACCAACCTATGGATATTTGGACCTATCATGAAAAGGTAAAGAGTTCTTGTCCCTTTACCCCAGCCTCCCACTCTCATTTAACTGAGCAGTTCCTGTACAAAAGACCCCAAATTGGCCAGCTGGTCCCTCCTTTCCAAAGGGCATTGCCTCTAGCCCATGTGTTTAGTATCTCCTGGGTCTTTTTAAATCTCCCTAGTTCAGGGGGTGCAACTAATAGGCTCAGGGGATAAAAAGCCAGACTCAGAAGGTTCTGGGTCCAAATCCAGCCTGCAACTTCCTGTCTGTGTGACCCTGGGCAAATCACTTGACCCCCCCCCCCACTGCCTAGCTAAGAAAGGTATGTGCAGAAACATGCAAGCAATGTGAAGATGCAGAAAAGCAAAGGAGAGGAGTTTCCTCTACCTTTTTACACTAGCCCTTACTGCTTTTTTACCTTGGAATCAATACTTAATATTGATTTTAAGACAGAAGGTAAAGGGTTTTTTAAAAAAAAAATTTAAGAGCTACCTAGTAGAGTGAGGAGTTATTCCCCCCGTTTCTCTTACTCATCCGTTTCAACACCTCTTCTACTTCTTCCCCATTGGTTAGTTCTTCCTTATGTCTGACCTTGATCCCTCTTGTTTCAGAGTACTTGAGAAAAGTCCCATCACCAATGCAATGATCCGAACCACTGTGGCACTCACCATGTTCAATGCAGGGATTAAGGTAACACCCCTTGGGAATTTCCTCATCCTTGAATCCGTTCACCATCTGGGTGACTAGAGAAAGTCTCTCCTGTGTTACACATAGGTCCTTCTCCCTTGTCTGGCACACTCCAGACAAATATAGAATCGAGCCAACATGTCCGTGTCCTCTTTGGTGTGTACATCCAGTGTCTTTGGAAATATTAACTCTCCCTGTGTCCTGGAATGTGATCCATCCTGGCTCTCAACTACTCACTGTGTCTGTATAAACTTATGTGGCTTAGATGTGAGTTTCTGACCCAGGGCAGAGAGAACCTGTTTATAGTTTTCTGCATCTCCTTTGGAAAAGTGCACTGTACAACCCCAATTTGTTTACAAAGCAGAATCAACTGTTGCCTGCGACTTTTCTCCGAAACAAAAACACCTTTGCTTATAGACCCTCCAAACCCCCCGACATCCACCCCTAAGGTTCCTTCTTGTTCTCATTCGATGATCCTGCCTATGAGCCTACCTCTCACATGTAGTGTGTAAATCTGACAAGCCTGGGGCCAGATGGTGATGTTTAGTTGGTAGGAATATATTCTTGTTCCCTAAGAGATTGTTGGGTTTGCCAATGAGTTGTTGATATTGGGCCAGCAATGATAGATAAGCCTACCTGCCTAAGAAATCTAAACCCACGTTCCTCCTCCCTCCTCCCGGAGTCCAAGCCCCAAAGAAGTAAAAGGAGAAGTGACCCAGTCAGGGGTGTGGGACCCTTCTTACATACCCACACTTCAACTGTCAAGCCTGGCACCAGCCCCTGTCTCATGCCAGGTTCTGTGTTCTAACTGGGCTACTGTTAGCTTGCACCCATGAAAAACATGGCTGCAACATTTACACACTACACATGCTGTGGTCCTGTACCAACTGAGTGAAATAGGCACTTCCATTGGGCAAGTATTTATTATGTGGAACAATCAGTGGGATGAAGGAATTGAAGTCTGGGCTGATTTCAATGACTTGCCCAAAGTAATTCAGCCAGTTCAATGACAGATTGAGGTTTAGAATCCCGCTTTCTAATGACCAATCCAGTACTGTTGCCATGTAGATACAGAAGGTTTGGGGGCCATTCTCAGAATCCTGCCTAGGGGGTACAGTGCAGGGATATTGAGGAATAAGTACTCACCAAGCTGGGAGTTAGAAGGCCTGGTTTTGATCTTTGTTTTGACACAAACATGCTATATGACCTTGGGAAAGTCATCTCTAAATTCTGGGAATTTCTCTTCCACATCCTCTCCCCTCCCCGCCTCACCCCATCCCACCTCCATTCTGATCTGGCCTTGCAAGTTAATGAATGCCAGGCACCAAATTTATCCCCCCCCCCCCACCACCACCCTCAATTCCAAGATTGGCTTCCCAGTCTTAGAAGGGAATGGGCAGATTTTAAACATGGAAATGGTAGCTTCCTGCTATAGTGGAGAGAACCTCATTCAGAGATCCCAGGGATCAAGTGATGTCCAGTCGGGGAAAGGACTTTAGGCCTGCTCCTCTGGGTAATCACAAAAGCTGGAAAGAGCTGATGGCTGCCTTTGGAGAGAGCTCCAGGTAGTCAGTGAGCCAAGAGTGCTACTCAGTGGCCAGAATAGAAACAGCACCTGCATTTCCAAAGAACAGGCCATTTTGATATCCTTGGCCTGCTATAGAGAAAGCAGTTTCTTCAGATCTAAATCAAGCAATCCTCAAGAAAGACCATCAGCAACCCCCTGTGATGTAAACAGAGCCATCCCCAGGGGAGAAGAGGCACTTTAGAGGTCATCTTGTCCACCTCCCTTTTCCTTACATATTCAGAATTAGAAACACTCCATCCAAGAGCTGCAAGGGGTCATAGAGGTGATCTAGTCCAATATTCTTACTTTATAGATAAGGAAACTGTGGCTCAACTTGGTTAAATAATTTTCCCCAAATTTCATATGGCTGACTTGGAACTCAAAACTGGGCTCATTGTCATTTTCTGGGGCCACTAGGTGGCACAGTGGGTAGTAGTCTAGAATTAGAAGGACCCAAGTTCCAATATGGCCTTAGTCACTTACTAGCTGTGTGACCCTGGGCAGATCACTTGATCTCTGCCTATCTCTATTTCCTCATCTCTAAAAGAGGGATAATAATAGCACCTAATTCATAGTTATTCTGAGGGTCAAATGAGATAACAGACATAAAATACTTTGTAAATCTTCAAAGCATTCTATAAAAGCTCATCATCATTGTTGTTGTTGTTGTTGTTGTTGTTGTTGTTGTTGTTGTTGTTGTTGTTATTATTATTAGACAGCTCCGTGGCACAGTAGATAGGGTCCCCAGCCAGGAAGACTCATCTTTATGAGTTCAAATACAGCCCTTAAATACTTACTAGCTGTGTGACCCTGGGCAAGTCACAATTTCTTCATTTATAAAATGAACTGGAAAAGGGAAAAGCAAACTACTCCAGTCTTTGCCAGGAAAACTTCAAATTGGGGTCATGAAGAATCAGACACAACTAGAAAATGACTGAAAAAATTATTATTATTATTATTACTATCATTGTTATCATTATCCAGTAGCTGAATCATCATTGACTCTTGAAATTAGAAGTGATCTCAAAGGCCATCTAGCTCTCTCCCCCACTTCCATAGCATATCTTGCTTAGTGGGCATCCAACTTCTGCTTAAATATCTCCAATGACAAGGAGCTCACCCCCCCGTTTAATCTTTGGACTACTCAGAATGTTGGGAACTTCTTTATATTAAACTGAACACAACTTCCTTGTAACTTGCACCCTTCTACCGCAGGCCCTGGTTCATTTCTCTTGTGCCAAGCAGAATTCATCTAAGGAGGTAGCTCTGTTAATGTGAGATTCGTCGGCAGCTATGAAATCATCCCGTACATCACCCTATTCCCTCCCCACCCCCAGGCTTCAGTAAAGCTCCAGACCTTTCCAACCTTCCTTTCCCCATCCAGACTTACATATCCTATGTCCAGTCCCCCCAGGGTTATCATTCTAACGTGACATTGGCTGATATAATAAACCAAGTCACGTCACCATGCCAGTGGGTCACTGGGTCACTGTATTGCCCCCTTCTAGGAAACATGTTAGTATCTTATTCAAGGTTTTCTTGCGATGAAATATCTCTGAAATACCCAACATCTCCATGAGGCAAAGTGGAAAGAGCCCAAGACTCAGGGACATGAGACTTGAAGTCCATTGTTGACTCTATCACTGAGTAGTTGGGTCAATGTCTACAAGCAGCTAGGTAGAATCGTAGATTAAGTGCCAAGCCTTGAATTGGGTGATCCTGGGTTCAAGACTGGCCTCAGACATGTTCTAGTTGTATGACCCTGGATGAGTTCCTTAATTCTATTTGCCTTGCCCTTGCCCTTCTTTCTTAGAGTTGTTACTAAGACACAAGGGTTTAGAAAACAATAAGGTTAAATTAGATAGCCTCTGAAGTTTATTCCAATTTCAGCAGGTGATTTTATGAAATAGCCATCCACTAAGGGTCAAGAGCTATGTGTTCTGTCTCTGACACTAAATTAGTCTGTGGCCTTGGATAAGTCACTTCCCATCTTTAAGTCTCAGTTTCTTTTTTATGTAAAATGAGAGGGTTGGCCTAAGCGACCTATACTTTCAATCTATGGTGAATCAAAATAGAAGAAACTCTATGACTGGAAAAAGACTTTCTCAGTAATTCCACTTGAGATCCAAAGATCTGGAAATAGAACTAGGAGGTAGGAATCAGAATCACAGAGCTGGAAAGGGACATTAGAGGAAATCTGTCTACCATCCTCATTAGATGGATGTGGAAGCTGAGCCTTCCCTGCTTCATAGACTTCACACTGTGCTCTGTCTCCAGCCCTGAAAAATGAGCATGTGTCCCCTTTCCCAACATCTAGACAGCCCAAGAGCCAAGACAAGGAGAAAAAATAGACCTGCAGCATTAAATGTAACATCCTGGGGCAGGTAGGTAGTTCAGTGTATAGAGTGAAGACAGAAGATACAGGATTCAAATTTGGCCACAGACATTTCTTAGCTATGTGACTGTGGTCAAGTCACTTAACCCCAGTTGCCTATCCCTTACCACTTTTCTGGCTAGGAACCAATACTTAGTGTCAATTCTAATATGGAAGGTGAGGGTTTAAAAAAAAACAAAACAAAAAAATATATAACAGGGGGCAGCTGGGTGGCTCAGTGGATTGAGAGCCAGGCCTAGAGACGGGAGGTCCTAGGTTCAAATCTGGCCTCAGACACTTCCCAGCTGTGTGACCCTGGGCAAGTCACTTGACCCCCATATATAACATCTTCTGCTTTCTGTGGCTTAATTTTCCCAAGAAATTGACTGATAGAAGAACATTTCCATTTGCTAGACTCTCTGGCTTCTCAACAATCCTTTAGTAAGCTTGGCTAAAGGGAGCCTGCCTGGGTCTGTTGAAGTCTAGGGTTCGTTCAAACATTAGTATATGGAAGCAAAACATATCATTTTTTTTTTCTCCTCAGGTAAATGTCGTCCCCGCAACAGCCCAGGCAACAGTCAATCTTCGGATACATCCAGCCCAGACTGTCCCTGAGGTATGATCCAGAAGTTTGTGGGGATGTAGCAAAGATGTATGATCCTCATGACCCAGAGATAGACATTCTCCTCTTAAGGCTCATTGGTCTTCTCCAGAAAGGGGGTGGCTCCAACAGGTCCCCAATGAGCCTTCTTCAAGGGCTATGTTCACTATATCAGTTGGTATCTGTGTTCCCTCTGTGCCCTGTTTAACAAGCAGTTCTTGGCTGTCATGAAGATAAGTGGGTCAGGGTAGTAGCAGAAATAACAAAGAATAATTAGCAGAAGGCTTGCACTGGAGTCCCAAGTCTGTCACTTATCATCTCAATGGTTTATTTTCCTTATCAACTAAAAAAAAGGGTGTCGAATTAGAAGTCCTTTCCAGCTCCAAATTCTATGATCCCGTGATTTGTCACCTGTAAAATGGGTGGAATAATACTCATTTAGGACTTTGTAAGGTTTGTAGAAGAACTTTAAAAGCCTTAAAACCTTATAAAAATATGAGTTGTTAAATGATTTGGCTTAGATACCTTTGAGACTCTGGGCTACTGTTATCTATTTTCCCTATTTGGGTTTAAGTAATAATAGTCATTTCTCTCTGAACTTTAATTTTCTTATCTCTAAGTGGATGAGGTTCACCTAGATGACTTCCAACATCCGTTCCAGCTTTAAAACTAATATTTTAATAGCTTTTTTTTATTTTGAATTTCAAATTCTTTCCGTCCTCCCTTCTCTCTTTCCTCTCCTCCTCCTGGGGATGGTAAGCCATCTGATATGGATTTTACGTGTACAATCATGTCAAATATTTACCCATATATTTTGTGGAAGAAAACTAAAATAAAAATGAAAAACAAAAAAATGAAGAAAGTGAAATATGGTATGTTTGGTCTGCTTTCAGACTCTTATCAGTTCTTTCTCTGGAGGCAGACCACTTTTCAGATTCGTTTTTTATCATGAATCCTTTGGGATTGTCTTGGACCACTATTTCTGAGAATAGCAGAAATTCACAGTTGTTCATCAAACAATATTGCTGTTAAAGTATACAATGTTTTTGTGGTGGTGCTCACTTCACTTTGTATCCGTTTATATAAGTCTTTCCAGGTAAAAACAAAATTCTTGAGTCAGTCTTGATTAGCAATAGCAGATATTAAATCAGCTTCCCCACTGAAGTCCATCAGTCTTCTTGGATGACCTCTCCCTAGACTAAGGCTGCAAGAGCTCGGAGAACACTGCTTTCATTCTTCTATTATGAGGTCTTGTTTTAATATCAGCTGGAGGAAAGAAGGAAGGAAGGAAGGAAGGAAGGGAGGGATGGAGGGAAGGAGNGAAGCAACATAGTTAAACACAAGCAATTGTGAAAAAGACCCAGGGACTGAAAGGTAACTACAAGTCAGCAGTATGCAGGACTGGCAAACCAGCCAATGTGATCTGAGGCTATGTTAGGAGACAGAGCATTCAGGAGGAGGGAGTGAAAAGGCAAAGTGCCTTCCCTCGAGGCCAGTCCCAATTTACTGTGTCCAGGACTGGGTGCCATAAAAGGAAGGAAGGAAGGAAGGAAGGAAGGAAGGAAGAAAGGAAGGAAGGAAGGAAGGAATGAAGGAGAGAAGGAAGGAAGGAACGAAGGAAGGAACGAAGGAAGGAATGAAGGAACGAAGGAACAAAGGAAGGAAGAAAGAGAATGAAAGAAGAAAAAGAAAGAGGGAGGGAAGGAGGAAGAAAGAAAAGAAGAAGGAAGGGAGGGAGGGAGGGAAAGAAAATTACAAGCAACATCCTATTATAACATCTTTGTAAGCTAACTATAATTTGGGAGAAATTGGGGCTAGATATATAAATTTGAGAGTCGCATGCACGGAGATGATCATTAAAATTAAAGAAATTATAGAAGAAGATAATGTAGAAGAGAAAAATGTCCAAGATAAAGCTTTACAGGACATCTCATACCTGACAGGAGGCAGTCAAGTTAAGTCAGGAATCATTTATTAAGCACTTGTAAACCAGCAAAGTTGTTTCAAAGTGGAGCAATCAGTCAAGTAGAACCAGTAAAAAGCTGAGTCACAGAAGCCAAGGGAGGATATGGTATCAAGAAAAAAAAAAAAAAAAAGGGAGACTAACAATGTAGAACCTTAGAGTTAAGGACTAAAAGATAAGGACTTAAAAAAGGCCATTGGATTTGCAATTACAAACTGTCAATCTTGTCAAGAGCAGTTTCATTTGAATGGTGCTTTGGGAAATCAGATGACAGAAGGTTGAGAGCAAATCTGAGAAGTAGAACCAGTGGAAGTCTAGACAAACATTTGTTTATTTGTGTTTTAAGTTTAGAGTTCTAGTTTAAGTAACTACAGCTAAACATGATATTAGGAATGAGAGATTTCAAGAGCAGATATACAAATAAAACTTGTATTTTTAACCAAAGTGAACCAGACCAAAGCTCAGGTGCTAACCTGGACAGAGAGGCAACATGGCATAGGAGATGGGGGCAAGGGGGCAGGGGGAGGGGGGGCAGGAAGAACTAGTTTCAAGTCCTGTTTCTATCCTATAATGCACTGTATAACCCTGGTCAGGCACTTAATTTCTCAGTGCCTCCAGGTAACTCTCCCAAACCCTATTAGTCAGTCAGTCAAAAAATGCTGGTTAAGTATCTAGAAGGAAAGGCAAAAAAGCAACCCCAGCCCTAGAGGGAGAGACAACTTGTAAGTAAATAAAACTATACATAGATAAATATTAAATAATAAATATGTAGACACAAACACATGTGTGTGTGCATGTATACAAGAAAAACTGGGCACAACAAATGACTAAAAAACAAACATATACACGTACCCATGTATATCTATACAGGCACATACACATATGTGTGTATACACACATATGTGCATGTGTTTGTGTTGTAGTGTTAAATGTATGGTGGAGTTCTGATATTACATGCATGCAATTTCTATTTACACATGTAGATATGTACGTGTAATATAAGTTGTATACACACTACATGTCAAGTATTATTATAAATAACATGATGTTAGAAATTATGTAATTGTATATGATATAATAGAAATAATTATGATTATATATAACTATTATAATAATGAAAACTACTATATGAAGGTATACATTGTAATGCAAGGATGCAACAGAAGCTTTTGCTCTTGCAAAAGTCAACTGTAAACAGCCCTGGCAGTTAAGTCTTAGAATCTTCACAAAAAGTCAGTTGGAGTCTGAGGCTTGAAGAGAGCTGAAGTTCCAACTGAAGCTCTGCTTTTGGCTTTGGGCTTGGGCTTGGCCTGTGCCTTTGTCTCTGGGCAATTTGAACCTAGCTGATTTCTCTGGACCTCTCCCTGACCTCTCCATATTACATTCCTGTTTATATTCCCTGAATTTCCTTTTGGGCTCTGGGAGGAAGGGTGGTTTTAGTGATTAGACATTTGTGGATTTAGTTTTCTGTAGGCAAGTAGGACATCTTTAAATCAAGCTATCCCTTATTTTATTGATCTAGTAATTGCCTTACTTTAAAGCAGTCAAATCTTCCTAACTGGGAGGGCAGGTTCTCTCAGTCTAACCCTCTCCTGTGGCCCTTCCCCCACCTTCAGCTTTCTCTCTAGTGGTTGTTACAAAACCCTAAACCCCTCTCTCCTTCTGATTAACCCTGATATTAATAAATCCCCTTTGTTACTTACTCAAAGCCTCTGGTGAATCATTGTATCGAAAATTAAGGCAAGGGCTAAAGAGGGAAGGATTTCTTTTCTTTTTATTTCTTGAAGGAACTTTGGGCATCCATCTTGGTAGGAAGTCCTTACCCAAGACTTCCTGCAGGCATCAGTTTGACTGGCAGTAAGGAGCCCTCTCGACTCCTCCCTCAAGGGACTTTAGAAACTAACAAGAGAAGCCCTCTAGCCAGATTTAAACATTTCTGACTGGCCCAACTCCTTTGTGTATATAGAGATACCTTTCCTGCCTTGGAGGGTTCAGCCTATCTTCCCCAGTGTCCTCTGTCTCTAGCCTCCTGTGACTAGCCTGTTTGAACAGACCTCCTGAATACTCACATCTACTCCTTACCATCCAATATACCACCTCATTCATCCCTTCCCTAAACTCAGCTATCCCCTTCATTTCTCCTCCCTATCACCTCATCCACCTTTATCCCTCCTTTTATCCAGAGTATACCTCACATCTATATAACAATATATGTAGGTTGTTTACACACTATATAGTAAATATTATTGTAAATAGTAACTAATATAATAATAGAAAGTATGTAATTATATATTATGCAATAGAAATAATTAAGATTATCTATAATTATTATATAATAATAACTATTATTATATATGGGTGTGTATATATATAACACTATGTAGTTTCTATACATACTGCATATAAAAACTATTATATATAATAACTTTTAATAGAAATAATAGAGGCACAGTAGATAAAGCACTAGTGGCAGGAAGACCTGAGTTCAAATCTGGATCCCTGTGTGTGTGTGTGTGTGTGTGTGTGTGTGTGTTTGTGACCCTCAGCAACTCACTTCATGTCTGTCTGCCTCAGTTTCCTCATCTGTAAAATGAGTTGGAGAAGGAAATGGCAAATCAGTCTAGGATCTTTGCCAAGAAAACCCAAAATGAAGTCACAAAGAGATGGCACCACTGAAATGACTGGATGACAACTTCATACATACCTATAGAGCAATATACATGTACAGTACATGTAGACACTTGTACAGATATAACATATGTGTGCAAATATGTGTGTGGTGTGTCATATGCACATACATGATGTACACAGAGTAGATGGAAGGTGTCCTCTGAACCTTTCAGAGCAGCTGCCCTTCTCCACTGGTAGAGGGAGTTTCCTCATCATCCTTCTCTACGCCAGTGAAGTCACAGAGCAGCCAAACAAGACAAAACCAAGGCCAGCTCCCTGCCCTGGATCTGTTAAGGAACATCAGTGGGTGACTACAGTGTGGGGAGAGATATCACCACACACAAAACTGGGCTCAGTTTGGAATCCCAAGACCTGATTTCAAATCTCGTCTCAGCTACTTAGGACTGATGTGAACTGGGCAAGTCACATCCCCGGGATTTAATTTTCTCCTTTGTAAAATGATGGAGCTGGACTATGTCTGAGGTCTCTCCCAGCTCTAAAACCATGATTCTTGAGGCAGTATGGTGCAGCAGGGAATAGGCAGAACCAAAAATCCAGACTTCTAGTCTTGGCTTTGCCATTTACCCACTGTGTGACTTTGGGAAATTCTCTTAATTGCTCTGAGCCACAGTTTCTTCCCCTATAAAATGGGAACAATGATGTTATGGTGAAAAGTTATTTATAAATCTGACCTCAAACACATTCTATCTGGGTGACCCCAGGCAAGTCACTTAACCCCTACTGCCTAGCCCTTACACTCTTTTGCCTTGGAACTGATACACAGTATTAATTCTAAGACAAAAGGTAAGGGTTTTTTTAAAAAATAGAACAAGTAATAGTAGTGAAAGGCAAAAAAAAAAAAAAAAAAAAAAAAAAAAAAAAAAACCCAGAGCAGCTGCCCTCAAGAGACTCACATTCTAACATTTTAAAGTATTTCCCCATCTAATTTTTGTTTATTTATTTGTTTGTTTTGACCCCACAATATAGTAGAGTTGATTGACTGTACAAATGGGGAAACAGGTTTAGCCTTTTGCCTAGAGCAGTGATGGAGAACCTATTAGAGGGGTGGGCGATGTCCTCGGATGTATGTGGAGAGGGGGAGGGGAGCAGCCCACCCCACCACCCATCTCTCTGACTTTCTAGTAGCGAACTCTGTACTGGGACAATGAGGCATATGCCCACAGAGAAAGCTCTGAGTGCCCCCTCTGGCACATGTACCGTAGGTTCATCATCACAGCTCTAGAGACCCACGCTAGAGAGCAGTCTCACTGGAACTCAGACCCCCACCCCAAGGGGTATTCATAATCTCAGGAAATCCCAGCATTCCCCCAACTTGGGATCTTTCCACTAATTCCCCTCCGCCCTAGCATCATTGTGGCCCTTTCCAAAGGCATGTTTTCCACCCAGCTGGAGCCTTTCCCTCATGACCATGGAAATATCTCCCTGGATTTGGCTCTCCTCCATGCCTATGCCACAGGGCCTTCCTTCCTAAGCTCATTAGTACGAATCTCTCTGGAATTCTCATGTGAGGTTCTTCCTTACCACCACCACCCCCTTGGCATCTGGGGAAAGCCCTCATTGTCTAAAAACCCCCAAGCCAGTACTCTAAGGCTGTTCTTTCCCCAAACCAGCTCCTAAAAGCACCAGAAAAAAATCTCTCAAGCACTCTAAAGGAACAGCTAGGTGGCTCAGTGGACAGAGCACCTTCAGGAGATCCTGGGTTTGAATCTGACCTCGAAACTTCCAAGCTATGTGATCCTGGGCAAGTCACTTAACCCCATTTGCCTTGTCTTTGCCCTTCTAAAAATAAATAAATACAATAAAATAAAGTGCTCTAGAATCAGTCACTCTTATATAGGTGTAGAAGAATTTGCACTACAAAATTAGGCAGCTGGGTGATAAAATAAAGAAAGCTTTGGGCTTGGCTTGAGGAATACTTGATTTCAAATCCTGCCTCAGACCCTTAATAACTCTTTTACCCTCTCTCAGCATGTTTCCTCTTTTTTTTTTTTTTAATCCTTATCTTCTGTCTTAGAATCAATACTGTATATTGGACCCAACACAGAAGAGCAGTAAAGGCTAGGCAAGGGGGGTTAAGTGACTTGCCCAGGGCCACACAGCTAGGAAGTGGCCAGATTTGAACCCAGGATCTCCCATGTTAGGTCTGGCTATCTAGTTGGCCCCAGGATCAGTTTCCTTTTCTGTACAAGGGAGTTATTATGTTATAACCCACCTCAGAACTGTTTTGAGGATTAAGTGATGCTATAGGGACCGCACTTGACAAATCTTGAGTACTACGTAAATGCCAGCAACAAAGGAGTTCCACAATGGCTAGCATCATGTTACACAATGATTCATAGTATGATTACTCAAGAATCTACAGTTGTTGTTGTTGTTCAACAATATCCAACTCGTCATGACCCCATTTTGTTTTTTTTTTTTAGCAAAAGTACTAGAATGGTTTGTCATTTCCTCCTCCAGTTTATTTTACAGAAAAGGAAACTGAGGTAAACAAGGCTTAAGTGACTTGTCCAGGGGTCACACAGCTAATAAGTGGCCAGATTTGAACTCATGTCTTCCTAACTCCAGGCCCACTGCTCTATCCATGCACCCACCAGCTGCCCAGAATCTACATTATTATGACTTTGTTATTATTATTATTCCTCATATTGGATGTGTGCATTTCAGCTTTAAGTTGGATTATTCATACTCATAGATTCTAAAGGCAGGAAGCGTCTTTAGAGGTCTTATGACTGTAGATAAAGAAAGCAAAGCCAAGAGAAGTGTTTTATCATTCAGTAAGGATTATGTCTTCCTCTCTTGTGATATGTTATAGATCCTGTGGGGTGGGCAAAAGAGGAATAAGAAGAGGTTACTGGGAAGCCAACTTACGCTCAAAATATGGAAAACCTTTTTATTAAAGCTATTCAAGAATGGAATGTGCCACTTTGGGAGATGGTGAAACCCACTCCCTATCATTAGAAGTATACAGACCAACAGCGGATGACTTGTGGTTTGCAGAAAAGTGTTAAACTCAAATAGAATCTGCATCCCTGTTGTCCGTATATTGATTTAGAAGACCACAAATTAACATTATCTATGTCGTATTGTCCTTTTAATCATTTTATTAAAAATTGCCCAGTTACATTTTAATCTAGGTCAAGAGTTTGCCAGTTTTGAATTTGACACATCTGCTGTAGAGGAAACTCTTCCATAGGGTGAGAAATGGGGTTAGATGACCAAATGTGCCCTCCCATCTCTCAAGATTCTATAAGATGTTACCTCTGCCTTTAAGGAGTTGACAGGCTAGTGCCACAGGTTCAGAACTGAAAAGGCCCTGAGGATTCATCTACTCTGAACCTCCCATTTTACAGATCATTAACACCCAAAAAAAGAAATGTGACATAACATTGGAGACTCGTAGATTTGGAATTCAATGGTATCTCCTAAACCATCTATTCCAACTCCCTCATTTTACAGATGAGGAAACTAAGACCTAGAGAGATAAAATATCCAAAGTCACACACTCAATAGCAAAGTTCAGATTATACTCAGAACCCCAGCCTTGAACCCTGGGTCTCTTTCAACTGCATCACTCTGATTCTCTCATGGCAAGTTAGTGGGAGGAGGAAGGAATAGGGGCTAGAATCCAAGTTTCCTGAGTCCTAGTTCATTACTTTTCTCATTATCCTCTGGTTAGAGGAAAGCAGTTATGCATAAAATGCAATTAGAGACCAATACAAAGCTCCATGACTTCTGTATTGCATTTTAGGAGTGCTAGAGCAGTTCTAGAGATGGAGAGCCCAAGGCCCTTCCTTTACCTGGAGGACTCCACCTATCTCATCTCTCATTACTCCCTCCATTCCATCTGGGAGAATCTCCTTACTCTCTAAATAGCTTGCCTCCTCCCTCTTCTATGTCTTTGCAAGGAACTTTCCATTTACTTGAAGGATCTCTCACCAACTGTCTGCCAGTCCAGAAAACCTGCCGTGGTCCACTCCAGCTACCCCAACCTACACTTTATCCATCTCTTCGGTCTTCCTTGATTTGGTTTGCACTGTATTCCTATTCTCTTCCACGCAAACCCCCAACTTTTAGTGAAATGAAGGTTTCTATTTCTATTTCCCAAGTATCTGGGACAGGGCACACATAGAGGAGTACCTGCCCCAGGGGAGCATCTAGCCTTATGGCCCTCTCACACAAAATATAGATCAGGTGAGGCTGGTGTAAATAAAGGGGCACTGAGAAAGGCAAGAAGAATTTGTTTAGCACCTACTAAGTGGTTTACAAATATTCTCATTTATAGGGGGCCATGCCTCTATATGATTTTTTGGGGTCCTGAGCGGCGTGGTGGCATAGGATGGTTAAAGCAGGAGAAAGAAAATGAGAACAACTAGACTAGTGGTTAGCCCATGCTGTTCCAAAGTCTGTGGGCTTGGGAGTTTATTATATACTGGTTTCAAACAAAGAACACAGCTATGAAGGGGTAACAGATCATACATAACCCATTAAAGTCTAAAGAGTAAAGGTATAAGTACCAAGACAATGGCCAAATTCCAACCATCAATTAGTGGGGATAATTCTGGGAGAGGAAATATCCCAGGGAGATGCTCACCAGTCAAATCCTAAAGGAGCCAGTTCTAATATGAATATGCACTCTTATCTAATTAACATTTGTTAGGAAAGGAATCATTAACTCAGTAGATGCTGGTCTGCCACTTCAAAGCTCTCCAATAAGAATTGTAAAAAAGGTGGGGATCAAAGACTGAGTCAAAAGAGGAGCCTCAGATTTTTATCTTAGATGGCCCATTCAGTCTGCATCCTGACATGCAGTGCAGAAAATCATACACACAGTTTTACTTGCTGATGATTTTGTAATGGGATCCAGATAAAATATCTGTTACAGACTCTGTTTCTCTAAATGACTCCTAATAGCCTTCTTGGAGGGATCAAGTTGATTTTGGATTAACCTACCTGCTGGTACCAGAGCCTTTTGGGGCTCAGGTGACCAGGACCAAACACAAAGACTGCCTCAGCCTGGATTGGTCACGTAGGGAATCCAGATAACAGGCCCTAAATTTGATCCTATTTCTCCAAAGGCTTTAATACATAGAACGGCTTCCCACACTCATTTGTTTCATTTTGTGGACACTACAACTTTAGGAGGTAGATGCTATTATTATCTCCATTTTATACTTAAAGAAACTGAGACAAATAGGGGTTAAATGACTTGCCCAGGATCATACAGCCAGGAAATAAGTGAGGTCACATTTTACTTAGGTCTTCCAGATACCAAGGCCAGTGCTCTATCTACTAGGCTACCTAGCTATACCATAAAATGAGTGCAAACTAATTGTAGCTGAATTAGGATAGAATATCTGGGTCATAGGACCATAGATCTATAGCTTGTAGTGATTTTGGAAGCCATTAAGTCCAGCCCTCTCATTTTATAGAAGAGGAAACTAAGGCTAAAAGAGCTTAAGTGACTTGCCCAACGTCACATGTACATAGCTGCTAACGAGAAGCTGGGTTGAAAGGAGGGAGTTGAGACAAGATAAATGTGTTGGGTTTTGAGCCAACACATCTGGGATGGACTCCTGGCTGCTTGCTACCTTGTGTCACTTGAGGCAAGTCACTTAATCTCCAGGAGTCTTAAGAAGGGGCTGGACTAGATGACCTCCAAAGTTCTTTCCAGCTCTAGATTTATGATCCTTGAGGATAAAAGATTAGAGAAATAAGGCAGCTGGGTTTGGATGATTCAATGAGGACATCTCCCTGGACCAAGCTATTATTCATGCTTGGGACAGAAGTTGGACAGGGCATCTGCCTTCCATGGGGGTGGGGGATGGAGGAGTTTGCTAGGATAATGTTCTCAAATTCTGCCTCACTGGAGAGAATCCAAGCCATCTTGGCGACCTCTAAGTGTAAAGCAATTCCTCCCTTCTCAGAGACAGTCTCAGATCAGGAACATAGCCATAACCAAAGAGTGCAGCCCCTGAAAGGAGGAATGAGATATGGATCCCCCAAACATCTCCTGGGCCCATCCCAGGGTAGTTCCATTGGGCTTCCCAACAGATTTCACTTCTTGGACACTCCCTAGGATTAAATCCTGTCAGCTTTCTCCCATCACACTCACCTTAGAGTGTGACTGCCTTGGGTTACAAGCTCTGATAACCCCACACCAAGTGCTATCAGTTACAGAGAGAAGAAGCAAGGAACATCTCCCCCAGTTCCTGCCTTGACTGCTGAGATCATTTTCCTGGTTCTATATGTAGCTGATTACAAACAGGAAGCAGGGACCCCCAGGGAGGGGAAATAGGATTATGTGAACCTTTAATCACTAATATGAGACACCCATGGACTAGACAGGTCCTTTAGAGTTCCTCATGTCCATCTGCCTTCCTCAAGGTGAGACAATGCCACCACCGCCCACCTCCAATCCAAAGAAACAAGAGTCTCTCTCCACTCTCTCCTTTCTCCCTCCCAGAAAAGAGTATGCCACAATCACTCCCAACCACTTAGTCGTTGGTTATAAACCATTAGAAGTTTGTCTGGATGTCCGATCCAAATTCTCCTCCATCCCCTCCTCCCCGTACTCCACCGTCATCTCTGGCTCATTGCTTTTCTTTGTACCCTCAGGAAGGATCAGGAAGGAACAGCTGTTTGCTCCCATCTGCCAAAAACTCTATTTGGAATTTACAGAATGCTTGAATTGGAAAAGACCTGAGGCATCATATAGTCTAGTGATGGGCAAACTATTCCCCTTGGGCCAGATCCAGGCCTTAGTTTGCCCATCACTGCCTTAAGCAATTCCCTAATAACTACAGCTGGATGTGGGGGTTTACTGATTAGGGAATTGCTTAAGGGAGTGATGAGCAATCTACAGCCTAGATCTGGCCTGAGGGGAATAGTTTGCCCATCACTGACTAGTCCAAACTTAATCTGAACAGGAATTTCCCTCTACAACACCCCTAATAAGCCTGGCCTGAAAAAGGATTGAACAGCTGTCACTCAAATCAGTGACTGGGAACTACTCAGTGATAGAGAACTCTCTTGCCCTTGAAAGGAAGTTTTTCCTTGCATCATGCCAAAATGCTTTCACAATTTTTGCCCATTAGCTGCTCACTGGGATCCCCATTTTGGTCAAGATCATAAGATGGTAGATTTAAAGGTACAAAAGGACCCTCAAGGTCTTCTGGTTCAACCTCATTTTGCAGATAAGGAAACTGAGGTTCAGAGATGTTAAGAATTACTCAAGAGGTTAGCCATCTTATAGAAAATGAAATTTCCCCTGTGACCTAGAGATAACGGGTTAGCGCCGAATGAGGTCAAGAGAAGCTGCTAAGGAGGAAGGAAGGTTACTAGACTGGAATAGGGAAGAGTGTCAGTAACAGGGCTCCAACATTTTTCGAGCTACCAGGCATGGGGGACTAGATTTGTGGATCAAAGATGGGAATGGAGAGGAAAGAAGAAAGGAACAAACATTTATTAAGCATCACTGTGCTAAGCACTTTACAAAAATTTTCTCATTTGATCAGTGGAGCAACTACTGGCACAGTAGATACAGCCCAGGGCCTGACATTAGGATAGACCTGAGTTGAAATCCAGCCTTACTTATTTACTAGCAGTGGGACCCTGGGCAAGTCACTTAACCCCTGTTTGCCTCATTTTCCTCATCTGCAAAATGGAGATGATAGCATCTACCTCAGAGTTGTTGTGAAGAACAAGTGGGATCATAATAGTAAAGCATTTAGCACATTGCCTGGCATATAAAGAGCACTATATAAAAGTTAACTGTTATTATTCAGTCAACCAAGGATGTCCAGATGCTGTATGTGAGCATAGCAAGTGCTGAGTTCCCTGTTATGGGAAGGCTACCAGCAGAAGCTCAATTGGTGGTCACAGATCTTATAAAGATGATTCATGTTTGCTATTGGTTTGGACTGGACAACCTCTAAGATCCTTTCCAACTTAATGATTCTGAGATACCTGGATTCCCATTCCTCCGTTCTCTTTTGATCACAAAAGAAGGATTCTGGAAATTGGTCAGTTCACCTGCCAGGTCTTACACCTAATGGTAAATATGTGAGGAAGTTATTTCTTGCATCTCACTTAAGCCTATCAAGTTCCAGTCCTTATTGCCGAGATTGTGACCCATAATTACCTAATCATTTGTCCACACCTTAGAACTAATCGGCTGGTGTTATCTGGGTTTTTTTCACTGGCTGTCCTGATATTCCTGGAATTCATTCCCTCCTCATCTCTGCCATTTGGCTCTCCTAGCTTCCTTCAAGCCCCAGTTCCTAGCTTCCTTCAAGCCCACCATAATGTTCATACCTTCTCTCAGTTGATTATTTCTAATTTATCCTGTATGTTTCTTGTTTGTATATAGTTGTTTAGCCTGAGTGCCTTGAAGAGGATTGTCTTTTGGCTCTCCCTCTCCCCACCTCTTAGCACAGTAACCATCATATAATAGGCATCTATTGAGTCATACACAGAAACTGGATCCCTGTTCATCTTTGGTACCCACCTCCTAGGGGCTCCCAATTCTGTTAGAATGTGAGCTCTTTGTCCATTTCATTTTTTGTCTTTGTACCACTGGGGCCTGCCAAAGCCCAGAGTACAGAGTAGACACTTCAAAAACGTTTTGTTTTGTTTTGTTTTGTTTTTTAAGTAAATGGTTACTGATTGAATAATTGACTCAGTCTTTCAGCAGCTAAAAAAAAAAAAAATTGTTTGGATTCCAGGGTCCTTGGGTGGGAATCCTAATTCCATTATGTTTCCTTCAAAAGGTGCTGGAGATTATCCAGAATACTGTGGCTGATGACCGAGTCAAGTATCAAGTGCTCTCTGCCTTTAACCCCCTCCCCATGAGTCCCTATGACAGTGATGCCTTTGGCTACCAACTTCTCAGAAGGACCATAAGAGATGTCTTCCCAGAAGTCACTGCTGTTGTCCCAGGTAATGACTTCACAAGGGGTGACCATTTGGCAAGGTGGCCAGGAATGGTTTCCTATCTGACTTCCCTTTCCCCTCACCCTTACTCCAGCTGTTCATGCCTGGAAACAGCTGGCTGCCTTCCTCTCTTCCTCCCCTGCCCAGCTGGATCTTTCAACCGTAACTTTTCTCCTATCAGAGTGCAAGGAAGAAAGCAAACAGGAAAGAGACAGAAACAAT
Source organism: Gracilinanus agilis (assembly GCF_016433145.1). Classification (NCBI taxonomy): domain Eukaryota; kingdom Metazoa; phylum Chordata; class Mammalia; order Didelphimorphia; family Didelphidae; genus Gracilinanus; species Gracilinanus agilis. The sequence continues at coordinate 109,980,306 of NC_058133.1, read as the reverse complement.
AAATCCCACCAGTCATTCTGGAGACAGGAGAAGGGGGAGAACTGCTTTTGCTCACATGAGGGAGCAGTTCTTGCTCCGCCTGAGCATCAGTCTCCTCAAGGTTAAGAACTAGCTAGATGAACCATGCAGTTAGGTTTGGAATTCTGTAGCCTGCAAGAAGCCTCCCCACATTGACCCAAACCCACCATCCCTTCCTAAGGTTCTATCTTCTTCCTTCTTTGACTCATAGCAAAGATACTAGAGTAACAAATTTAATTATAGGCAGGACTTCTTCAGAAAGCACCTACTATGTTCAGAGCAGTGGATTTGGTGCTAAATCAGATCTGCTCACTGCCGCCACGGAGCTAGTAGAGAAGGACATAAAAACATCACTCTTCTTTAAAAACCCTTACCTTCCATCTTAGAAGCAATACCATGTATTGGTTCCAAGGCAGAAAAGCAGTAAGGGCTAGGCAATAGGGGTTAAGTGACTTGCCTGTGGTGACACAGCTAAGAAATATCTGGAGTCAGATTTGAACCCAAATCTCTCATCTCTGGGCCTGGCTCTCAATCCAAAATAATTTTAATGCTACTGCAAATTTCATATCCAACACTATTTACATGATCATGGGCAAATCACATATTTTCCAGGCTTCAGTTTCCTCATCTATAAAATGAGGATGAGTATCAATACTATTAACTTTACTGAATTTTTATGATATATCAAGCATTAGGAAGACATGAAAGCATTTCACACACATTTGGTTTACTTTATGAACCTGGCAAATCACTTAATCTCTCTTCACTCCCAAGCAACTATCTAAGAAATGGGGTTGCCAAACATATAAGATTTTATAATGATAAAGAGAATCTCCTCACTTAAAGTTCCCTATGTTAATGAAATCATGAGTCCTCTACAAAATATGGGAAAATACAACATTATATACAAAATGGAGTGCTTTGTGATCAATGGGAACAAGGGACGGATTCAAGGAGGAAGTAACCCTTGAATCTGGCTTCCTCTCCAGGAGGATGCCAAGAATGAGACTACCAGGAAATTCTTCATCCCCTTTCTGGGTTGATTTTGCAACTCTCAGCTATAGTGGTCTTCAAAAAGAGATATAGGGAGAGAGATTTTTGAGGGGAAATCTACAAAAATTACTGCAGCTGAGATGGTCAGTGGATCATCTGTCCTAAATCTGATATTCAAGAGGTTAGCATCTCTCCTTTCTTCCCCCTCCACCCTCAACATTTCAGGAGATAAAACTTATTTAGCTTTCCCCCAAATGCAGTAACTAGGCATTAGATTTTAGAGTGAGGGGTTAAGGAATGGCACACTATATTTGCTAGTTTTTTTCTTTTTTATTTCCATATTATTCATTTTTGTAAGTGAATAGTCTTATAAAACCAAAACCTGTTATGTAGAGGATGGCAGCATGGAATCCCTGCAAAATACAGGGTCAGCCTCCAGAATTCCAGGGGACCCCCCTGGAGAACTTTGGGTGAGGGGACCCTGTATTTTGCAGGGATCCCATGTTGCCATCCTCTACATAACAAACCCCAAATCATATAGCCAAATAAATACATGATGAATCTTGTTTTCACCTTCATTACTACTCCATTCTTTTTCATAAGCCCCTCAGAATTGTCCTGGATCATTGTACTGTTGTTAGTAGCAAAGTCTATCACATCTGATCATTCCACAATATTTCAGTTACTGTGTACAATGTTCTCCTGGTTCTGTTCATTTCACTCTGCATCAGTTCAAGTAGGTCTTTCCAGCACTTTCTGAAATCCTCCATTTCATCATTCCTTATAGCACAATAATATTCCATCACTATCATATACCACAATTTGTTCAGCCATTCCCCAACTGAAAGATGTCCTTTAGTTTGAAATTCTTTGCCACCACAAAGAGAGCAGCTATAGATATTTTTGTTCAAACAGGTCCTTTCCCATTTTTTTTATCACTTTGGGATAAAAATCTAGTAGTGGAATTATTGGATCAAAGGGCAGACGGTCTATTATAGCCCTTTGGGCATAATTCCAAATTGCCCTCCAGAATGGGTAGACCAAGCCACAACTCCATCAGCAATGCATTAGTGTCCCAATTTTGCCACATCCCCTCCAATGTTTATTATTTTCCTTTCTGTCATACTGGCCAATCTGCTAGGTGTGAAGGGGAACATCAGAGTTGCTTTAATTTTCATTTCTCTGATCAAGAGGGATTTAGAACGTTTTTTCATATGATTATTGATAGCTTTGATTTCTTCATCTGAAAACTGCCTATTCGTAGCCTTTGACAATATGTTTGCTAATTTACAATAGAGTTTATATAACCTTAAGGGTTACTTTGTAAAAGTTAGAATTTTAAGGTTTGCAAGGCACTTAACAAGTTTGATCTTCACAACCCCGGGAGGGAGGTACTGTTATTATCCACATTTTACAGATAAGGAAATTGAGGCAGAGAGAGGTTAAGTGATTTTCCCAGGGTCACACAGCTATCTGAGGCTGGATTTGAATTCAGATCTTCTTAACTCCGAGGCCAGCACTCTATCCACTATGCCAGCTAGCCTCTTTTTTTAATGATCTTAAGGAGAATTTAATAGTTAATTCAATTCTATCTGATGAAATACTTATTAAATAGCACCTACATAGAGGGCACCATGCCTAAGCCTTGAGAGAGATGCCAACTTTAGATAAGACAAGGTCCAGCCCTCATGGATCTTATAGTCAAGTAGCTGGAGATAATTATAATTTATAAATGGCACATAATAAATGCATAAGAGAGACGTGAACGAGGTACTTTGTGAATTGTGAGGGGAAAGAGATCATTACTTCCTAGGGGATCCCTTAAGGAGGTGCTATTTCTGTTGAGCTTTAAAGGATGGAAAAGAATTCAGTAGCTGAGAAATTGCAATAGTTAGAGTCTAGATATAGGGAGGAAAGGTGCAAGCAGAAACACGGAATAGAGTGGGAGGGGGTACAAAAGGAGGTGCAAAGCATTGCAAGTTGTTCCCTTTGCCTCAGAGCAGAGATTCTTAACCTTTTTGGTGTGATGGATCCTTTTTTAAAAAATAACATTTATCAATATTCATTTTTTTGAAAAGTTAACATGGTTACATGATTCATGCTCCTACTTTCCCCTTCACCCCTCGCCCTCCCCCCACCCCTGGCTGATGCGCATTTCCACTGGTTTTAACATGTGTCATTGATCAAGACCTATTTCCAAATTGTTGATCATTGCATTGGTGTGGTAGTTTCCAATCAGAATCCCCTATCATGTCTACCTCATCCCATGTGTTCAAGCAGCTGCTTTTCTTCTGTGTTTCCACTCCTGCAGTTCTTCCTCTGAATGTGGGTAGCATTCTTTTCCATAAATCCCTCAGAATTGTCCTGGATCATTGCATTGCTGCTAGTCCATTACATTCTATTTTACCACAGTGTATCAGTCTCTGTGAACAACGTTCTTCTGGTTCTGCTCCTTTCACTCTGCATCAATTCCTGGAGGTCTTTCCAGTTCACATGGAATTCCTCCAGTTTATTATTCCTTTGAGCACAATAGTATTCCATGTGATGGATCCCTTTGGCAGTCTGGTAAAACCTAGGGACTTTCTCGGAATACTTTTTTTAAATGCATAAAATAAGTTAGAGAGGATTACAAAGAAAAACCAATTATGTTGAAATAGTTATTTAGAGAGAGAGAAAAGAGATTCTATATATTTACATATGATGTTATACATATTTTATATATGTACATATATAAACTCTTACTTTCCATCTTAGAACTTATACTAAATATCTGTTCCAAGGCAAAAGTACAGTAAGGGCTAGGCAATTGAGGTTAAGTGACTTGCTCAGGGTGACACAGCTAGGAAGTATCTGAGGTCAGATTTGAACCCAGGTCCTCCTATCTCTATCCACTGAACCTGGAGCTGCTCATATATATATATATATTTAAACAGATTCACAGTCCCCAAGATTAAGAATCTTTATCTGGAGAGAAATTATATGAGAAAAAGATAGAAATAGGAATGGCAGAATGACTACAAATTCCTAAGAATTTCTGGCAGGTCTCTGCCATGACTGCTGTCCCTTTTGTTTCTCTTCTCCAGGAACTTGTATTGGCAACACTGATGTCCGACACTATGCTAACATCTCCACAGGCCTCTATCGATTTAATCCTGTCATTTTACAGCCACAGGGCTTCAAAAGGTGAGTGGAGCAAGACGGGTCCAGGGGATGATGAGGAGTATTTCCCTTGACCTGCCTACCCTCATTATGAACTAAGAGAGCATAAAGTATTATAAAAGCAAACCTGGATAGCCCAGCTAACTGTCCTTTGTCCCAGGATTTTCCCCCTTCCAGCATTTTCTAGCACTGACACTAAATTCTCTAGGAAAGGAAATCATTTAGTGATGCATTCATTTAGCAAACATTTATTGAATACTGTGGTACAGTAGAAGACATATTGAATTTGAAGGCAGAAAACCTGGGTTCAAATCATAGATTAGTCACTGAGTAATCTTAGGTAAGGTACTCCTTCAAGATCTACATCTATTTTTTCCCTAAAGCCAATAATATTCAGAAAGGTGAATCGTTTTATATAGAATTCATATTCCTATATGTGCTAATCACTATAGGGAATAGAAAAATGAACAAAAACTGGTCCTTGTCCTCATAAAGCATCTTATTTATTTTAAGAGTCTAGTTGAGTAGAAAGAGTCCAGGGAATCACAATTCTTTTTTTAATTTAATTTAATATTTATTATTGTGCGAAACACACTTCTATATTGATCACTCTTGTAAGAGACCACATTCTTACAAAACCAAAAACCTCAAAATAAAACTGTAAATACACTGATATGAAAGATAGTTTGCTTTGATTTGCATCCATTCTACTCAACAGTTCTTTCTCTGGAGGTGGAGAGCAGAGAATTACAATTTTTAAGATCTAATATCAGTTCTGCTTTTAATCCACTAAAAGCTAGATTATATAAAATCTCTGGGTCTCTTTATCAACAAAACAAGAAGTTTTTTCTGCTTTTTGTCACTTCACAGGGGTCCAAAAAGAGTTCCTTCCTGGTCCTTCTCCTTCTCTGGGGACCTGGAGCCTCAAGAGGACTCTGTAATATTTGGGTTAGAACAGATACTAAAGTAATATGGCCCATCTCTCCATATCTCTTTCCCAGTTTCCATGGCTTAAATGAGAAGATCTCCATCCAAGCCTATGAGACCCAGGTAATGTTCCTGTTTGAACTGATCCAGAATGCAGATGTTGAGAAGGTCCCTGTACCCCATTCTGCCACCCATGAGCTGTGAAAGGAAGGTGACTATCTCCATCCATCTGGATACTAAGCCTTCCTCCAAAGTGGCCAGCCTCTAAGCTGGGATGGGGAGGGAGAGGTGTGAACATTATTTTACAGAAGACTTTTGGACTAACTCATGAGAGATCACCTTCCTACCACAACTTCAGATTTGTCCATGAGCAGAGGGTCAGTGATGGAGAGGAGAGACGAAAAGAGGCAGTGATTGCCTAATCCCCAAGATCTCCTGCCCCATTTGCTCACCCACCATCACCACCATGGAGTATGCCTCTCCCAGATCCCTTTGCTGATTTTCAAGCCTGGGCACCTGAGTTAGCAAAGGGCAATCTTAAAACTCAAAGTCAAATATTTTTTCTATGGAAAATGTTCATTTGTAGGCATTAATACTTAGCCCTTTATACACAACTTCTATTATATCCTTTCCTCTGTCGTTCTGACCCCAAGATCCCCAGTTTCTGACTCTCTCATACTTTCCTCCCCCCACGCTCTCTCTGCCTCTCTATCTCTCTGCCTCTCTCTCTCTCTCTCTCTCTCTCTCTCTCTCTCTCTCTCTCTCTCTCTCTCTCTATCTCTCTCTCTCTATCTCTCTCTCCCTCCTTTCCTCTCTCTCTCTCTCTTTGTGTCTCTCTCTGTCTCTCTCCCTCTCTCTCTTTCTCTCTCCCTCCCCGCCTCCCCTCTCCTTTGCCCTCTCCCCCTTGTGCTGGAAGAAACTCAAATATTAAAGGAGCCAAACCAAAGTGAAATGAAATAAACTGATCAGACACAGTAGCTCAATCCCTGAGAAAATGGGCTCTGCTTCTGGTCACTCTTTGGGGAAACAAAGGCCTGGCTCTGGCCAAGGGACTCCCAAAGTGGGGAGGGTGACTAGGAACAGGGAGCAGCAAGGGGAGGAGGCAATGGGACAGGCGGAGACTGGAACCTGAGTGAGGCCTAATTCTTGGGCCCGAGAGGGAAAAGGGCCTCCTGTCCTTGGGCTGCCCCCAGCTCCCCTGGGTCGTTCTCCTCCCTCCCACTTGGCCTGCAGGCCTGTTCCTTCCACTGCTGCCCCTGCCCTCCGCACCCCTGCCAGTGCTAATCTGCGGAAACATTCCCCTGGCACGGCCCCACAGCCCCCCTGCTTTGTACTCCCAGAGGGGAGGGTCCAAGTGCCCTCATGGCCCCAGCCTCTCTGCCCAGCCGCTAGCCAGCAGGGCCCCGGCCCTGGCCCAGCCCCATGGCCTGATTGAGTTTGATCAAAGGCAGGGGGAAGGGTGCTCTGGGGTCTGGGGAGAAGAAATGGGATTTATGATAGATTTTCATTTAGAAGATGAGACAAGGGTGGAAGGAGGCTGTTGGCCTCTGTTAGGGGAAGGGAGGAAGCTCGGAACAAATTGGAATCCGTTTCCATGACAACCAGGTGGGGGGCCTGCAAGCCCTGGTGCTGTTTGGCCTGGTTTAGGAGCTGCTCTTTGTGGATCACTGGGTCGTTAGGGTAAAGGAGGGAAGTGCAGAGGGGGCTGGGCTAAGGGAAGCTCTCTTTATTTGAGCCAAGCCCAGAACTTCCCTGGGGTCAGTGGACAGGATTGCCAGAAACTCTTCAGAGCTCCAGTGGACCAAGAGATGATACCAGCTTCCTCCTCTTGCCCATCCCCTGCACTCGGTCCCTCCGTCCTGTCACCCTGTCCTCCCTCCCCTACTCCTTTGGACTATTTCTTTGGCATTCGACCTAAAGGGAGTCCAGTTAGAGTAGAAAATGTAACGCAATCCAGAGTCAGGTAGCACCTGCGTATTCTCCATGAGACCAAGTCACGGAACCCTCTGGGACTCAGCTTCTTCATCTGTGAAACGGGAAAGCTGGACTAGAGGAGGGGTTCTTAAACTTTGTGTGTCACCAAATCTTTTGGCAGACTTGTGAAACCTATGGACCTCTTCTCAGAGTTAAAATGTTTAAATCACTAAAGTGAATATTAAATTTCCTTTAGAGATTAATGAAAATAAAGATGCCATTTGCTTCCATCCAAGTTCTGCGACTCCTAGAAATCTGTGGGGATATGTGGACCCCTAAGTTAACAACCTTTGGAAGAGAGGATCTCTAAGAGCAAAGGTGAAGGAATTGACTTGAATAGGTTTTTTTTCCCCTTAATTATTTGGATTTCTGTTTTTTAGGGACACGTCACACGGGGGTTTCAGTGCCAACCTTGGCTCTTATACAGTTGAAAGAGTCCTAGGCAGCCAGGACTGGGAGTGAGACCCAATGTCTAGTGATTGTGCCCCAGTGGAAATGCTCAAGGACAGGATTGAAAAAGGTTGCTATAGGGGGACAGCTGGGTAGCCCAGTGAATGGAGAGTCAGCCTAGAGACAGGAGGTCCTGGGTTCAAATCTGTCCTCAGACATTTCCTAGCTGTGTGACCCTGGGCAAGTCACTTAACCCCCTTTGCCTAGCCTTTATCTCTCTTCTGCCTTGGAACTGATAACTTGGCATCTGTTCTAAGACAGAAGGTAAGGGTTTAAAAATAAGAAAAAGAAAGAAAAAAGAAAAAAGGCTGCTGTGCTCTAGGACTTGATACTGGCCCTTCTCTTCTTCCCTATGGCCCACCTTTGTCCTAGCATCACTGTAGAGCCTCCACAAGCCACTGTCCTCTTTCCTTCAAGCTCCTCTTGATTTCCTCCTCTAGGGGGTGTAAGGCTTTCTTCTCCAGCTTAGCATGGGTTCAGCAGGTTCTTGGATCCAGTCCCTGAAAGTGGGGGGATGAGGACTGGATGAGGATTGGAGCCCGGACAAAATATATGAGAAAGGCTGCTAGGGGAGACACCTCTTGCTCTCCCCCTAGTTTGAGAAAGGACGCTCTCTGGCCCCAGAGGAATGTTTTCTGAGCTCCGACCCTAGGAGTGAAAGGCTTGAGAAGGGGGTGTGTGGAAAGGAAGGAGGAACTGCAAATTCTGGCTCAAAGAACACAGACATTCCAATCCCACAGGCTCCCTGAGAGCTCATACTTAGAAATGCTCCAGCCAAAGCCCTGGCCCAAAATGACATGAGCCAATGAGGACCTGATTAGGACTGGGGAACCATATCGGGTTACCCCCACCCACCCCTCTTACTGCCCCAAATAAAGATTAGATGTGTCATGGAGAGGTCCACCTTCTTTGGGCTCTTTAAGCATACAGAAGTGGTTTTAGCCTCTTATCAACACTTAAAGGGGAGGGGGCCAAAGGGGGAGATAGAGCACACAGGCTCAAGGAGAGTTAACAGTCCTGGAAAATTGGAGCCCCTTGTTGATGGAGGTTTGGCCCCAACTCAAAAGATCAACCTACTCAGTCTCAAGCTGTTCCCCTTGCTAAGGACAACAATGGCAGCCAAGTCAGTCTGTCAATACCATCCACATGCCCATTCTGCACATAGGACTATGGCTAATCCTAGGGAGACAGAAAGAAAGGGAAGACAGTCCCTGCCTCCAGGGAACTTAAATCCAACTCAAGTGACTCATTCTGGGCCACAGATGAACCTCGGATCACTAGTTAGAAGTAGAAAGGAGAAAGGTCATGGGACAAAAAGACTCTATAGCTTTTTATGACTGGATAGGAAAATAGGGACTGGAGAGGGACAAGACCTGTTGATTTTGTTGGCATAGGAAAGTCTCAGGAGAGGAGGCTTCAAAGGTTTGAGTCAGGCTTGGGAACCCTAGGATTTTCCAAAAAAACAATCCTCAATTCTGCATTTTTCTAAAGCTTTATTTAAAAGTCAATCAATTGACATTTACTAAGTTCCTACTATGTGCCAGAAACTGTGCTAAGCACTGAGAATAGATAGACAAAAAAAAAACAAAAAAAACAGTTCCAGCCCTCAAGGAACTCCCAATCTACAGTGGGGAGACTACATAAAATAACTGTGTACAAACCAGATATATACAGGATAAACTGGAGACAATTTCATAGGGAAGGCACTAAGATGAAGGAGAGCTAGGAAAGGTTTCTTGCAGATGGTGAGACTTCAGCTAAGGCTTGAAAGAAGCCAGGGAACCTACGAGACTGAGATGAGAAGGGAGAGAATTCCAGATATGGAGAACCACCAGGGAAAACATTCAGAGTTGGGAGGTAGAGGCCCTAATGTGAGAAAGGGGACCAGTATCACTGGACTATAGATTTCTTGGAACAAAGGAAGGAATAAGAAGATTAAAAAGGGAGGAAGGAGTTTAGGTTACAAAGAGTTTTAAAAGTCAAACAAGGAACTTTATACTTGATCCTGGAGGTAAATGAGAGCCATGGGAATGTGTTGAATGGGGTGCAGTGATCCGGTCAGGCTTGCATTTCAGGAAAGTCAATTTGAAAGCTCAGCAAAAGACAGATTGAGGAGGAAAGAGATTTGTGGCAAAGAAACCAACCTCAAAAGTGAAGAAAAATTGGATTGGATTATATATGTTTTCCCCTTCTAACTCCAAGATTCTATCTATGCTTCTTGAGATCATCAAACAAAGTTAGCTTTGTTGTTACATCTTTTAGATGATTTTATATTGTCTTGGGAGACACCTTTGGAAGAAAATCTTTAAAGCCATCATATTGCTATATAAAATATTATGCTTTTGAGGCTGACGCTTCTGTATCAGATTTTTTCCTCAATGAGAAAACCTAGAATATCTTTCACAAAGGGAGACAGAGCATAATTTGTAACACACATACCATTTGTAAATGAGACTGTCCAAAATTTCAAAGGACAAAATCTAAGCCATACACAAACATAAGGGAAAAAATGCTCCAATCACTAATGGGTAGACAAGTTCAAATGAAAGCACTTTGAGGTTCCACTTCATACCCATCAGTTTGGCAGAAATTACCAAAGAAGGGAAATAGCCATCATTGGAGGGAACTTTGGGAAATAAGTACATTAATATACTATTGTGAAATAGTCTAGGTATCCTTGAAAGTAATTGGAAACCAAGGCCCCAAATTCACCAAACAGTACATCCCCCTTGATCTTGGGAGATCACTGTTATGCTGTACCCCAAAGAAATAAAAAAAAGGAAAGAACCCATTTGGACAAAAATGTTTATAGTAACTCTTTTTATTAAATCTTACCTCAGATCCTTTCTAGTTGTATGACCCTAGGCAAATGACTTGACCCAATTGCCTACTCTTTTTTTTTTTTTTAACCCTTGTACTTCGGTGTATTGTCTCATAGGTGGAAGATTGGTAAGGGTGGGCAATGGGGGTCAAGTGACTTGCCCAGGGTCACACAGCTGGGAAGTGGCTGAGGCCAGGTTTGAACCTAGGACCTCCCGTCTCTAGGCCTGACTCTCACTCCACTGAGCTACCCATCTGCCCCTCAATTGCCTACTCTTTGCCACTCTTCTGTCTTAGAATTGATACTAGGACAGAAGGTAAGTATTTTTAAATAAATAAATAAAATGGGGTGAGGGGGGAAGGTGGGGGATAAAAAAGGCAGTGAGAATCCCTGACTCTCTCCTGGACGTGGAGAAGACAGCCTGTCCAGCTCAGCTCCAGTATACTATAGGGCAGGAAGACATATAATAGGATGGAGTGGACAACATCTATATGTGGTTGCATTCACTGATCACTTCCTATCATTCTTCCATGGACCAACCATTTGGAAGATGGGAGCAATCTGTTTAGCATTTACTATAGTTGCTACTGCCAAACAGAGAAGTGACTATAGCACATGGAGAAACTCTAACAGTTCAACCTAGACAAGCCAAAAGATAAAGTGCCCTGAAAATAAGGCAGCCAGAGTCCATCATTTCCTCTAATTCTTGAGCAAGGATAATGATCAGAAACCGGAAGAAGTCAAGATCCAGAATTACCTGGAATTCTACTTCCTGATATTTTGAGTCCTGTTCAACTATTGAAATGAGGTAACTGATTTCCCTCACTGTATCCTCTAATTTCCCTTGTTTTTAGTCTGGATCCTGAAGTGGGGAGTAGAAATTCATCCCCTATTCTTTTCTTTAAGAATGAATGTGAGACATAAAAAAGGTATAAAGGAAGAGCTTTTACAATGGTAGAGAAAATGGGAAAATGGGGGAGGGGTGGCAGGCAATACTTGAACTCCACTCTCATAAGATTTGGTTCAAAGAAGGAAGAATACATTTAAGCTCAGTTGTACATAGAAATGTAACTTATCCAATAGAGAAATAGGAGGGGAAAAGAATAAGAGAATGGCAAGGGAGATGATAAAGAGGAGGGTGGATTGAGGGAGTCTAGGATAGTCTTTTGAAGGGGTGAGGAGAGAAAAGAAAACTGAATGAAGGGAAATATACAGTAATAATAACTGTGAATGTGAATGGGATGAATTCACACATAAAAGAGAAGCAGATAGCAGAATGGATTAGAAACCAGAATGTAACAATAGGTCATTTACAAGAGACACACAAAACAGAGAGGCACACCAGAGTTAAAATAAAGAGTTGGAGCAGTATCTAATATTCTTCAAAGGAAGGGGGAAAAGGCAGGGGTAGTAGTCCTGATCTTAGACAAAACAAAAGCAAAAGCAGACCTAATTAAAAGAGATAATCAGAGAAACTACATTTTGCTAAAAAGATACCATAGACACAATGAAGTAATATCAAATTTTTTTAAAGCAAGTTTCTCTGACAAAAATCTCATTTCTCAAATATATACTGAATATAGAACTGAGTCAAATTTATAAATATAAGAACCATTCCCCAATTGATAAGTGGACAAATTATGTGAACAGATCACTTTCAGAAAAAGAAATCAAAGTTATCTATAGTCATAAGAAAAAAATGCTCTACATCACTATTGATTAGAAAAATGTAAATTAAAACAACTCTAAGGAACCAGATCACCCATATCAGACATGACAAATGTTAGAGGGAATGAGGAAAAAATAGGTATGCTCATGAACTGTTGGTGGTGTTGTAAACTGGTCCAACCATTCTGGAAAACAATTTGGAACTATGCCCACAGAGTTATAAAATTGTGCATGCCCTTTGAGCTAGCAATACCACTAAGTCTGTATCCCAAAGAGATAAAAGAAAAAGAAGGGACTAAATGTACAAAAATATTCATATTGGTTCTTTTTGTGGTGGCAAAGAAATTAAAGGGATGTTCATCAATTGGGAAATGGTAAACAAATTATGACATATGATTGTATTGAAGGACTATTATTCTATAAGAAATGATTAGGAAAATGGTCTCAGAAAACCATGGCAGGACCAGGAGGAGATCACTATGCATAGTACCATTAATATTGCAATGATGATCAGCTGTGAAAGACGTGACTACTTTTATCAATACAATGATCCAAGACAATTTCACTCATGATGAAAAAATACTATCTATCTCAAGAGAGATGACTAATGAAATTTGAGTGCAATTTTGAGTATAATTTTCTCACTTTATTTTTCTTTTTTTTAATAGCTAATATGGAAATATGTTTTGCATGATTTCACATAATATTGTTGGGGTTTTTTTTGCCTTCTTGGTGGGAGTGAGCAAATTTGGAACTCAAAATTTAAAAAGGAAAGAATGCTTAAAATAAATAATAGAGTTTAAAATTTATTATGAAAGAAAGAGCAGATCAATTTTAGTTTAAAAAAACTAGAAAAAAAATTTGATCTCCAATTAAACACCAAAATGGAAATCCTGAAAATCAAAGGAGGGATTAACAAAATTGAGAGTTAAAAAAACACTCAACTAATAAATAAAGCTAGAAGCTGGTTTTATGGAGGAAGGGAAAGAATAAATTAGAGAAATAATTGATTAATTGGATTTTTAAAAAGGAAAAAATTCAATTATAAGCATAAAAAATAAAAAGGACAAATGCACCAACAATGAAGATAAAATTAAAACAATTATAGGCATATTTTGCCCAACTATATGACAGTAAAGCTAACAATCTAAGTGAAATGGATGAGTAGTTACAAAAATATAAACTGCCCAGATTAACAGAGGAAACAGAATACTTAAGTAAACTTATATTAGAAAAAAAAATTGAACAAGTCATCAATTAGCTATCTAAGGAAAAATCCCAAGACCAAATGGATTTATAAGTGAATTCTACCAAAAGTTCAAGGAACAACTCAAATACTCTATAAACTATTTGAAAAAATTGGCAAAGATGGAATCCCACCAAATTTCTTTTATGACACAAATATGATTTTGATATCTAAACCAGAGATAACAAAAAGAGAAAGAAAAGTATAGATGGATTTCCTTAATGAATATCTGTGTGAAATTTTTAAATAAATAGCAAGGAGATCAATTGTAAGCATTACTACAAGTGAGAAGGAAAAGGGGGTTCATATTTGGAACCTCAAGAAGCTGAGGGCAGTTGAGGGGCAGTTAGAACTGGACTATATAAAAAGGTCATCCCCAGGCAGTGGAAGCTCATTCTGGCTTTGGGTCTTGGGTGGTGGGTGGTTTGATCAAGACACTTCATTGAACCTTAGTTGATCCAAACCAGGAGTTCCATTAGCATATCCCTGTTATTCAGTTACCAGCTGTTTCAGTCAATCCCCACTTTGACCTGCTTCCTGCTACTGTTATAAAATCCAACTAGCAATAACATCATCACATCATCTCTGAAGATCTTCAAACAATATTTGACAACATCCTACTAAAGCTTGTTCATTTATTTAGTTTGATACTTGAGTCATAGGTTAGGAAGAGGGAGGAAACACTATGAAGAGGTCTAGCCCTGTTTGGAGTGAGGCCAGCCTCTGGCCCATCTTGATTAGATAACAAGAGATATCCTCTTCCTTTTTACCTCACCTTTCAATCCTTTTCCCAATCAACCTTCCCTTAGTAATTAAAGAAGTTACTTTACAGTTTCAAAGCTTATTGATTCTATAATTGAGTAGGCCATTATATCATCTCTCTCACCCTGATAGAACTCTCCTTCACTCCAAAGTCTGGCCATTGGAAAAGTCCTCCACTGGTGAGAATCCTTATTGATTTTCATACATATCCTTGTTTGTGGATCACACCCGTCAGCTAGTAACATCCTTTCTAGTTGAAGATAACTTCCTTTCAAACCATCAAGTTGAGAGAGAATTAGATCAGATCCTCTCAGTGAAGCCATTGTTCTGTGTTTCCCCTGTAAGGACCTGCTTGATCAACCTCTTGTTGGAGATCTAACAGCTACTGGCCTAAGAAGTACCTATCCCCCCACCCGAGGCTTGAATGGCTACAATTCCAACTTCAGCCTGCATCATCCTTACACAATACATCACAAAGATCATATACTATGACCAGGTAGGATTTATGCCAGGAATGCAGGGGTGGTTCAATATTAGGAAAAATATCTATACAATTGACCATAATAATAACAAAAACCTCAAAAATCATATGATTACATCAATAAATACATTAGAATAGCAGAGGAATCAATGGAAGCATTTCTTAAAATAAAAAACAGTATCTATCTAAAACCAAGACCAAATATCTTTAATGGGGATAAACTTGAATCCTTGCCAATAAGGTCAGGAATGAAGCAAAGATATCCATTATCACCACTATTATTGTCCCAGAAATGCTAGAGAAGAAAAAAATTGAGGGAATAAAAATAGGCAATAAGGAATAAGGAAACATAACTATCACTCTGCATATGATGGTATACTTAGAGAACCATAGAAAATTAGGTAAATATTAATTGAATCAGCAAAGTTGCAGAATATAAAATAAACTCATATAAATCATTTGCATTTCTATATATAACCAACATATTCCAGCAGAAAGAGATAAAAAGAGAAATTCCATTTAAAATAATAACAGACAATATAAAATACTTGCGAGTCTACCTGCCAAGATAAACCCATGGATTATATGAACATAATTGAAACACTTTTCACAGAAATACAGAACTAAACAATTGGAGAAATAATAATTGTTTGTGGATAGGCCCAACCAATATAACAAAAATTACAATTTTACCTAAGTTAATTTACTTATTCAGTGCCATACCAATCAAACCACCAAAGAAATATTTTATAGACCTAGAAAAAATAGCAACAAAATTCATTTGGAAGAACAAAAAGTCAAGAATATCAAGAAAATCGATTAAATATGAAGGAAGGCAGCCTAGGAGTTCATGATTTCAAAATATATTTAAAAAGTGGTAATCACCAAAACAAGCTGGTTTTTCTTGTTTAGACATTTTCAATAGTGTCCAACTCTTTGTGACCATTTTGGGGATTTTCTTGGCAAAAATACTGGAGTGGTTTGCCTTTCCCTTCTCTAGATCATTTTATAAATGGAGAAACTGAGGCAAAAAGGGTTAAATAATTTGCCCAAGGCCATTTACTACTGATCCATTTCTCTGTTTCTTAACCTTCTTAGCTAAACATGGCCAAGAAACAAGTGGTGATGGATCAGTGAAATTGATTCTATATACAATACACAGTAGTAAATGATTATTGTAATCTTTCATTTGATAAACACAATATCCAAACTTTGGGGGAAGAACTCAGCATTTGATAAAAATTCCTTGAAAAGCTGAAAAGCATTTTAGCTAGGCAATATCTCACACTGTATACAAAAATAAAATCAAAATGAATAAATGATTTAAACGTAAAAGGTTAACACGGAAAAGTGTACCCATTAGATCTATGGATAAGGGAAAAGTTTATGACCAAATAAAAGATAGAGAACATCATAGAATCTAATGGAAATTTTTAATTACAGGAAATTTAAAAGATTTTGCACAAATAAAAGTAACATCCAAAAGTAGAAAAAAAAACTGGTGGGAAAGTTTTTACAGAAAATTTTTCAATAAAGGCCTCATTTCTCAAATATATAGGTAACTGTGTCAAATAAAGGAAGGAAGGAAGGAAGGAAGGAAGGAAGGAAGGAAGGAAGGAAGGAAGGAAGGAAGGAAGGAAGGAATAAATGGATAAATGAATGAATGAATGAATGAAAGCCAATCCCAAGTTTATAAATAATCAAAAGATTTAAACAGGCAGTTTTCAAAAGGACTCAGTTCTATCAAAAGAAATCAGTCACATTAAAAAGAAATGCTGAGAAATGCACACTAAAACAACTCTGAAATACCACCTCATACCTATTAGATTGGGTAATATGACCGAAAAAGAAAATGAGAAATGCTGGAGGGAATGTGGAAAAGTTGGAACACTAATGCAGTTAGTGGAGTTTTGAATTAGTCTAACCAATTTGGAACTACACCCAAAAGGCTATAAAACTCTTTTACCAGAAATACCACTACTAGGTCTGTATCTCAAAGAGATCAAAGAAAGAGAAAAGGACCTATATGTATAATAATATTTTTAGCAGTTCATTTTGTGGTGGCAAAGAACTGGATGGTTTCAGAAAAACCTGGGAAGACTTAAATGAATGAACTGATTCAGTGTCAAAGTGAGCAGAACCAGAACATTGTACATAGTAACAGTTACACCATGACCAACTGTGATCGAATTAGCTATTCTGATCAAGACAATGACCTAAAATAATCCCAAAGGAACCCTGTTGAAAAATTCTATCCACCTCCAGAGAGAAAACTGATGAACTTTGAATGCAGATAGAAGCTTATTTCTTGCTCTTTTTTTTTTTTTTTAAACCCTTACCTTCCGTCTTGGAGTCAATACTGTGTATTGGCTCCAAGGCAGAAGAGTGGTAAGGGTAGGCAATGGGGGTCAAGTGACTTGCCCAGGGTCACACAGCTAGGAAGTGGCTGAGGTCAGATTTGAACCTAGGACCTTCCATCTCTAGGCTTGACTCTCAATCCACTAAGCTACCCAACTGCCCCTTTTCTTGCTCTTTTTGTTTTGTTTTATTTTTTATCATCCTCATTTTAAAAATTTTATTATCATGCAAAACACACTTCCATATTGGTCATTGCAAAAGCATACTCATATACAACCAACACCCCCCCAAAAAAATAAACAACGTAAATACACTGATATAAAAGATGGTGTGCTTTAGTCTGCATCCATCTGATTCCAACAATTCTTTCTCTGGTGGTGGATAACATTCCCCATCATAAACCTTTCAGGATTGTCCCAGATCATCACGAGAATATATTGTTTTATTTTATTTATGTGAAACATGGCTAATATGGAAATATATTTTGCATGACTTCACATGGGCAATTCATATCAAATTGCTTGCCTTCTCAAGGAGGGGAGAGAGGCAGAAGGGAAGAATATAAAGAATTTGAAACTCAAAAATTGTTTTTAATTATTGTTTAAAACTTTTTTACATTTAATTAAGAAATATTTATCCAAATGAATAAATGTTGTTGTTCAGTCATCTTTCAGTTATTTCTGACTCTTTGTGACTCCATTTTGGGTTTTCTTGGCAAAGATCCTGGAGCGGCTTGCCATTTACTTCTCTGGTTCATTTTACAGATGAGGAACTGATACAGAGTTATGTGACTTGACCAGGGTCACACAGGTAGTAAATGTCTGAGGCCAGACTTGAACTCATGAAGATGAGTCTTCCTGATTCCAAACCCCAGTGCTCTATTCACTGCACCATCTGGATGCCCTAAACAAATAAATAATTTAAATTATTTATTTTTATTTATAAGCAAATAAACATCATTTTCTCTTAAAAGATAAGTGTGCTCAAAATACTCACTCCATCTACCTAGCCACCTCTGAAAATCTGGGAAAGCAACCAAGAAGTCCAGTACATAGCTGAAGGCAGATGTCTATATGCAGGAAAAATTGGTCTTATTTTTTAAAAAATGTTATTCTATATATAAGGAATGATATAATCACAGCATGCTAACTTTCTGAATCTATGAATACAACAGGCAGAGAATTAGACCCCTTTTAAGATAGAGCAGAAGCTCTGTAAGGATTAAACATTGTTGTTTGTTTGGTATTTAAAATTCTATACAATATGGCCCCTACCTACCTTTCCAGTCTTATTACACATTACTTTCCCCTCCCCCATGCATTCTATAGTCCAGTCAAACTGGCCTTCATGCTGGTCCTTACACATCTATTCCATCTCTTTACTTTTTCATAGAAGCTGTCCACCACTCCTGGAGTACATTCTCTTTTCACTCCTGCTTCTCAGGATCTCTGGTTCCTTTCAGTACTCAAACATTGGAAAGGGATGCCCTTTAGGCATCTCCAACTCAGTGAGTGCAAAATAGAGCTCATTCCCACCCCCTCCAAATTGCCCCCTCTTCTTCTGAACTTCCTTTTTACTGCTGAGAGCATCACCATCCTCCCAATCACCCAGGCTCACGACCTTGATGTTGTTCTTGATTCCTCAAACCCTAAATAGCCAGGCAATTACCCAATATTGTCATTTGAACCTCTACATCAGCTTTTGGATACATCCTCTTCTTTCCACTCCCACAGCCACCACACTATTTCAGACCCTCATCTCCTCTTACCTGCAGTAGACTTCTAAATAGTCTCCCTGTCTTAAGTCCCTTCCTCTTCCAATTCATCCTCCATACAGCCACCAAAGCAATTTTCCTAACCTGTAGATCTGATGATGGGTCCACACACTCTCCTCATTCAGGGAACTCAGGGCTCCCTATCACCTCCAAGATCAACTATAAACTAGTTTATTTAGTATTGAAAGCTCTTCACAACTTGACACCTTCTTACCTTTCCAGTCTTCTTGCACTTTCTTCCTTGTACTCTTTGATCCATCCATACTGGTGATCTGCTATTTTGTCCTTTCTGAAAATCCATCTCCCATTTCTGTGCTTTTACATGGGCTATCCATCAAGCCCTCCACTATGGCTTTTTCGAATTTTACTGCCTCCAAGATTCAGCTCAAATGCCATCTTCCTCAAAGATCATTACTGGTCCTCCCTCCAGCTTCTAGAGCCTTCCCAACTAAGGTTACCTTCCATCTGCTGTATGTGTATCTTATTTGTACACTGCTATTTATATAACAATGAATGTGGACACTAGGGTGATAGTGTCTTGAGCAGAAATAAGGAAGGTTAGAAGAGAGACTTGGAGAAAAAGAGAATGAGTTTGAAATGCCTAGCAGGTCAGATTTCAATGAATGAAAAGTATTTCCAATAAAGTTTCAACTCTGGACAAAAAAAAAAATTGAGATCTTGTTGGCACTAAAATTTAATTTCTTCCTCTATAATAAACTTCCTTATTTATACTCAACATTATTTGAATAAGATAAAAAGGGTATAAAATTATTTTTGTTTAGTGAAAAACTCATATTAACAATTCAAATTCTCAATTAAGTCACATAAACACTACGTAATGACTTCCCTGTATAGTATATCAAACCTACAAACATAGGTCTGCTATTATCAAGTTCATTATTTAGGATTCTATTTATAGTTAGGATAATCATTTATTATTTCAACAGTGTCTGTCTAAGAAAAATCATCCAGTAAAAATATGGACCTTGGGATCTTCTAGCAAGGGAGCACAGTTACTCGATTACCCTTAACAAAAGAATGGTATGCCTCTATTGGGGAAAATCATCTTCTTCATCCAATAAAAATATGAATGGAAAGTAGATACCTACTTTACCTTGCTATGAGATAATGTACATAAGTAAAAAGTATTATGAAAATATAAAGTATTATTATTATACTCCATATATTAGGGGAGTCGTGGAGAATTGTTAAATTTTTAGTGTGGGCATTTACACCTTGAAAATTAGCAAATTATAAGTCAAGGCCATTTGATTTATTGTTTTATTGATTATCTAGGCCTAGAAAAGCGTTAATAATGAAGAATAAACTTAAAAGTGTGTCCTCTATACATTCCTAGCCTCTCTTGTTAAGCATTTACCAGCACACCACAGCATATATCCTTTTGATATACAGAAATTGGTCCTTTGAAGACAGTTACTTCCATCTACAAATTGGGTGATTCTCCTAAATTAAGAGAAGCTTTTAGCAACATCTAAAACCACTGAAATTCTTGGCTCTTCCTTCAACCCAATTCAATAAATATTTATTAAGTACATGTTGTGTTCAAGTCACTAAAGATACAAAGACAAAGAAATAATCTACTCTCTAAAGAGTTTTCATTCTTTAGATAAACAAGATTTAGAAACAAAGAAAAACAAAAACATGCCCAAATAAGAGAGAATTTTCTCTGCATTTCTTGTTCAAAAGCAAGTTCTAAAGGTCTGGATGTGCCATATCAATCTATTTCCATTTCTTTCATTAGTATTTTCACTTTTAGACTAGATCATTTCATTTGCATTGTTAATAGACCACTTGGAATGATGGATTTTTCTTCTTTTGGTCAGGGTTAATGAACCCAATAGAAAATTCCATACCCTATTCCCCACAGAAGTCATTACTAAGAAGAAAGTCTAGATATACACCAAAATATTTATAGCAATACTTTTTGGGGTAGCAAACGACTGGAAATAAAGATGTTCATTGACTGCGGAATGCCTAAACAAATTATGATATATTAATGTAATGGAATATTACTCCCCAATAATAAATGGTAAATATGATCAATAGAGAAGCATGGAAAGACATGAACTGATGCAAAATGAAATAAGCATATTGAAGAAAACAATATTTTTTAAATGACTGCAGCAATGTAAATGGAAAGAACAATAGCAACAAAATGTTTGAAAATGAATGTCAAAAAATTACAAAGCATAGCACAAAGAAAAATATGGGAAGACACTCCCCTCAACTCCTTTGCAGAAATAAAAGGTTCACCAGTGATGAATATTGTATATCTTTTTAAATTTTTTTGCATATTAATAGTTTTTGTTATTTTTTCCCTTCTCTTTTTTTCTTTTAAAAATATTCCATCTTGTATAGGATTGCTCTCTAGGAGGGGAAAGAATTGCGCAGGAAAAATTTAAGGTGATATAAAAATAAAAGATATCATAAACATGTAGTTTCTAAAAATTCAATACTCATATTCAAACATTGGGATTTTACATAAAGTCATGTGTGTGTGTGTGTGTGTGTAGGGTGGGAGGGGGGATGTGATTTCCACCATTAGCTGAAGTGATATAGTGATATAGTCAGAAAGGATGAGGTTTTAATAGATTAGCAAATTGTAGTACCTTGTTTTAAATAGCTAACTCTAGATGAATTTCAGCAATTCAGAAGTAACATATTCCTAGAGTACTGTATGAAAGATACTCCTTGCAGTAGAGAATAGAATTTCAGGTTTTTTTCTCCTATCTTCTTCACATTGGGCATATGATTTAACAATAGAATCAGAGACACTCTATCCAAGAGTTAAAGAATTCGTTGACAGAGTCTGAGACACAACTGAGGAAGTAAAAACATACATTCCAAACAAACAAGGCTATAGAAAGATAGGTCACTTGCAGGAGGAAGGAACTTTGGGGAACAGAACCCCTAGAAGCAGAGAAAAGAGTTATTGAGAGGGACATTGCCTTCAGGGGCAAAGGACCCAAGGAGAGCTCAATGAAAATTCTAGAAAGAAGGAAAGGACTTCAGGACCCCCTACAATAATACCAGGATTTATTAATTGTCTTTACCTAAATGCATGTCCCACTACTACTGTACTCTAAATTTCAGCCCACTCCTCTCATGAACGTTGTATTTATTTCTTAGAGAATTCCCCATAGGTTTATAGGAGAAATGTTTTCTGATTACTGTTGTTCCCCTTCCCTCTACAGCCCTATATGCCAAAAGGCAGTTTGTAAAACCCTTTGCTAAGAGCTATTATATACTAGCTGATTATTAAAGGAAAGCACATTGGTTGGGGCTCAAGCTCTAGTATTAGCAGCAAAAAGATGAGGAGTTACCTTTTAGAACCTGAAAAGAAGAGAAGGAAGAAGAAGAGTGTTAGAAGTCATCATTTTACTTGTAGTCATAGTAGTTGCAGTAATAGTCATAATTGTTATTGTCATTGTTTCCTCCCAACCTGGGACTTAATCAACAAGTGAAACTGTAAGTTACAGTAGAAACCTAGAGGGGGTGCTATACATGAATTTGAATTATAGTGCTGGTTCAACGATGACCAGTGGAAGTCAATTAATGGGCAACTGTATTGTTAATTGAGAAATGGCCAAACAAACTTTCACATAAGTATGTAATGGAATATCATTATAAAACAAGGAATTATGAAGGAGTTCAGTGAAGCACGGGAAGAAGATATGTATGAACTGATGCAAAGTAAAATAAGAACCAAAATATCAAAATACATAATGACTAAAACAGTACCAATTAGAAGATCTCTGAAAGGAAAGTGAATCCTAAGTAACTAAAAACCTACGAATGGTCCTAGAAAAGATAATCAAAATATATCCTCCTCCTCTCAGCAATAATAGGGGAGGAGATGGTACAAGGAGAGCAGAATACAATATACATTGTGAGCAAGGTTTTTGCTTAACTTTGTGTTTTTATTATAATGAATGGGGATTAGGGTGATACAGTGAATAGAGTGTTATCCACAGACTTAGAACTACTTAGGCTCAAGTCATACCTTTGAAATATACTGGTATTATAACTTGGGGCAGGTAAATGCAAAAGACATACAAAAATTTATTTAAGAAATATTTATCATGGTCATTTCAATGTAAGATGATCAAATGATCCATGAAATTACATTTCTTGTTGCCTTTGGACATAAAAAAGAATCACCTTTTTATGAGGCATTCTTCTAATTAACTGCAGCTTCCTAATATTCTTTGCTTTCCTCTATAGCAAGAATTTCAATATCAACATAATTCAGTTCAATATTATTTTGACTCTGTCATTGAAACAAACTTATGTTTAGAATAGGACTAGCTAAGCTAATGTTTATAGAAGACCTAAAAAAGTCATTCTTACCCCACTCTGTTCCCTTCTTTATCATTCTGCCACTTTTATTAAAGAAGCAGAGAGGGTTATATAGGATTTTATGATATTGCATGATTCATAGCTCTATAGCATTAGTGGAAGAACAATGATGACTTAAAAATAGGATTTTTTTTCAGAGAATTTCAGAAAGAAACTTGAAGTCATTGAAAATCCATCACTGCCTCCTTTCCTCTTTCTAAGGCCATTGTGGTTTTCTTGGAGACTGGCTCTCAAAGGGTCACAGACTCCTTCCATGCTGAGAAATTCAAGATTCACCAACCCAGGTCTTAGTTATTACTAATTTTTTGGTGGTCAGAACTGGCTTCAACTGGATGTTGTGCTCTTTCCTCAGGTGTGGTAGAATGATGCCCATCCCCTACACATACATAGACACACACAGAGTTTCCTGACCTAGTGTCCTGTCCCACTCCCTTTGTTCCTTAATTCTTTGGCCCAGCATCTACAGTTTGGAGCTTTTGCAGCACTGGTGCTACAGGGTTGCAGCTTCCAGCAGGCTTTTTGCTCCTAAGGGTTTATGGCTGTCTGATTGTCCATTGCATCTAGAGTGAATTTCCATAAAACTAGAGCTGGGGTCTCCATGGCATTAGAAAGATGAAGGGGGCAGTGATGGCCATTCAATAACCTCAAGTTTCTCTCTGAAAGGCAATTCTATTTTTTTTTTAACTCCTACCTTCAGTCTTAGAATTAGTACTGTGTATTGGTTCCAAGACAGAGGAGTGGTAAGGACTAGGCAATAGAGTTAAGTGACTTGCCCAGGGTCACATAGTCAGGAAGTATTTGAGGTCAGATTTGAATCCAGGACCTGTCTGTCTATAGGCCTGACTGTCCGTTCACTGAACCACCTAGCTATCTCTGGAAATACTATTTTTAAATCATCATTGATCTTCCAGGGCTATGAATTATGTAATATCACAGTCTCTATAGAATCAAAGTTGCTGATCACCCAAAGGGTGATGCAAAAATATGTGGTTAACTCTGAATACAGATTTAATACTTTTTCATTTTCTTCATGTTTATTGCTTTTATTGGCAACACAGCTAATAGAGAAATGTATTATGTATGACTTCACATGGATAATTGATATCATAGCCCTTGCCTTCTCAGTGGTTGGAGGAGAGACAGGAAAAGGGGAGAGAATTTAGAACTCAAAAAAATTTTTATAAATGTTAAAAAGATACTCTTAAAAGTAAAAAAAAAATACACAGCTTGGGCAAATGGGCATATATACATACAAGAAGATATCACCAAAGTAATATATGATAATAAAAGAAAGAGGGCCAGTCAGGTTTTGGAAATGTTGGATATGGAATCAAAGTAGCAGCTTATTTTTTGAGGAATGCTTAAGTAAATTGTGATACATAAATACAATGGAATATTTCTGCTATATGAGATGACAAATATAATAAATACAGAGAATATAGGAGGATTTATATGATAATATATATACCAATATTACAATATCCAAAACAATATGAATGGAAAGAACTACAAAACAATTAATAAATGTTGTCAGCTCAACAAAAGGCAAGAATGGTCCCAAAAAATGGAAAATGGAAAGTATGAAAAATGAGGATAGTAATACACTGTTGGTAGAGTTGTGAACTGATTCAACCATTTTGGAAAGCAATTTAGAATGACACCCAGAGAGTTATAAAACTGTGTATACCCATAGTCCCAGCAATACCACTGCTGAGTCTGTTTCCCAAAGAGATCAGGAAAAAAAGGAAAAGAACCTATATGTTTTGAAATATTTATATCAGATCCTATTGTGGTGGCAAAGAACTGGAAGTTGTAGGAATGCCTGTCAACTGAGAGATGGCTAAACAAATTGTGGCATATGATTGCAATGGAATAATACATAAGAAACAATGGGCAGGTTAATTTTAATGAAATTTGGAAAGAACTAAATGAGACAATGAACAGCAAAATGAGTAGAACCAAGAGGACATCATACACAGCCACAGATTTAATTCTTGAAGAATAAATAGTGAATGTTACCTACAAAGAGTAAACTAAAAGGTTTATGAAAGACATAATTTGTATGAACATGTCTGTCCCCTGGATGATGCCTCCTGTGATACATGGAGAGAGGAAAGGGGCTGGGACACTTGTAGATAAATTCTATTAATTAAAAAACAAAAACAAAAACAAAAACTAGATAGGAGAAGACATTCTAGCCAAGGGTGTGTTAGAGCCAGTTCATACAACCTTAGGAGTATCCATTGTTAAATTTTCAGTGCAAACAGTTATATTTTGAAAGGCAGCAAATTATGTCAGGGCTTGATTTATTGTTTCGTTAATAGTCTAGACTAAAGAAAAATTTGGAGAAAGTGTTAACAATGCATATTAGACTTAAAAGTGTGTTGTATATCATTTTTTTGAGAGCTGATATGGTTCAAGGCTGGCCTGAAACACTTCTAGCTATGTGACTCTGAGCACATCACTTAACCCCATTTGCTTAGCCCTGGCCCTTCTGGTTTAGAGTTGTTACTAAAACAGAAAGTAAAGGTTTAAGAAGAAAAAAAGTATTAGCACATCACTACTCCATCCCTCCCCTGCTCCCTTGCAGAGGAAGAAGGTATACAGCTGTGATACATTGCATACAGGCATTTTTCAATTTTTTTCAGATGTTTTGATTACCCTTGTTGATTTTTTCTCTTCTTTTTTCTTTAAAAATATTATTTGTTACATTATTTGTCAACAGGGTGACAATGAGGAAGAATACTGGGAGAAATTCTGGTTTAAAAAAAGCAAAGATATCAATAAAAATGTATTATAAAAGTAAAATTTTGGAAAAGGAATAGAAAATGAGTGACAAGAGATGAACATAACCTCCCTGCTGCAATAAAACTCACAGAATATCAGGACACTTTTCAGAAGACCTCTAGCATACTGGGTGGGCCCTATCTGAAAGATGTATGGAAGGAAGAGAATAGGAATCACACAAAAAGTATAGATGGGTTGCTACCTGCACCAGTGAATGGAGCACAGTAAATGCAATCAAAGCTCTATTGAAATATGGTAAAATGGGGCCATATTAGAGAAAGAAAGGGGCAAAGAAGTTTAGATTTCATTCTTTAAGTCATTGGGAGGCAAGAAATTGCTAAACCAAGGATTTGTAAGACAAAAATATTGTTAAAAGATGAGGTACCTGACTTCCCTTCTCTCAGTAAGAAATAGGAAACTGAATGCAGAATGAAGCATTCAGTGTTAGATACATTTTATCTTTCTTAATTCTACAATTTTGTTTAAAAAGGAAATTTCTATTGGGTGAGCAATTACTGGCAAATCAATTTTTTTCAATCTTTAAAACGCCTATCAAGCATTCAAACTTTTTTAAGAAAGGAATATATGTGTACATACATATATGTCAGCAATAAACAAGTCAGATTAGAGGAAAGAGAGATTAAAATCAGTTCTCTAGAGGTCCTCTAGAAGCATACAATGGAAGAGTGGAAATTAAGTAATGAGAGCCTAGATTAAGATAGTGGTGGGGATCATGTTTTATCTAAACTTTGTATCTCCTCCAAAACCTGGCACAATTAATTCTTCTCAAAACAGACACTTAAAAAATGTTCCTTGATTGAAAGCACATACAAGGGACACTTCAAAGAAAAAAATAGGACTAGGTAACCATCAAATTGAATAGAGAAAGATGAAAGAGAGGGATAAGTGGCTGATGACTCCAAGGTTTCAAGTCTGAATAATTATGATGGTATCTCTTTTTCTCTGTTAATGGTAGAAACAAGAAAGTTGGGAGTAGAGGGACCTGTTTGGGAGGGATGATGAGCTCAGCCTGGGACATGCTGAACTTACCATTAAACCACAGCTCTGAATTTCATATTCAATGTGACTTCCCTCCCTCCAAGCTAGATGTACCTGCCTGGGAGATCTTTAGGTTTTTAAAACCTAACTGCCCAGAGCAAAAGGGAACCAGTCCCAAGATGAGTTTATTTATTTATTTTTTTAGCTCTTCAACTTCTGCCTTGGACATGTATTGGTCAGAATGACCAATTGGGCAGAAGAATGGTCCTAAGGGCTTGACAATGGGGATTAAGTCACTTGTCCAGGGTCACACAGCTAGGAAGTGTCTGAGGCTATATTTGAACCCAGGATCTCCAGGCCTGGCTCTCAATCCACTGAGCAACCCAGCTACCTCCCCACCCCCACAAGATGATTTTATCTTCCTTTGCCATGAAGGAATTACAATATCCCAGCCATATGATAGGGGTTAGCAGTTCTGCACCTCCATGATCTGGAAAATATTTGCAAAATTTTTGGCTCTCCCTTTGCACCCCAGAAATCTAGATTTTTTCCCTTTTTCTTTTATGGGGTGTTTATAGTACTTTATTATAAATTTTGGATTAGATATACTGTTCTGAGTTTCAAAACTTTTCTCGTATCACCTGCTAGCTTTCCTGTGTTATCTGTGGCTTCTGCAAAACTCCGCAAATATTCCGATTTAATTTCTTTTGCCAACCCAAGAAATCTCAACATCACAATGGGGAAAGTGGATATGTGGAAGGGATACCTGTAGTTGCTGCCAATGCTGGCTTTGTAAATGGAGGATGAAGGAAATAGAACCAAAGATTCAGGACCAGGGAATCTAAATCCAAATTCCAACTGTGCTACATGACCCTGGGCAACTCATCTGAACCTCAGTTTCCCTATCTGTAAAATGAGATGAGACAACCTCTAAGGTCTGTTCCAAATCTAAATCTCAGGATATGAAGGAAATATGACTATAGTGAGTTTGGTGGAGTGGTCATATTATTCAGATTAGCACTATCTATTTCCATAGGGTTGGAACCAATGACCATATTTTAAATATATTCATAACTTCAAGTGAGACCACTTTACAGGATTCATTATTCATACTAATATGAACCCGTCTGTAATGGGGGAGAATGTACATGCCTCCTTGGCATTTAAAGCCTTCTTCAACATTACTACCTACCTTTCCAGTCTTCTTTAATATTATTCCTTTTCACACATACTTCTTTCCCCACTGGGGGATCCCTAAACAGGAAATTCTAGCTCCTGCCTCCATACATTTGCTCAGGTAGTTTGCCATATCTAGAAGCTTTGCCTTCTAATCCACTGCCTGGTAGAATTCTTTGTTATTGGTTTTTATTGCTCATTCACATCTAACTCTTCATGATCTCATTTGGGGTTTTGCCATTCCCTCCTCCAGCTTGTTTTAAAGATGAAGAAACTGAGGCAAGCAGGGTGAAATGACTTACACAGGGTCACTCAGCTAATGTGTCTGAGGCCAGATATGACCTCGATGAGTCTCCCTTACCCCAGGCCTAGGACTCTATCCATTGAGTCATCTAACTGTCCATTAGGATCCTTAGTATCCTTTAAAGCTCAATGTAGGCACCAGTTTATATAAGATCTTTCCTAGATCCCTACCCCCTACCCCTAGTTGGTAATTCTTTTGAAATGACTTTGTAGAAATTCTTATATCCCTTGGGATTTCCTCAACTGTAAAATAAAGAATTAGATGACTTCAGAGATCTCTTCTGGCCTTAAAACTATGATCCTATGATCTTTGCATACAGTATAACTTCTAGTAAAATATGAACTCTAGAAGGTAAGACTATTTTCTGTCTTTTGTGTTCTTATGCACAGGACCTTGCATCATATATGTTGTAGGTAACAGAGGACTAAAAAATGTGGAATTAAACTGAATCCTGGGAGCAACAAATATTTGAGACTCAAACTCCTCTTTGCAGAATTTTGCCCTCTTTCTGAATCTGATCCTTAGAAAAGATTGAACCAAGCTTTTGTTCCAAAAGTACCTTCCCATTTCTGATTTTTGCTCACTAGATAAGTCTCTCAGCTATTCGCAGTAATACCAGTCCTGGGGAATCTGAAATGCCCACAGCCGGAAAAGTAGGAAATGGCCCTTCGGAAACTGCGGTCCCCAAGGGTCTTAGGATGGATGGTCCAGGTGTTGAGAGAGAAAGAGTAGCCTCTGGCCTGGTGTTCCTGTGGTAGAGGAGGGGAGAACTACCAGGATAGACATTCCCCTCCCCCCATCCCCAAAATGGAATGAATCATGGCCATCCACAGTGGGGAGAGGATGTCCCCTCAACTCTGACCAGCAGGAAGGAAGTTGACCTCTGGGAGGGTGATAGTAAGGGAGGGTTCACTATGAGGGGAAAAATAGGAGGGGACACCATTCCTCATCATAAACAAAAGGTAGGATATTTCCCCGTGGTGTCAAGCCAATCCCGTGACCATGACCTGATGGTCAAGAGGATAGGAGTTCATTTTCAAAGCATTTGGTTTTGTTTTTTGAGGCCTTTTTAAAATATATTTACTTTCAAAGCACACGGACCAGCCATAAGAATAGACATTGCTGGATAGTAGCTGGGCATATAAGAAGGCAGTAAAGGCCACAAAGAGCTAGAACTGGGAGGAAGTGGGTCAACCTACTCAGGACAGATCAAGCTAATCCTTATGGCAGAATACTGAAAGGACAGATATTCTAAAGAATCTGGCCCTTGCATCTCCCTTCCTTTCTAGAGAAGTATAGTCAGGGTGGCTGCTTCCACTGTGAGTTTTCTGAGGATTTGGCCCTAAAGGGACTCACTCTCCCACAATAGAAGACAACATTCCTCCCAACTCAGCCTCAGATTCACATTCTGAGGCCTATTCCTGGGCTTTGAAATTAAATGGGAAAAATGAAAGGATACAGAGAAGAAACACTGTGATAGAGGAAAATTTTGAAGAATCATACAGCCCACATGAAAAAAAATGACAAAAGATGAGAATTATTCATCTCAGAGGATTGAAGGCAAGAATGACAAAAAAGTCTTTCAGCCTCAGAAAATTGTGACATGTTATTCTCCATCTCTACTAAGGGCAGAGCAAGAGGAAAGCAATCATGTAGGATTTAGGTTAACTATGAAGTACTTTTCCACACAAAGGTGTGAGCATGGTACCTAGCACATAGTAGGTACTCAAGCATTTTTTGGATGAATGAAAGAGTTAAGATGCTGAAACAGTTTTCTGTTTCTGTCTGTTTCTCTCTATCTCTGTCTCATTGTCTCTGTCTGTCTCTGTCTCTCTGTCTCTTCTGATGAGGAAGAAAGGTAGAAGGAGATATGTCTAAGTCAAAATGATTTTCTGTTGGAATCCTTTAAGTATGTGAATAGAATCAAGAGCATGTCAGTCCAGTGCTCACCACAAGTGTGTCAGCCACAGTTGAGTCCTGGTGATATACAAAGAAAGGCAAAAACTGTCCCTGCCTTCAAGCAGTTCACTTTCTAATGGGGAAACACCATTCATTTCAATAACAAGGAACCTACAAAACCTATACAGAGTAATTGAAAGATAATCTCAGTAGGGAAGACACTAGCTGCTATGGGGACCTCCTGTAGAAAGCCTAGTTGAACTTTGAAGGATGCTATCAACCTGAGAATTTTATAGTCCATTTTCCAATTGGCATTTCCAGTTTCTTCAGATTTCACCAACGATATCCAGAACACACACGCGCACACACACGCACATACACATAGTCCTAGGCTAACCCTGAAACATGTTCAGAAGCATTCCTCGTATAACCTGCTATTGGTTTGCTCCTTTACATCTATGGCCTTCTACCAACCCACTCCCACCCCAATCCTTAGTGGAGCTATTTCTGCAAAGCAAAGAGGGTGGGAGAGTGGAACCTTCCTTTCCTAAGGTTATAACTGGCTAACAGGAAACCGAGTCTTACCCAGTTACCCTTTCAGCATCTGATTACAAGTGAATCTCAGTGTGTCAGAAATTTAATTTGACTATTCCTCCTCCAACTCATAGATTTTGCCCAAAAATGGTTACTGCTTTGACTTTCCCCAAAGGTAAGTGGGAAGAACTGACTAGCCCAGTACCTACAAGTAATTAAGAGATAACATTTATAAACTGTTTTAAATGTTTAGATAGGAATTTCCACAGAGGTGAGTAGTACAAATTTTATTATCTCCATTTTACAGATAAGTAATGAAGTTCAGAGGAGTAATTTGCACCAAAGGCTATCTAGTAAGTGTTACAAACAGGAATTAAGACCAGGTGCTATGTGACCCTTGGCAAGTCACTTAATCCTGTTTGCCTCAGTTTCCTCATGGGTAAAATGAGCTGGAGAAGGAAATGGCAAATCACTCATATCTTTGCCAAGAAAACCCTAAAAGGGGTCACAAAGGGCCAAGATTGAAAACCCACTGAACAACTCCTGATGCCAAGTCTAGCATTTCGTTTTGCTCTTCCACAAACACTTCACTGAGTGTGAGGGGTTGGGGGTGGAAATGCAGTGCTCAGAGAATGGATTAATAGGAGAAATGGGGCAGTGGTAGAACTTGTTGGAGAGTCTTGGTAGAGCTCCTGACTTTAGTTCTTTCTGAAGACTTGATGCTCCTCTGCCTCCCGCCTCACCCCCACTTCTCTGCTGAGATACTACCATTTCCATTCACAATGTTTGGGGCTAAGAGTCACAGGTGACATTGCTGGCCACTATGCTGGAATCCAGGGGTGTGCCGATTTATATGATTACATGAGATATCATCTGTAAAGTGTTTTGCAAACCTTAAAGCCAACATGTAAGGTTTTGTTGTTGTTGTTGTTTCTGTGGGTAGTTCCACAGATGCCTAAATCATCTTCCTTATTCAAGACCACTTTCCAGCTCCAGAGTACTTTTCTCACTGTGTGCGTATAGATTCTTGTGTAGGTCTAGGCAGCTGGGACCTGTAAACCACAGAACTGGAATGACGTCATGACTAGTAGCCCCCAGAGCCACTTCCCAAGAGTAAAGAAAAGGAAGGAAATGCCTATCAGAAGTTCCATTGAGGAAAATAGAGAGAGCCAGGGATGGGAAGCAGAGTGGGGATAAGGGTGGGTCAAAAACATCCTAAAAAAAAAAAAAGAGGCAGGAGTGGGTTTGGGTGTGCGGGCGGAAGAGAGGGGTTTGGGCCAGGGAAAAGCAAGAGGCCCCCGGGGACTGTGATCTTACTCAAAAGGTGCGTCAGGGAAAGTAACATGAAATGTATTCCCCTGGCAGAAGCATCTCCCACCAGGATCAGTAGACTTCAAAGGGACCCAGCCCTACACAAAGAGGCGTTACCTTCCCCTCCCCCACTCAGGTGCTGAGTCCGGGACTAGAGCCATGAGTTTGACCTGGTCCTTCCACTCCATCCCTCCTGCCCATCCCCATCCCCTTCTAGCCTGAGGCTTTATTAAGGCGGATGCAAACCAGCTCTGAGCCACTCGCCCAGCTAGATCCCCGGGTTCCAGCAAAGGTGGAAACGCAGCAGGAACAAAAGCTGAAGATGACCGTCAGAGGGAAGTGCCCAGCGACCAGGTATCTTCTTTGACTCTTGGGGGTTGATGGGACTTTGGGAGAAGCTAGACCTGAACCCTCTCCTCGGGGATCGCTCGAGGGGCTTGGTTTGGATCGCAGACTATGAAGACAGCTTAGCGGGAGGATACCATTCTGGAGAAATTCCGGAGAGGTAGGGCCGAGAGTAGCCCATTTCCCGGGCCAGTAGGGCAGTAGGCAAGGACGCTGATTTGCTGGAAGGCCTCGTAGTGTAAGCGGGGAAAGGGGGCGCCGGGACCCCAGCGGGCATCCGCCACGAAGTCCCGGTTTCCCATCTCCGCCTCTCCGCAGCCTCCGTCCCTCCTTCCTCTCCGCGGCTCGTAAAGCACAAAAGCAATGGGAGGGGCGGGACATCCATACGCTCCGCCCCCTCCCCGGCCTCGGGTTGGCTGGTACAGCTGTCCATCCGGATTCTATTTTTGGTGTGGGGTGGGGGAGGCCGGGCCGCCCTAGATCACGTTTGCTACCAGCAGCCAACCAGTCGGAGCCGGGACTGCGGGTGGAGCTGCTATTGGGGGCTGGTGAGCTCAGCCCCTCTCTCCCACCCCTCCAGCTTGGGTCCTCCACCCCCCCCACGGCCGGCTCGGGGAGGTATATCCTGCCTGCTCCTCCTCCTCCCCCGCGTGGAAGCGGAGCGGCGGCCTCCGTGTAACGCGGGGGCGAGATGTAGCGAGCCCGGCGCCGGGGCTGGACACTCGCCTTAGCGGGCGAGTGGGGGGCGCGGGGGGCCAGTGGAGGGCAACGATTACGAAGAAGGAGGAGTGATGAGGAGAGGGGGGTACCCTGCACCCCCCCCAAGACCGCCAGCCCCAGGTGCCCATCATCTTCTTCCACGGCCAGGGGGTGAGGGTGAGGGTGAGGGTGGGGGGCGGGGGGACGGGAGGGTGGCGGGATCTGATAAG
>NC_058133.1:109854875-109937071 GCF_016433145.1 Gracilinanus agilis | reverse complement strand
AGGGTGGCGGGATCTGATAAGTACTGTTAAGTCCAGGGTTTGGGGGAGTTTTTGGGGAGGGGGAGTTGCAAGATTGTAGCCAGTTTGCGGGACAGTTTAAGTGGTAGTGGGGAGGGAGGGAGTTTACAGTTACCTCTCCCTGCCCTCCCTCTTCGTGGGTTTGGGCCCTGACCAGTGGTATTGCGGCCCCCTCCCCATTTGTAGCCTTTTGTCACCTGCCCTAGGGCCCCCTCCTGTACTCCTGTGCTGGAGGGCCAAGTAGAGGGGTTGAGGGAGAATTTCATCAACAATGCCCTTATCCCATTTACTTGAGTTTGCTCCATCTGCCAGCAAACTAGAATTGAGGAATGGTTTATATTTGGGGGTTTTAGGGACAGTTAGGACTGACACACACACAGCAGAGACCTTACTGAAATTTTATGCTGATGCCCTTTTGAAGAAATATTGGACAGGACTTATGCCTGGGATATCTGTCTAAGATGGGATAGACAAACTCCTGGAGCTAGAAAGAGATGCTGCTTTTTTGAGAGGTGGGGGTATACTTTTCAGTGCCAAAGCAGTTTCTAGGAATCAGCTGGAGATTCTCTCTACAAACTCTGAAAGCAAGGAGGGGAGAGCTGGGGGAAGAAGGCTTGGATAATCTACCCGAAAGAGAATCTCACCCACTTAACTTTACCACCCGATTAATGGAGAGTTGACTGTTCTTTTCTTTGCAACTCTGTTGATTCTCAAGGACAAGAGTGGGTAGAGGTGGACCTGGCCTCAGAGCCTCTGTTTCTTGGCTTTCAGACTGACAGCTTTGCCCTTTTCTCTCATGGCCTCCTCTAACCTTTGCTATTTTTGTGGCCAGGGTCTTAGAGGGGCCTCAGAGTCACTTTTGGAAACTCCTAAGAACACTATGCCCTCCATTATTGGAGTCTTCCTGTTCTTTTGTCCTGCATATATCATGGTAGCCTAATTATTCCTCATTACCATGTGGGTGGTAGAAGCTGCTGACCCTTTTCCACCCAAGGGGTGCCTATAGTACAGGGTATGTGAAACACATCACTTTTGAGAGCAAAGATTTCTAGTGCTCGGAATTGCCAGTCAGCTATCTGAGGGACTGCTTGAATTTCTTCCTGCCCACCTCTGGTTGCTAAGAAGACAAGTCAGAGAGTTCTGAACTTTCTACCCAGCCAAAGGCTGAGCACAGTTATACAGGCCAGAACCAGGTCCCCAGCAGACCCTATTAGGTGAATCGGTTACTAATATTGGGAGATGAGAAAAGTAATGCCCCAAATTTCTATTCAGGAGAAGTTCAGAATTAGAATACTTAAGTAATCAAAGGGAGGGAAATGACATTGACTAAGTGACTTTGGAAAGAAAAATCCCCATGAATGTTGTCTTTATTTTTTTCCCCTTCTCCTTCCCCCTTAAGGTGTTCAGCATAGGATCCTGTGACTTTAAATAAGAATCAGAGATTTGGAGAGGTACTCTGTCTTCATAGGAAGGTAGGGGACAGCCAAAGGAGAGAGAGCAGAGCCAGGGGGAAGCTGTGATCCTGCCTCGGGACCAATATAACTTCAACAGCTTCTGAAATCCAAATGTGCCATCAGTAAGAAGAGTTTGGAGGAGCCAGGCCCCAGGCCGAACCTGTGTCTTGAAAGACTCAAACCCAAGCTGCTTTCCTAAGAGAATTACCACTGTGATCCCCTTACAGGACAGCCACAAATTTGGTTAGGCTTTCCTTGTGCTGATGCCTGCCTGGTTCTAGGGAATCAAGTGATGTGGGGTGAGTGTACCTGCTGAGAACCAAAGAAGATAAGGAACAGTGGTTGTCCCCCACCCCCGGGCAAGGAGGGGACTGGGCCGCTCTTCCAGTTTGGAAATAAGGCATTCACACCCCTAGTGGTTGGCTGCTGAGTCCAGTGGGGTGTGTTTCTTGTTTTCCTTCCCGATTGTGGCCTCAGTGCTTGATGGGGCTGCCTGTTGGTGGAACAATCTTCACAGCATCTGGTGGGAGCAAAGAGCTGTGGGAGACGGCCAATGAGCCTGGGCTCTCCCTGAGACTGCGGGCTCTCCAGAGTTAAAAGAGAGAGAAAGAGAGACAGAAAGCCCCACTCTCCCCTGTCATGTCCTCCAAGCCAGAGCCAAAAGACCTCCACCAGCTGAATGGGACTGGCCCTCCAGAGCTGCCCTGCCCAGCAGATCTCCCTGGACGGGAGCCACTAGCAAGCACCTCAGAGTTTCTGGGTCCAGATGGGGCAGGAGTGGAGGTGGTTGCGATCGAATCACGGGCCAATGCCAAAGGGGTTCGAGAGGAAGACGCCCTCCTGGAGAACGGGAGCCAGAGCAATGAGAGCGACGATGTCAGCACAGACCGTGGCCCAGAGCCGGCCTCTCCTCTCAAGGAGACCTCCTTCTCCATTGGGCTCCAGGTGCTTTTCCCTTTTCTCCTGGCTGGCTTTGGGACCGTTGCTGCAGGCATGGTGCTGGACATTGTACAGGTAGGAGTGTTGGGGAACACCAGGGACTGGTTGCTTTATGCTCTGAGGAAAAAAGCTGGCCCTTCTAGTTTTTCTTCTAGCCTCCATGGCAGGGGCATTCACACCCTGAAGCAGCGTCTTCCCAGAAGATTGTTTCCCCTTTGGACAGGATCCTTCACTCCCAGGCCCGTTGCTGGCCTCCAAATCATTTTCTTCAGAAGCCTCTGGGAAGGGAGGTGGTTGTGTGGAGCCAGGGTGAGGGTAATCATTGCCTAGCACAAGTAGGCTACAGTTTAGTGCCCTGGTGTGCAAAGAGGTCGAGGGGCTGTGGCTACCCCTCAGGATCCCTTTACAGGCCCCAACTTAGCTGGTTATGTTTGGCCTACTCTACCAACCCTCTTATCCATTCATCTGGGCCTTCAGGGGGTCTCAGCAGAGAGCTTAGTCTTAAGCCCTCCTTGCTGGGCAGGGATTTGGCTGGCTGACAAGGTGGGGGAGGAGACTTTGTTTGCAGTGGATGCCAAGGAAGGGTCATGAAATGGTTTCTTACCTACCTGTCATCTTGGCACAATCTCCTTAAAAATAGGCACATACAGGCTGGGACACACACACAGCAACAAGTATGAGTGCTAATTATGTGGAAGCAAAATGAAGACAAAAGATGACCAGACCTATGTAGGACTAAGATGTGTAAAGACACCTACGTGCCTTAGGCAAGTGGCTTTTCCTTAGGCTGGTGTGTAGAGTATGGGGTGGGAACTGGACAAGAATAGATTGATTAATAGATTTCAGGCAGAAGGAGTCTTTAGAAATTATGTAATACAATTTCCTCATTTTATAGATGATGAAACAGACCCAGAGAGGCTAGATGATTTTGTCCAGGGTCCCATAGATGGCAAAGAAAGAGGTAGAGCAGTGATTCTCACCCATCTTCTCTGACTCCAAAACTGGTGTCCATTCTATTAATTAGAAAGCCTAAGCAAGTTTGGGGCTTTTTGTGGGGTCATGATAATGTGGTACCAGGACACGTCAGGGAGAGGGTGGTGCTACGTTTCCCCAAAGGAAACATTCTGAGCTCTTTGAAGGAGCCAAGATTTGAGTTAATGAACAGCACATATCAGATTCCTGCTCTTTGAGGAAGTACAAAGAACTCTGGGCCCTGTCCTTGGAAGTTTACAGTCTCATAATGGAGACAACAGCCTTCCCCCTGAATCCCCTTGGGCTGAGGGAGGGAGAAATATAGTCCCCACTCTGGAGAAACTCTTAGCCTGATGGAGCAGACATGATTCCCACCCTTGGAGAGCTCCCAGTTTATAGGATTTTGATCCCTTGCCATCCCCAAGAGAGGAAGGGGTTCTGAGACTACTGAACTTGTTGGAAGGAATAGATCTACAGCAAGCAGGGCATCCCCTTTGCCCAGTTAGCCCCACAGAAGACATAGTAATAAAAAAAAAAAAACTGGCTCTTGCTTCCCCCAGGGATATTGCTGGCCTCTCAAGCAATGTCCAGTGGCATCTTCTTTGGCTGATAGGCAATGGGACCATGGAGCTGACAGTTCCAGATAGTTCCGGCTAAATCCAGCCAGCATGCCCACCCCCTGACCACCTTGACTCGTGCCCTTCATGAGGAACTCTGCAGCTGCTGCCTCATGGCTGGGTGTTTACAAGGAAAGCCATGTGTTGTCCCTACCCCCACCATCCTAGGATTTGTTAACGGAAGGGGAAAGCCAACTGGAAGGTAGGAGAACTGATATCTGGGTTCCCACCTACAATAGTTTACTCCCTGCCCTACAAGATGCCAGGCACAGTGCTAGGCAAGGGGATACAAGTACAAAGAAAGAAATGATGGTCTGCTTTGTTAGTTCTCATCTTTTCCTGAAAGACTGGTTATTACTGGTCATTATGCTTTCTCCCTGATTATATTTGTATCCTATTATAGTTTAGTGTCTATCAGTGAGCCCACAACCTCCTTTAGGAAGGAAATTCTGTAGGAGAGCTATATTTTGTTTTGTTTTGTTTTGTTTTGATGTTGATATTTCCTGTTTGCCATATCCTTAGAATTTTACCTGACTGGCCATCCCATTCTCAGTCCTACTTTGAGGCCTCCTCTGCCATTGACTCCAAGGTGAATGGCATGAAAATTTCCCAATTTATGTTCTTTCCAAAGGCATCAAACATACAGCCTGAACCAAAGTAAAATGTAATTGGGAAATATTTAATAAGATAAATCAAAATATAATAAAACAGATAATATGAATATGTGATTTTCTAAGTCAATATATGGCCACCAGGGACCCATGTATGGTTTAGTGGCCTCCTGTTCCCATTTGAGTTTGACACCATTGGTCTAAAATATGGAGCCCATGAAACTTTAATATGACAGGAGCGAGAGTTATCATAGGTTCTTTGCATTTAGGAGGAGAATAGGACCACTTATATGTTGTGGTCTGAGATTCTCAAAGGAGTCTCATTCTACTCTCCCTGCCCTTTTTGCACCTCCTTTCCACCAAACCCAGAAGATTCTAGAACTGGTCCAAGCCTCTGCCATGAGCTTCAAAGCCCTTGAGAATGAGATAATTGAACTGTCAAGAGGTAGGGAAAGGAGGAATGTCAGGCCCTGCTAGAGAATGAATGAATATCTATAAAAATATACTTTTCTTTATTTTGATGCCTCTGCTGGCTGTCATGTATTTTCTGTGGATGACAATAGTTCCAGAAAAACTTTGCAACAAAGAGAGTTCTCCAAAAGGGAATCCGTTGCCTCCAGAGGGAGGCTTCCTTGTCCTTTGCCCTCTCTTCCCCACCAGCCCCAAAACGGAGAGTCAAACTGAGCTGACCTAACCAGAGAGCAGCAGCTGAGCTAAGAACAGTCATCACAAGGAGGACTAC
The DNA here is from genome assembly GCF_016433145.1 of Gracilinanus agilis. Taxonomy (NCBI): domain Eukaryota; kingdom Metazoa; phylum Chordata; class Mammalia; order Didelphimorphia; family Didelphidae; genus Gracilinanus; species Gracilinanus agilis. The sequence continues at coordinate 109,931,718 of NC_058133.1, read as the reverse complement.
AGAGACACCATTCCTATGTATCCTTTGGAGGGCAAGGGATGCTGTGACTTCATTCAGGGCAGTGGGGTCTGTGGTTAGCTTTCTAAGGATTTCCAAATTACAGCATTTGAGAGATGCTTCAAAGGGATTTCTGAGACTATCTAGCCTGGTCCATACCTCCCAAAATGAATCTTCATAAGGACATACCAAACAAGTGGTCATCCAACCTGTACTTCAAAGAGGAAATGAATGCTTTTTCTCCAGAGGCAGCTGATTTGGTTTCAGAGAGCTCTCTTTGTTACAAAGTTTTTCCTGACATATGAAGCCCAAATTTGCCTCATTGTAGCTAGTACCCATTGCCACTGGTGTTGCCCCTTAGAACCAGACAAACAAATCCAATGTCTTTTCCACAGGACAGCCTTTCAGATACTTAAAAAAAGAAGCAGCCTTCTTTTGTTCCATGAAACTTTAATATGACAGGAGCCTTCCCTGAAGGCTTCTCTACACCGGACTAAGTATTTCCAGTACCTTCATCCATTCCTTCGATGACGGTACTCAAAATCCTTCACCAATCTCTTACCTTTCACAGCTTATCAATAGCCTTCTTAAACTAAGATACCCAGATCTGAACATAGAATTTCAGATGTAGTCTGACAGGGGCAGAGAAGAGATAAACAATCACCCTATTCTTGATTTGGACCTCTCTTCTTTTCCCTCTCTCCTTTCTGAAACGGAGCTGACCTTCCACTTTGTTTATCCTGGATCTGACAAATTGGAGAATGGAAGAATTGTCTCTGGGGGAACTAAACAAGTTAGTAATAGCACCCCTGGGCTCTTAGCACAACTGAGCAGAAGCCCAAATTGGTCCTGGGCATTTGGCGTTGGCCAGTGGGATACCGTACCCTATAGAGCTTCACCTTCTAAGCTGCTGAACAGGCTGCCTGTATTCCAGCCAAGGGTGCACTTGTAATCCCCTCTTATCTGTAACCCTCTTCACTCAACCGCTCAATTCCAGCAGCTGGAGTGAGATAAGGATAAGGCCAGGAGGCTGTCAGAAAGTGAAGGAGCAAACACATGAGCTCTATAGCCCTCCCCACACCCAGAGCCTCGAGCCTTGCTAGGTGGTGTTGGGGGGGGGGGGCAGGCAGCACTGGAGCCAAGGCTGGCTGAATCCCGGGGAGGGAGGTTGGGGGGAGCCAGGAAGTAGGGGAGGTGTTCCTTGTGGCTCATCAGAAACCTTGGATCCCGTAAACACTCCCTGGCTGCACAGTCCAGTTCCCCTGGAAATGACCCTGCCCAGGCTACTTTCTCTTCTTCTGCCAGCCAAGGTGGTCCTCCCCGGTTATGACTGCTTTTCAGATGGCGCTATGATCTCATCAATATCTGTCAGTCAGTCAGCAGGCATTTATTAAGCTTGACTTTGTACCAGGCACTATTCTCAATACTGGTAATAAAGAAAAAGGAAAAACCCAAACCAGTCCTGTTCTCAAAGTGTTCACCAGAGTCCAACGGGGGAGACAACATGCAAACACTAGGTACAAATAAGATATAGAAATATCTATATATCTTATAAATCACATATATAAACATGTATCTTATAAAATGACAAACGTAGTTCATAAGTAATATCTATATTTTAAACATGATATTTATGTAACAGGTAATAGATATGTGCTATATTTTAAATAAGACATAAATATACCATATTTAAATCATTTACATTTATTATATGTATATGTATTTATATGTTGTACATAGTTTGTATGCCATTATAGATGTTGCATGTTGGGATACATATAAAATATATACATAGATACATCATATTTGTATATAGTTGTTTGCATATTGCCTCCTATAGAAGTATATGAAGATCTATAGATACACGTCATAGGCAACAAGGTGGTTCAGTTGTTAAGAGTGCTGGGCCCTAAGTCAGAAAGATCTGAGTTCAAATCCCTCCTCAGAAATTTCTTAGCTGTGTGACTGGGCAAATCACTACTCTCTCTCTCAACCCAAGTTTCCTCCTCTATAAGATATGGATAATAATAGTACCTACCTCTTGGGGTTATTGTGAAGATAGAACGAGAAAATATTTGCAGACCTTAAAGTATCATATAAATGCCAACCATTAGTATTACAATTACAAGGTAAATTGGAGATAATCAAGAGAGGGAAGGTACAATCAGCATTAAGGGAGGTTGGGAAAAGCTTGTTAAAGAAGGTGGGGCTCTAGCTGGGGCTGGAAGGAAGCCAGGTGATGGAGAAGAGAGAATATTCCAAGCAGAGACAGCTAGTGAAAATGCTTGAGTGAGGAAATGAGATGTCTTGTGTAACAGACAGCAAGGAAACCAAGAGTCACCGTCTCTCAGGAGTGCCTGCTAGAAGTAAGAAGTCTGGAGAGGCAGGAGTCCTGGTATGAAGGACTTTGATGCCAAACAGAGGCTTTTAATACTGGATCTTGTACTATACTTTTTTCTTCAGGATGCCTTTCCTCATCTCTAAAATTGTGAGTGACTGTTCTGCCTCCCAAATTACCTTGTATATTTAGTTTGTATACAGTTATATATGTAAATGCCTGTCTCCTTTTGAGAATGGAAGCTCCTAGAGGGCAAGAATGATTTCACCTTTGTCTCGTCTTCCCAATACCTAGCAGTGACTGGTACATAGCAGATGCTTAATAAATGCTTATCTGTTGAAAAAAAAAAATACTTGGGGGCAGCTGGGTAGCTCAGTGGATTGAGAGTCAGGCCTAGAGATGGGAGGTCCTAGGTTCAAATCCAGCCTCAGACACTTCCCAGGTGTGTGACCCTGGGCAAGTCACTTGACCCCCATTGCCTACCCTTACCACTCTTCCACCTAGGAGCCAATACACAGAAGTACAAGGGTTTAAAAAAAATACTTGATCCTGGCAGTGATAGGGAGCCACTAGAGTTGCTTGAATAGTGAGTGGGGTGACTGTGGTCAGAGCCTCATTTTAGGAAGATCGGTTTGCAAGCTGAGTAGAGGATGAACTGGAGTAGAGCTTTGTTGAGGTAGGGAACCCAAACAGCAGACTATCACAATAGTCCAAGCATGAGTTGATAAACATCAGAGTGGTAGGTAGCCATGTCAAACGTGAGAAGGGAAGCATATTAAGATATCCTCAAGATAGAATCAATAGGACTTAGCATCAGATTAGATATGAGGAATGAAAGAGGGTGAAAAGTTGAAGATGAATCCTAGGTTGTTAGTCTGGGTGACTAGAAGGAGAGTAATGAATTCCCCAGGAACAGGAAAATTCGGAAAAAGAAATATTTTGTGCAGGGAAGGAAAAAGGAACCAATACTTATTCTTTTTTTTTTTTTAATCCATACCATCTGTCCTAATATCAATATTGTGTATCACTTCCAAGGCAGAAGAACTGTAAGGGCTAGGCAGTGGAGGTTAAGTGACTTGCCCAGGGTCATATAGCTAGGAAGTGTCTGAAGTAATATTTGAACCCAGGACCTTCCATCTGTAGGCCTGGCTGCCCCCAAACAGTACCTGTTCTATGAAAAATACCATACTGAGCATTTTACAGATATTGTTTCATTGGATAGATAACGAGTTCAATTTTGGACATGTTGCATTTCTGCTGACTATGGAACATTCAGTTTCAGGTGTTCAGTTGGCAGCTGGAGATCTGAATCAAGAGGACAGGAAATAATGGATAAGTAGATAAGTATAGAGATTATAATTGAATCCATGGGAGCTTTTGAGATCACTGAGTGACAAGTATCGAGAGAGAAGAAAAGAGAGTCTTCTCCAGGACAAAGCTTTGAGAAACACCCAGGGCTACTTGGGTATGACCTGGATGAAGATCTAGGAAAGGAACCAGAATGTGTTTGAACAAGTAAGAGGAGAACTACAAGAGAGTAGTATAGTGAAAACTAAAGAGAAGTGGGCGATTGACTGTCAAATGCTGCAGAAGAGTCAAGAAAGATTCTCATCTGAGAAAAGACCATTAAATTTAACAATTAAAAAAAACAACAACAACAACCTTACTTTCTGTCCCAATAACAACTCTAAGATAGCATTTGAACCCAGGTTCTTCCACCCTAGGCCTGGCTCTCTATACATTACACCACCAGCTGCCCCTAGATTTGACAATTACAAGATCATTTTTGACTTTTTTTGTCATTATTGACTTTCAAGAGAGCAGTATCAGTTGGATGATGGGGTTGAAAGCCAGATGCAGAGTTTTAAGAAGAAAAAAGTGGAAATGGGCATTGAAGATGGCCTTAACCAGTTGAGCCACAAAACAGAAGCAAGATATAAATAACAGTTACCAGGGATGGATGGAAGAAGAGGTTAGGGGAGATGTGGGGATGTTTATTTATAGGAAGAAGGGAAGCAGCTTAGATGGCTGTTCTCTCTAAACATGCAGATCAGAACGGATCCATGCCTGCCCATTTTGTGTCTCTATATAAAGTCCTTTATATGCTTACTTAGTGATTACTTAGAGGCTCTCAAAAGCTATGTGCCAGAAGGTCACAAGCTCTGGCAGGTGTCGCCATACTAGAAAGGCCTAGAAGACCTTGGTCCAGTCCGGCTACTTTTGGTGATAGATTCTCTGGTCCTGATGTAACCCCAGCTAACATTCATATATGTCTGAGACTTAGAAAAGGCCTTTAACTCCAAATCTGGCCTCAGATACTTCCTAGCTATGTGACACTGGACAAGTCACTTAACTCCGATTGCCTAGCCCTCCTGCTTGTCTGCCTTGGAACGGCATCTTTGGGAAGATGGGTGCTGTGGGTCCTGTTATCTCCATTTTACAGATAAATGAGCCTGATTCATTTCAGCAATCTGATTCATATTAAGCATCTACAATATTTCCAGTGTGCTGGGCATTATGGAAAGGCCTTGCCCTCAGGAAACAATAGGTACCCAGATAAATTAAAAGTACACATGTGGTAACTAGGGGAGAGGAACACTATATACAACTCCTGTTTCTACCTCTGAATTGTCTCTTGTGTGCACTATCAGTCAACATTTAACAAGTGCTGATTGAGAGCAGAGTTCAGACTTTGGAAAAGATTAAAAAAAAATTGATACTGATTCCCTACCCTCATTGCCTTGTTTCTTGACTTTTGCTTACCCTTGTAGCACAGATCTCTAATGAATCTCTCTTCCCTCTAATCTGGCCTGTTTATCGATGGGAGGCATAGAACTCCTTTTTTTTAATTCTAATAATTTTTTTTATCAATTACATGTAATAAATTTCCATATGAGTTTTCCAAAGTCATACGATCCAAATTATCTCCCTTCCTCCCATTGCTCACTGCTCCTGGGGCTGGCAAGCAATTTGATCTGGATTATACATGAATTAATATGCAAATCATTTCCATATTGTTTATTTTTGTAAATAAATAATCTTATAAACCCCAAAACATATACCCAAATAAACAAGTGAAAAATCACACACTCTGATTCTTCATTCTGACTTGTCCAACATTTCTTCCTCTGGAGGTGGAGGGCATTCTTTGTCAGAATTGTCCTGGATTATTGTATTGCTGAGAGTAGCTAAAGTCTATCACATTTGATCACTTTTTTGTGTGTTAATGTTTATTGATGTTTTTGAAGTTTATTGTTGTGGTGTTTTGTTTTTTTATTTCACTGGTAGTTCCCAATAATTGTTCACCCAATAGAACTTGCTCTTTAACAAAGAAAGTACAGTTAATGAAAACAAACCACTGTGTCTGGCATTGTGTGACTTGTTCCATGGTTATAGTCTTCCCTCCCCCAGTCTCTGGAGCGCTCAGTCACACACACATTTCTCCTGAGAGGAGGGAAGCCAGATGTATATTCCTTAAATATCTCTTTTGTTATATCAGTCACGGGCTCAGAATTCTATACTGGCTCTTTACCTGAAGCCTGGGGGAGTGGAGGTCAAGAAATGCCTCAAGTGTGAGGAGGTGAAGAAGAATAGCATTCCCAGCATGGATGGTAATCTTCACAAAGGCATGGAAACAGGAAATTTTATATCATGTGCATATATCGAGAATGAGTCAAGCCAATTTGACTGAGGGTTGAGGGAGTAGAATTTGTGGAGGGAGGAAAATGTGAAAATGAAATTAGTCAGGAAAGATAGATTGAACCCAAATTCTGAAAAGCTTTAGGTACCAACAGAGGAGTTTGCATAGAGGTAGGAGGAAGCCACTGAACTTTCTTGAGCAGAGGAGGGACATGCTCAGACATAATAGGAATAAAGGAGAGTAGGCTGAAAGGAACAATTAGCATGCTTCTATAGTAACTCAAGCAAGGGTTGACTAAGCTAAGTTGGTGGCCATTTCAGTGAAGAAAGAGTGGATGGGCGAGATATTAGAATCAACACTATTTGACAACTGATTAGATAAATGGAATGGGGGAGAAGAAAGAGTCAACAATGACTATGGTTATGAAACCAAGTGATTGTAAAAATGATGGTGAAGTAGCTGGTAGGGTAGAGGATAGAGGACTGGGCTTGGAGTTAGGAAGACCTGGGTTCAAATCCACACTCATGAACTGTATGACCCAGTGAGTCAGTTAATCTCTGCCTCAGTTTCTTCAATTATAAAATGAGGATCATAAAAACACCTGCCTCTCAAGTTTGTTGCGAGGATCAAATGAAATAATATTTGTACAAAGTACTTACTACAGTGCTTGGCATATAGTATCCATTAATACAAATGCTTATTCTATCTCCCCTTCCCCTGGTGACCTTTGAAGAAATATGGAAGAAGGGGAAGAGAATGAGGTCAGGTTCATGTCGAGTCTGAAATGACTTGGGGAAATTCAATTGGAGATAAATAGTAGGCAGTCGGCAATACAGGATGGAAGCTCGGGAGATAGATAAGGACTGGTTGTATACATTTAGAAGTCATCTTATAGAAATGAGAGATAACTTCATGGGAACTGATGAGACCACCAAAAGAAAGGAAATGAAGAGCAAAGTGAGTCCCCAACTGACCCTGGGAATACAGCTACACTTAAATAACCCAACAAAAAAGACTAAGAAACAGCAGCCAGAGTGGTAGGAGGAAAGCCAGTAAAGGGTAGTATCACAAAAGTCCAGGAAGAAATTGGAAGGCAGGAAGGGCATGGCCAACAATTCTAAATACTACAGAAAGGCCAAGAAAGATGAGGACCAAGGAAAGGTCTGGAATTTAGCAGTCTGAGATGCTCGTTGATTTCCCACTTAGTCATGTAGCTACTAAATATTGAAAGTGGAGTTGGAACCAAGATCTTCTCGATTTCCAAGTTCAGCATTCTATAAAGTGGAGAGGGGTGAGAAAGAGAGGATAGAAAATACCCTAACCAGCCTACCTCCATCCTCTGTTGTCAGCCTCCCCCAGTGAGTTAAGGCCATTGGAATCACATTGAGGAGAGTAAGAGAGCTATATCTCCAAGGTCCTCATCCTAGCATGCTACTTATAAACAGCTTAATGAAAATTCATAGGACCATTAGAGCTGCAGAAGACCCTAAAGAGCATCTTATTCAACTCCACCTCATTTTACAAATAAGGAATCTTTAAAAAGTGTTCAATGGTTTGGACACAGTTACACAGGAAATTTCAAATCCAGGGCCCCAGTTCCAAATGCAGCCTTCATTTCACTTCACAGTGCTACCTCAAGCTGATCCCCATGTCTCTGACTTTGATGGGGGAGGGGAGGAGTAGCCTGGAAATCCTTCCAATTGTTCCCTCTCCCCCCAAAAAAGGTAAAGGGTGGGAATGGGGCTTGAGGAAGTAGGGAAGTATGGAAAAGAAATATCCCTTGCCTAATTGGTGGGATTCTACTGAAGTTCTTATCCCTCCTCAACCCCCAAGCTCAAGCACAGGCTCAGCCTCAGTCTAATTTGGCTGCACCCTTCTGCTTCTCCCCACTCTGGACCCCGCCTGCCATCAAGGGGTTTGTTTGTTTTGGGCTTACCTCTTGCCTTCTCCCCTCAGATGTGGGGATCAAGCTGCGCTTGTGCTGACTGGCCCCTTACCCTAGCGCCTAGAGGATTCCTCAGGGGGTGGAGAACTCCAGGCAGGATGAAGAGCAGAACACTCCGATCTGATCTCAAGAGTGAACTCCGGCTGCCTCCTGAGGGAGGGTAGACAGGGTTCCACTCCTCATTTCCTCTCTATGTCCTCAAAGCATTTGGCTGAAAATAGACAACCTGATCATTTGAGCTAAGAGTTGAGGTGTCACTTGGGGGTCCTCTTATTGCCATAAATATGCTTCCCTTCTTTCTTGGCTCTGAACTTTTGTTGTCTCCCTTGGATGGATGACTAAGTTGCTCTTCTTCCTCTTCCTCTCTGGGGCCCCCTCTTAGAGTAATGGAATGCTTAGATGTTAGGAAAGCTAAGAGTCAGGAGAATTTTGGGGGGACCATGGTAGAGAAAGGGGGATTTGGGAAAAGACAGAGTATAGCTAGAAGGAAGAAAGTTGGGGTGGGAAGTGAAGGAATCTCCCTAAGAGAAGACTACATCCCACTTCCCATCTCTGAGGAGCTCAGAGGTTTGGGGCTCAGGAGGTTTTCAAAGAGGGATGGGAATATATGTACATTATCCACATGGATGAAAAGGACTCTTCAGACATGTAATTCAGAAACAGCACATGGGTGTCCATGTTCCAGGAAGAAAGCAGACCTTCTTAGAATTTGCACTTTTCCATCTATAGAAAGAGCAGGAAGATGTGGGGGTGACTTGGCTTCCTGGCTCCAATTCATGGGCAGCCACTGGCATTTAAACCAGTTTTTTTTTCTAGCTGAGCAGGGTGGGTCTGAACTAGACAAGGGGAAAGAGGAGCCACTCTCTGACTTTTGCAATTTTCCAGCCCACTCCTTGGCACTAGGGACTTGCCACTTCTAGCTCTCAGCTCCCTGTTTCCCCCCTTTTCCCAGAGAATCTGAAACTTTTTGGCCCAGGGTGACTGCTTTATGAACTGCCAGACTTGGGATAGAGGAAGAAGATTGGTATTTGGGAGATAAATATGTACTTAGAGTGGGAGGAGGAATAGACTTCCTATGCTGAGAAGACTGTTTGGTATGGAGGTGGGAGAATAAGAGTTTCTCTTCCCTTGGGGCTAGGATGTTTCCAAAGAATCAGGGGCTGCCAAGGAAACATGCCTATTCTGACCCAAAGGTCCGAGCTTGGGTCTGTTAGTTAAGATAATTATTTGGATAACAGAAAGAACAAGGACTATGAGTCAGGGAAAACAGGTTCAAATCCTGCCATTGGTATTTATTTGATATGTGACCATAGCCAATGAACCTCGGTTTCTTCATCTGTAAAATGGTATGTTTCTGATATCATGTAATTGGTTGTTTTGAGGATCAAATGAGATAATCACTGTGAATAATACTGAATAATAATATTGAAGATAAGGTATCAGTGTGCAAATAAATTATATAAAAAAGTATGGCATGTACATGAGACATACACAATAGCTGACATATACAGAGATTTGGGGTTTGTAAAGCTGTATGCATACATTATGAATCTCACAATAACCCTATAATAACAGCTAATATATAGATGGCACTTAAAATTTGCAAAGCACTTGATGTATAATATCTCCTTTTGTCCTCAAAACAGCACTAGAAGGGAGGTGCTATTATAATCACTCTTTTGCAGATGAAGAAACTGAGGCAGATTGAGGTAAAGTGACTTCTCAAAGTCAGAAGTGGGATACAAACACAGGTCTTTCCTGACTCAAAGGCCAGTGTTATTTCTAGTCCATCATAATGAGAGTTCAGAGAAGGGAAAACTTTTTTGTACTTGGAGGAATTAGGAAAAGCTGATAGATATATAATTTGTGTTCAAACTTGCAGGATATTAAAGTGTTTCAACAGACGGAGGAGAAAGGAGTGCGAACATTTAAGGAATAGGAAATAATATAAGCCAATCTGGGAGCTAGAAAGGCATGGGGACTTGTTTAAAGAACTTAAGTTAACTAGAGCACAGGACATCCAAATAAGAGAAGCTGAGAAGGAAGGCTAGGACCAGAATCTTGAGGGCCTTGAGAAGTTCCCTCTGAATAAATGCAGGCCTTTCTCCTGTGCTTACTTCCCCTTACTACTATAATATCCCCCAGCAGCTACACAAGGTGTGGGGCAGAAGGTTTCATCTGATCATCCATGGTGACTGTTTTTGGCAGCAGGAGAGAAATGGAAACGAACTTGCTTATAGAAAAGAGGATAGATCTAGAATGAGAAGAACTTGGGTAAAGGAAGGTTTTGAACCTAGAAAGGCAGCATATTATGGTGGGGAAAGTACTAAACTTAGAGGAATTGGGTTTGAATTCAAACTATGTCACGTACAATCTATATGACCTTCAGCAAGGCATTTCATTTCTCTGGGCCTCTATTTCCTTATCTTTAAAATGGGGAGGTTCAAGCTGATGGGCTCTTATCATTTCCCTTCCAGTTTTACATCTGTGATCCGAAGATTAGTCATTCCCCATGTCAAGAGGAGGTTCGCTATGGGAATGTGAGGCTGACACGGGGCGGGGGGCAGTGGGCATGAACAGAATGGGGCAGAACGATGGGAGGATTTTCCCCCTATCCCCAACAGAACTGCTTATCCACTTTGGGAGATGGAGGAGGAGGGGAACTAGAGGCCCACTGGCAGGAAACTAGAACACCAATGGTATGTACTGATTGTGTCCAAGAGCAATAGTTCCTGTTCATTCCCTCCTAGGCAGGTGGTGCAGCCTCTCCAACTGAGGCAGACTATAATTAACCCTTTTTCTCCCTTTGACACAGTTCTTCAGGCTAAAGAGGGATTTGTGTTTCTCCATTTTGGGGAAGCTATCCAAATTAGGATGCTGTGAGAATGGACACTGGGGTGTCTGACATTGGGGCTGGAGAGCTAAAGGAGTGTGAATGCCCCTGAGAAAATCCTTATATCTGTGCTAAGGGTAACCAGGAAATGGGGGAGATCTAAAACACTAATGAAATTCGTCCCAGCCTCCTTTAGACTTTTGAGTTCTTGGTGGTGTTTTCTTGTAGGGGAAGAGGCTACCCCAAAATGGGAAGGAGGAATCTGCATCTGCTTCTCCCACAACTTGTGTGATTCTCAATCAGGCTCTCTTCCTCATCCTGATTCTTGTCCTTAACTCAGAGAAGAAGGGAGGTTTATGGAAGCCATTAGAATCCGTCCATGTAGGAAAGAGGCCTATATTGCTGTCTAATCCTGTCTTCCACTTTTTACAGATGATGAAGTTAAGATACAGGAAAGGAAACTGTGTGGAAGTGCACATAGCTGGTTAGTGGCCAAGCTAAATCTAGAATCCAGGTTGTATTCCTAGTGCCATTTGCCACTCCACCTCAGTTACTCATCTTGACCGCCCAGCCCAGTCATCAACCCCAGGGCCTGGCCATTTGAGATACTAAATAAGAAACCTCAGACGCCATAGCCACCATTCCTCACCAGGGACAAGGGAGTGGGTGGCTTTGGCTCTGGGCCGATGTGCATTCATTCAGCTTCAGTCCCAGCTCAGGTAGCTTTCTAAAGCAGTGAACCACCTCTCTCCCTGGAATCTGGTGGCTTCCTCACATCTCTAATACACATTCTGCCCTCTTGAGGGAAATGGGCAAGAGGATGAGGGTAACTAAGGTCCAGTGAAGGGAGAGGGAAAGGAATCTAGCAATCCAAAGATAACATTGGTAATAGCAAGAGCATGAGACATATAGATCCCTTGTTCAGAGCCTAGGGGGCACTAGACTTGGAATCAAGAAGACTCATCTTCATGGGTTCAAATCTAGCCTCAGACACATATTTGCAATGTGACCCTGGGCAAGTCACTTAATCCTGTTTGCCTCAATTTCCTCATCTATAAAATGAGCTGCAAAAAGAAATAGCAAACTACTCCAGGATCTTTACTGAGAAAACCCCAGATGGGGTCAAGAGTCAGATATGACTGAATGACTCGACATCAAAGTCACAATCCTAGCTTTTCTACTCATTTGACCTTGGTCAAGTCACTTCTGGACTGTGTCCTCATCTGTAATATGCAGGGATTGACTCTTAAACCCTATGAAGCATCCTATGAACCCAGGTTTCCTCATTCCCAAAGCCAGCGTTCTTTCTCCTATATCCTACCACCTTTCCTAGTCACAGTAGAAGGAGGGCGAGGATGGACCTAGGAAGATGGGTCCTTGGTGGTCTTGAGACTTTAACCCTGACTCAGAGCCAGGTTGAGCCTGGGGGAGGGCAGCCAGTCCTGAAGGGGTGTTTCTGCAACAGAATAGCAAAGCCCTTGGAGAAAGAAATTAAACAAACCCTCTAATCTGCTCAGCGCCAGCCCTGAAGAGCCCAGCACAGAACAGCTGAATCAATAATGCTCAGGGACAGGGCTACAGAGAAATGGAGCTAAAGGCGAATCAGGGCATTGAGGGGGAGGGCAGGTTGGTGGTTTGCAGGGGATCAAACTGAAGATATTTAGCCTGAATGAATTCAACAGATATTTCTAATGTTCGTACTATAGGTAAGGCATGGCACAGCCCCTGCCCTGGAGGAGAGGGGACACAGATGAGGAAAGGTACGGAGCTGTCAGGCAGGTGGCTCACAGGAGAAGAATTCCAAGATGAGTCAGAGATTCTAAGTGACAGGCATAAAAAGAAAGTACACTAGGGGGCAGCTAAGTGGCTCAGGAGACTGAGATGTCCTGGGTTCAGATGTGGCTTTAAACACTTTCCAGCTGTGTGACCCTGGGCAGGTCACTTAACCCCCATTGCCTAGCCCTTATTGCTCTTCTGCCTTGGACCCAATGTTCATATCAATTCTAAGATCAATTCTTAGGGTTAAGAAAAAAAAAAAAAGATTGGGAGTGGGGAATGAGATGAAGGATCTCTCATGCAAAGACATTGGAGCTAGAATTGCTATTCTGAGTTTCCTTTCCAAGAGAGAAGAGCTGGAAGGACTAGGCAAGTGGGGTTAAGTGACTTATCCAAGGTCACACCCAGGACCTCCCATCTCTAGTCTTGGGCTTCCTATCCACTGAGCATCTAGAATTCCTACCTTCCTTCAAAGGGTTGTGCCTGAAGTATTTCTTTTACCCGGAGTCCTTTCTTGAAATTACTTTGTATACCTTTCTTTTGTACTTTGTATTTACTTATCCTTTATGTGCCACAGCCGCCCAGACTCCTTTGAGCTCGGGGATCTGATTTTGCATTTTTGTCTTTGTAGCATGGTGGATGGTACAAAGTAGGCACTTAATGTGAACTGAATTAAATTGAGTTTGGGCGGTGGGAGGGAGACAGAGAAGTAAGGGGTCCTCAGACTGAATATTGGCCCAGTTGTGGAGCTGGGGGGTATGCCATGGACTTAGTTTGGTGTTGGGATTGTGGGGGGAAGGTGCTCACTCCCATGCTGACACTCCCCCCCCCCCCAAGCCTCATCTCCTGCCTTGCTCTTATACCTGGACCCTCTTCCTGTCTTGCAGCACTGGGAAGTCTTCAAGGATGTCACTGAAGTCTTCATCCTGGTACCTGCACTGCTGGGGCTCAAGGGGAACCTGGAAATGACCCTAGCCTCGAGACTGTCGACAGCTGTGAGTATTCAGGAGTGGGGGTGTTCCCCAATATCCATGGGAACACCTGATTCTATTTAAGGCTTCAGGCAGGCTCTGATCTAGGATTAGAGGCTAGAGAGTGGTTGTTCAGCCTAGGCTGGGGCTCTAGGAGAGAGATGGAAGAGAGGCATCCTAGCTGGTGGAAGGAGATCTCAAGTTGGATTTCTTTTTCCTGTTGGGAGCTCCTGCTTCCAAGTATCTCCCAGGCCCTGCCTTCAAAGCCCAGTCAAATTCTGCTCCTGTGTCTCCTCCTCCCTCCTCTCTGGGGCCACCTTATGACTGTTTGTGCAGCTTTGACTGGATGGCACCGTGCTGATTCCCCCCCTACCCCCGCCTACCCTGCGCAGATGGGGGCCTCCTCTGATCTCCAGCCCCACTCTGCAGCTGGGACTGGAGTAAAGCCAGGACCGTCCAGCCCCACCTCCAGCCCCCATCTCCTTCCCTCCCCTTCCCTTGAATGAGTTCTTCTGACTGTTATTAAGGACAGAGGCAGGGGAACAAGGATGGCCTGGGGGAAGGAGGCTCCCAACTCTGTCTGCATGGAGGCTCTGGGACAGAAAGCCCCTTGAATGGCCTCAGGGGACAGGAACTAGACTGTTGAAGCCCATGGGATGGGGGGTGGTTGACAGGAATGACTGGCCTGGGCTCCTGGCTCACCAAAGGGGCCGTGTCCCTTCTGCATAAAAGGAAAGAGAGAAACTAGGTTGGCCCATGCTGAATCTCGCCCAGACCCCATCTCTACTTCTGGCCCAAGGTTACCACTATTAGGCGCTCTGCCAGTACAGTGGGAACTCACCCCCACTGGACTACGGATGCCTAGCTCCTCTTATCGGGGATTCGGAGGGGGGTAAACTTCAAAGCCAGATATTGAGGCCATCCTGATCTAGTCTGGGAACACTGCTCAAAGCCAGAGCCACAGGAAGGTGAGTCATCTCATCTGTTCACTGAGTCTCCAGGGGAGATGGAAATTCCTTCCCCTGAAGACCCTAAGCACTTGAGTGATAATATTGAAAATAATGGCCTACACTTCTATATTTGCCATTAATATACAACAGATATTATCATCAAATTTACCATTCATATTCTATAGAGCTTAGCAAGGTATGTGGCATATTGTTAGGGCTTAACAAGTAAGTAGTTGTCGACTTCATTTATAAAGCTTTTGAAATCTGCTGTCTCATTTGGGCCTATATTATAACTCTGAGGTTATTAGCTTTAAGACCCTAAGCATTTTTTGCTGTGATAATACTGAAAATAATAGCCTATATTTATAGCTTACCCATTTACATATAATAGCACTTATAATATAATTTTACCATTATAGCATAATGCCTGGCATAGTGTAGGTGTTTAAGAAATATTTATTGACTTCACTAATAAAGTATTTTAAACCTTATAACAACCCTGTGAGGTAGGTAATTCGGGTATTATTGTCCCCAGTTAATAGATCCCAAAGCTGAGGTTCAGACAGAGGCAGTTACTTGCCCAGGGTCATGTCGTAGTAAGTGGGTGGGGGGAAAGGACCTGACTCCAAGCCTGGTGCTCTTTGCCCAGTTCTACCTCTTGTCCAGGCTCCGGCTCTCTTTATTGAAGAAAATTCCTGTGCCTCTCCCTGACACTCAGGAATCTGGCCAAGATTCTCTTCTCCTCGAAGCCCTTTGGCCAGGAACTAAAGGGCTTCTTACAGGACCACTGAACCTTGGAGTTGCCTCTCCTAGATGCCCCTTTTCTGTTCCTCACTTTGAACCTTCTGCCCTTTCTCCTACCAGGCCAACATTGGGCACATGGACACACCAAAGGAGCTTTGGAAGATGATCACGGGAAACATGGCCCTTATCCAGGTGAGTGTGAGGAGAGGGTGGTAGGGAGAGAAGGGCGCTGAGAGTGGGCAGAGCTAAGCCCCACAGAGAAGAGAGGCAGAAATCCCTGAGAAATGCTGAGCCCTTTGGGAGGGAGTGTCTCAGCCCAGAACAAGGGGGCATAGACATACTCTAGGGTCTCTAGAGTAGGATGTGGTTCCTGAAGTGATTTCCATTGCTTCGATGAGCTGGCTTTCACCCAGAACAGCACTTGGGTGGTAACCAGGTTACTCAGGAAAACAGCCAAAGCAGGAGAGCCTCAGGGATCCCCTCATCTTCCCCAGTGGCATCTGTGTCCCAGGGCCTTCCTGAGGGTACAAGGATAATTTGAGAACATTAAGGAATTACAGAGGAGAGATTTGGGAATACTCAGGTGCCCTCTGCTTCTCTCATTCCAGTTGCCACCCAAGGCCTTGTAGAGTTGGGGCTGGGATTCTACATACTTAAGTGCCCAGCCCAAGTCACCCTCAGCTGGCCTTAACTCACCCATGGACCTAAGACTCTATAGAAAGGACCTTAGTGATCATTTAGCACAACCCCCACATTAACATAGAAGACCAAAAGGAAAGGTCCATGGCCAGGATCCTATGCATCTGCTAAGAGAGGAGCTCTGTGTTAGTTGCTAGCAGGGAACTCATTTTTCAAAGACACAAACCCTCCCCATGAGGCACTAATTCAGTTCAATCTACTAAGCCTTTCAGCACCTATTGTTTGCAGAGCACTACAGTAAGGAGTGAGAGATAGCCAGAGTATAGCAAAGACCCATTCCCTGCCCTCATGAAGCTTTTGGTCTTTAGAGAGGTTACAATTCAAACACGGAAAACTAATGAAAAAGAATTACCAGAGAGCTACCAAGCAAGCTACTACATGAATGAGCCATTGGTACCAGCAGGGAATCAGGGACACTTTCTTGAGGAAACAGTAGTTGAGTTAAGCTTTAAAGGCTAGGTAGTCCTTCAGCAGGCAAAGGGGAGGAGGAAGAGGAAGAGGAAGAAGAGGAGGACATTCAGAGAGAATGGGCACAGCATGATCAGAAGCAGTCAGGAAAATATAAGTTGTTTTCTTCCCCCGAAAGTCACCCCATTTGGTGAGGGCCTAGAGCATACGTAGGTGAGTAAGGAGAAAAGTCAGTTTGAAGAGTGAGGACGGCACCACATGCTAGAGGACCTTGAAAGGAGTTTTTGCTTTAGTCGGTGAGGAGCAGAGAACCCTGGGAGATTTTTGAGCAGGAGTGATATGACCAGTTGGTTGTATAAGGAAAAATATTCTGATGGTTTTATGAAATGGAAGCATATTGGAGTGGAGAGAGATTTGGAGGTGGCAAGACCTGTTAGGAGACTGTGGCAAAAGCCTGGGGGAGTGGTAATGAGTCATCTAGCCTGAGGAAGCAGTTGAGGTAATGAAGGGAAAGAGATGGTTACAAGATGGTTTTGAAAAAGTAGAATCCCACACGTCTTAGGACTGAGAACTGATTGAATACGAGAGTTGAGGGAGAGTAGTAGTGAAAAATAACTTCAAGGTTTCAGATAGAAGGTGAAGGGTATCATCAGTGACAAACAGTGAAGTTGGGAAATAGTGTAGGGGGAAGAAGCTAAACTGTCTCAGATGTGATAAATTGGAGGTGCCAGGATGCACAACATTAGCTGTTTCTGAGAAGTCAGGAAGGGTGAGGACTTGGTCACTGAATTTGGTAGTAAGTCATCAGTGGCATTCGAGAGAGGAGTTCTGGTAAAGTCACTGCAGAAGCCAACTTGTGACAAGCAGGTGGGGAGAAAGAGGGTGCTGAGGACATTGAGGCATCAGGTGTAGACAACTTTTTCAAGATGTTTACGAGGGAAAGGGGAGGGGAGGGGAGAGAGAGAGAGAGGATAATCATTGGCTTAGGGTGAAAAGATGGAGAGACAGCTTTTGGTTTTGTGGGGCTGAGAAGTCCTGGGCATATTTGTA
The DNA here is from genome assembly GCF_016433145.1 of Gracilinanus agilis. NCBI lineage: Eukaryota > Metazoa > Chordata > Mammalia > Didelphimorphia > Didelphidae > Gracilinanus > Gracilinanus agilis. The sequence goes on along the minus strand of NC_058133.1, from coordinate 109,914,367 downwards.
AGCAGATGAGAAAGAGCCAATCAATCAACAGTTATTTCTTAAACACATGCAAGGTGCCAGTTGTTGTGCTAGGAATACCGAAAAAATGGTATGAGCTTCCATTCTCCCAGAAGACAACCTACACCTATTTAAGAAGAAGAATAAGGACCTGAATTTGTGATTATAAGGAACTCTGGCATTAGGGAACTCTACTAATGTAGTTTGGTACCTTCTCTGCAACTTAGTCTTTTTTTTTTTTTTTCAAACCCTTACTTTCTATCCTAGAATTGACACCAGCTGTTGGTTCCAAGGTAGAAGAGCAGTGAGGGCAAGGCAACTGAAGTTAAGTGGCTTGTCTAAGGTCACACAGCTAAGAACTTCTGAGGCCAGATGTGAACCTAGGACCTCCTGTCTTTGAACCTGACTTTCTACCCACTGAACTACCTAGATGCTCCTCTGCAACTCCATCTTAGAGGGGTTTTTAATTTGTGTCCCATGGATCTCTTCTCAGAATAATATTTTTAAATGTATAGGATAAAATCCATAGAATTACAAGGAACATCAATTATATTGAAATAAAGATATCATTTTATCCTCTGGTGAAGACCCCTAGCCTAAAAAGTTGCGTAGAGGGACAACAAGGTAGCATAGTAGATAGATAGGCCAGGCTTAGAATCAGGGGGACCTCAGTTCAAAACTGGTGTCAGATACTTCTACCTTTGTGATCTTGGGCAAGTCACTTAACCCCAGTTGCCTAGCCCTTACTATTCTTCTTCCTTCAAATCAAAACTTAATTCAAAGACAGAATTGTATCCTCCCTGAGAGACTGAAAGGAGAGAGAAAATTCTGTGCACCAGTGGAAAGGCACAATACTTAGAACTGATTCTAAGGCAGAAGATAAGGATTTTTTAAAAAAAGTTTCTTAGAGTAAGTCAGTGACTTTCCCAAAGTTACCCAACTAGTATATTTCAGAGGCAGAACTTGAACTTGGGTCTTTTTGGCTCCAAGGTCACCCCTCTAACCACAACATCACAGTTCCTCTTTTGTTTTTATACACACACACATAAAGGTTGTGTGTGGATACAAACATAACTGTTATGTGTGTGTGTGCACTCATAAAAGTATATTCATGTATCACGAATAAATACCAAACAGTTAAAGAGGATTCCAGCAGTCAGAGGGCTCAGGAAGGACCTCACATAGAAGGTGATGCTTGTGCTAAGTCATGAAGAAAGGGAGGGATTCTATGAGGTGGAGGTGAGGAGGGAGGGAATGCTGTGCACCAGTGGAAAGGCACAGCCAATGGAGAGGGCAAGCAAAAGGGAATGGCATCTTGGGCACAGGTAGAGACGTTAGCCCTGTTGAGGGCTATAAATGGGGAAGGAAGGAGGAGAGTGAGAAGAAGGCATTTGAAGGAGAAGAAGAGGGGACAGGAGACTCTTAACATCAAATTACCTAAATCTCATGAAGTAAGAAGCTAACTCTTCTGTAACAAGGGGGTGGTAGGAATGGAAAATGGTTGGAGGCCTGAACCAGGAAGCAAAGAAATACTGTGAGAAAGGGCTCAGGGATCCAATAAAAATGGGTCTCTGACACCATTCTATCTCCTCAGACTGTTAGGAGATAAGGAGTCTGAGATCCTTTGAAGAGATAGTAATGGGAAACTCTTAAGAGAAACTATTTCTCTTCTTCCTGGATTCACACACTCCTGATAATTCCCATGTCCACCCCTTGCCCCAGGTCCAGGCCACCGTAGTGGGCTTCTTGGCCTCCATCGCAGCAGTCATCTTCGGCTGGATCCCCGACGGTCACTTCAGCATTAGCCACGCCGTATTGCTGTGTGCCAGCAGCGTGTCTACCGCCTTCATTGCTTCCCTGGTCCTGGGTAAGAAACCAACCAGCAGAACTGACCAGCCCTAATCCCTCAGCATTCCCCTAGCCTGACTGTGACACCTCTCTTGCTCCAACTAGGCATGATTATGATCGGAGTCATCATTGGCTCCAGGAAGATTGGCATCAACCCTGACAATGTGGCTACGCCCATCGCGGCCAGCCTGGGAGACCTCATCACGTTGGCGCTGCTCTCGGGCATCAGCTGGGGGCTGTACCTGGAACTAGGTGAGAGTCTGCTTTCAGGGAAATATCGGGGAGTAGGAAGGAGTTAGGGTTGACGTTCTGAAGCATCAAGGCTGTGTCTAAACATGTGTATGATGTGCCAGTTGACTAAGCTTCCTGAGCTAGAGATGGGAGCCGTGCCAGGCATTCTAGAAATATACACGTAGTTCTCTTGTGTTTACAAAAGCTCAATTTGAAAGCAGTTTTAATGTCTATAAATCTAAAAAAAAAATCAACAAATCAATCAGTGAGCATTATTTTAAAGCACATATCATGTGCCACCAACCGTTCTAGAGCCTGGGAAGACAAAGACAAAGGTGAAGAGTCCTTTTATGCAAGGAGCTTACATTCAAATAGAGGAAATGATACATATATGTGGAGGCATGTACAAAAGAGACCTACAAGATAACCTGTGGGGGAATGAAGAAAAGGCCCTAGCCGTGAAGGGAGCAGGAATGGTCTCATACAGACAGGAGCACTTGAGCTGAGGTTTTTTGTTTTTTTTTTCCCCTTAAATAACTCCTACTTTCTGCTGTCTCGATAAGAATTCTAAGACAGAATTGTGGTGAGGGCTAGGCAATTGGTGTTAAGTGACTCACCCAAAGTCACACAGCTAGAATGCGTTGATGGTCAGATTTGAAGCCAGTCCTCCTGACTGACTGGCACTCTATATCCACTGTACTACCTTGCTGCCCTACTAGAGCTAAATCTTAAAGGAAATCTGAGACTATGAAAGGCAGAGTTAAGTAAGGAATGCTTTTCAGACAGAGGAGACCAGAGCCAGTGCAAAGGAGAGATGGAATGTGGCTTGTGGGCAACAGCCAGAAGGCCTATAGGGCTAGACTTCTTGGAGAGGAGTAATACATAAAGAGTAAGACCACTTAAAAGACCTCCATATCGCTCAGAGTGTTGGCAGGGAGATGGTGCACTGAGATGTTGGATTAGGAGCCAAAAAGTCTGGATTTGAACCTTGATTCTGTTAATGACCTGTGTGACTTTGGGCAGGTCTCTGTTTCCTCGTGGAAGGAAGGTCTAGGGTGGGAAAGGACCCCTAAGTTCCCTTTAGGTCCCTAAATCTATGAACTTGGTGTGGGCTTAGAAGGTTTAGATCTGACCCTGAGTGGGGAGAGAATAAGGAAGTTGATATCACTATCCTTGAACAGAGGAACCAAAAGAGGATGTTCTTGGGCCAAGGAGGAGGAGCAGAGCCTTGATAGTACATAGGCTCTAGGAGCCCACAGATAAGACACCCCCCCCCCATCATGGATCGTTTTTTTAATGGGGTCACAGAGGTCTTGGTCAAATGAGATAGTGTATGTGAACCTTAAGGCACTATACTGTATAAATGTGAAATGTGACGATGATCATAAGAATCAAATGAGATAACTTACTTGAAAGTATATCAGGGAGCAGCTAGGTGGCTCAGTGGATAGACCACCAGATCTGGAGTTGTGAGGACCTGGATTCGAGTCTGGCCTCAGACACTTCCTATCTGTGTGCCCTGGGCAAGTCATTTAACCCAATTGCCAACCCCTGACTTCTTCTGTCTTAGAATTGATACTAGGGCAGAAGGTAAGAGTTTAAAAAGCCCATATACACTTAGAGTATTATTATTATGATTGTCATATTATTAATTTGAAGAAGCCCATTGAGGTGATGACAGTTGAATTCAAACTAAAAAATAAAGCCAAACTAACCTGGCATCATTCATCAGTTTCTGAAATGGCTTTGAGCCATTTCCCAAAACTACTCTTATTCTGCATCTGTGAGTCTGCTAGAAGGATAGCACCTGTAGCTATAGAACCTCCATTCTCCCCAATGGGAGGAAGGATGTGGGGCACTGAGTGACAGTGGGAGGAATGAGGGGCTGGGGTTGAGTTCCTCAGAAGGTTCCTCAGCAGGGCCAGGATGGACTGTACTCACGACCCTCTTTATGCCTCTTCCCAGAGGGCCGGCCGTATATCAACCCTCTGGTGTGTGCCTTCTTTGTGGCCTTGTTGCCTGTCTGGGTGGTACTAGCCAAGAGGAGCCCCGCCACGCGGGAGGTCTTGTACTCAGGCTGGGAGCCGGTCATCATTGCCATGGCCATCAGCAGGTAGGCTCTGTTCCAAGCAGAACTCTCCCCTTAAGTCCATGGTCCCACCAGAATCTTCCTTTTTAGGCCCTAGAAGATGGGGTAAGAACAGAAGACTAAGGTTAATAGTCATTGGCACTTCTGGGGGGAGCCCTCTCCCCCCTAAGGCTGGTGAGGGAGATGGGAATGGTGGAGAAATGGGGAGGGGGTAGAAGAAGTGGCTGGCCTTGCATAGGGATGGCAGACTTATTCCTCAGGGTGCCATGATGAAACTAGATCCATAGGAGGCTGGCCAGAAGCACCTAAAGTCCATTCCAGCTCCAGAGCTATGACGCTATGGCCCTGTGTTCTGGCACTCTGGGCATGGGGACCCTAGGGAACCATCTGCTCTGTTCTCTTCTGAGGCCAAAGAGGCCAGAGCAAGTGTTTCTAATGTACCTGCTTAAATCGTATGTCCCCGCAGCGTTGGAGGCCTCATCCTAGACAAGACTGTCTCTGACCCCAACTTTGCTGGCATGGCTGTCTTCACTCCAGTGATCAATGGTGAGCGCTTAGCATCAACTGCTTTGAGAGAAAAGACCAAGTGATGGGAGAATGATTTAGAGTCCCTTATTGGGATTCATTTCCTGGAACAGATCCTTAGTTCTCAGGTCTAGATTTCAGACTGGACACTGAGATTATGAGAGTTAGACCCAGTCACGTGGGCTGGGGCCAGAAGTGGGCAAACTAGGGTCATCCATTTGCTTCCATATGTCCTTTGACCTAAAAATGGTGTTTACAATTTAAATTAAAATGTTGTGGTATTTTAAAATGTCAAAACCATTCTCGATTCATGGCGGCCAGACCATTTGGCTCTGGAGCCATTAGTTTGCTGACTCCTAGACCTAGGACCTTGCTCGGTGCCTGATATCTCCGAGAACACTATTTTTTTCTGTTATTCCTATTTTTATACTTCTTTCATGCTCCAGAAGATCAAAGGCACAGCTCTAAGATCTTACAGAACCCAAGACTGCTAGGCAGCTGGCACTAACAGAGAAGAAAGAGAGGTGTTTGAAATCTGAAGTGGGTCTGTTTCCTTTGGTCAGCACTGGGATGCATGAACATGCAGAGCGAACATAGGCCCAGAGAAGTGGGGGTGGGCTTGGTTTGGGGGTGCTCAGCCTGAAGTCTTCCTGGAAGTGAGAGACAAGGTTTCCATACCTTTTGATGATTATCTTTCTTCTCAGTGCCTTATTCTCTAGAAGCTGGCATAGAATGGTACCCACAGGCACAGCACGAAGGATGTCCATAGTATTGAATGATGAGAAATCAGGAAATCGTGCCCCCTTTGCCTCCCTCACCCCCAAACCTCTCTTTGTCTCTGCAGGCGTTGGAGGCAATTTGGTGGCAGTCCAAGCTAGCCGAATCTCCACCTACCTGCACATGAACGGGATGCCAGGGGAAAGCTCAGAGCCAGCCCCCCGGCGCTGCCCTAGCCCTTGTACCACCTTCTTCAGCCCTGGTAAAGCCTTTTCTAGATTCTTGGATACTTCCTAGTCTTAAGACAGAGACAAATCATCGATTCATAGACAGCATCCAAATGAAGAGTCTAGCCATTACCCAAACAATGAATCCTGTTCACTTGTATCCCCACCAAGTGCTCCTTTCCTCCAGTGCCAGGGAACTCACCACCCCAAAAGCAGCTTTCTGTTTTGATATTTCTTTCTATGTTTGGAAGTTTTTCTTATGACAAGGACGGTATTCAGTCCTGAGAGAGAACTCGTTTGATGCTAGAAGCTTTGGCTCTCCCTTAGGATCCAGGTGGAACGAAGGTGCCCAGATGGTCAGGAGCCACCATCTATTGTGGCAGGTGAGATTCCTCTCACTGCCCGAGGATCCCTGAAGCCCTGAGCTTAGTGGCGTGTAAATAAAGGCTCCAGTTATCCAATGCCGCTGCAGTGGCAGGACGAATGGGCTCAGTCCCCTGGACCTCAGGCTTCCCCTTCTTTCATGGAGGGGGCCCCCAGGAAGGTTTCTGGATTTTCTAGCGCCATCTTCCCTCTTGTTCCCCAGACGTGAACTCGCGCTCAGCCCGGGTCCTCTTCCTCCTCGTGGTGCCCGGACACCTGGTGTTCCTCTACACCATCAGCTGCATGCAGGGCGGGCACACCACCCTGACCCTGATCTTCATCATCTTCTACATGACGGCTGCACTGCTCCAGGTACGTAGGGGGCCGCTCACCGGCCTTCCTGGGGGGCTAGAGAGGCTAAAGAACTAAGGGGGGAAGCATGCCAAAGCACCTCCTAAACTGCACTTCCTATACTCCTCCCCACAACACGCTCACACAGAGACACCTGCAGACGTGCAGAGACACAAATGCACACGTAGATCCACACTTCTGTCCCAGGTGGTAGACCCAAAGGTACCATGTGAGAAATGGAAAATAACCTGGATATCCTGACTCCTAAAGGGCTTTTTCATTCACCACTTCCTTTGACCTGAACTGGGAGAACTGGCCCATGGCCCCTTTGGAGCCATCGGGAAGAGTCGATCTCTTTGTGCCTCATGAAGGAGGTGGGCAGCTAAGTGGCACAGTAGATAGAGTCCTGGGCTTGGAATCAGGAAGACCCAGGTTCAAATCCAGCCTCAGCGACTAGCTGTGTGACCCTGGGCAAGTCACTTAACCTCTATTTGCCTCAGTCCCCATTAAAAATGGGGATAGCCTGGAAAAGGAAATGGCACCTCGCTCCAGTATCTTTGCCAAGAAAACCTCATGAATAAAAAGTCCACAGGGTGACGGGGAGTCGGACCCCACAACCAGAGGGAGTTGGAAGAGGGTGCTCATTCCCAGGAGCCCTCGATGCCTTCTCCTGGTGGAAGGCTCCTTCCTGGCCATGGGCCCTCTGCTCATGAGCCGACACGAGTTCCCTGGCTGGAATGTGGGAACAGCTGCATTCCCTTCTCCAGAACACTGTCCTCCAGCTTTTCAATCACTCTTTATATGGCTTTCCTGTGCAGCTGCCAAGAAGGGTGTGAGGTTACTGGTGGCTGGCCAGGGACAGCACAGAGGTCTGTTCACGGCAGCCAAGCTGCTCCCTGGGGTGAGAGGGGTGCTCGATCCGGGGCTCCTTGGCCCCTCTGGACAAGGGTAAAGGGCCCTGGCTGCCTTCAAATGGCCACCAGCTCTGACATCCAGCGCCTTCCCCCAAGGGGGCCCTGGAGATGCAATTTTCATACCACAGTATTTACAAAGTAAATCCCCGCCCCAGGGACTGTATTGGAGCCCAGGTGTCCAACCCCGCTTATTCTCACGCTCTTTAGAGGACTCTGACGTTAGGCAGAGTCCAGTCTACAAGGGGCGCGTGGCCTACCAATGAGGGAGAGAAAGGCAGGGACCCTGGTCATGGGCACCTTTAAGACCAGCTGGCCCACCCCCCTCATTTTATAGAGAAGAAAACCGAAGTGCAGAAGAGGCGGGGAGACCCAAGAGAGAAATCTGGATAACCCAGAGCAGCAAATACCCCCCCAGACTTGCTTTCTTCACCCATCAGGCCAGTATTTTTGTAGCTTCCTCACTTCCTAATCCTATTTTGCTACATCAAAAGTTAAAAATAAGTTCTTATTTCCTGAGCCCACGCTGACTGCGCGAAGGAAGGAAACTTGGACTCATCAGATGTCCCTGGCCATGAGGAATAAAGGCAGCAGCTTTGCAAATAGTAATTCTCTCACTGTTGCTAGTGAGGCTATTAGAGGTTGGTGATCCCTTTCCCTCTCTCCCTCTCAGGATCCTAGGGAGCTCACTGAGGAAAGGAATGTCAGGGGCCACCCTGAGAAGGGTCTCTCTCCCCTAGATGGCTGTGGTAAAAAATGACAAATCTGGGGCAGCTGGGTATCTCAGTGGATTGAGAGCCAGGCCTAGAGACAGGAGGTCCTGAGTCCAAATGTGGCCTCAGACACTTCCTAGCTGGGTGACCCTGGGCAAGTCACTGAACCCCCATTGCCTACCCCTTACTGTTCTTCTGCCTTGGAACCAATACATAGTATTGATTCTAAGGTGGAAGGTAAGGGCTTTAAAAAAAAAAAGAAAAGAAAAGAGAAATGACAAATCTAGAAATTGTAGCCAGAGGGATTTTTTTTTTTTTTATCCTTACTTTCTGTCCTTGTAACAACTAAGGGCAAGGGTTAGGCAACGGTGGAGTTAAGTGACTTGCCCAGGATCACACAGCTAGGACATTTCTGAGGCCAGATTTGAATCCAGGTCTTTTTGACTCCAGACCTGATGTTCTATCCATTGAACCATCTATCTATCCCAGCCAGAAGGATTTAAGTTAGAATCAGATATTATTTAGAACTGGAAGGGACCTTCCAGTTTATCTCATCCAAACCTCTCATTTTACAGATAAGGGAACAGTGAAGTGATTTGCCACCACCACCAAGGGATTTAAATCCAGTGGTAGTGTGAGATTCTGCTGTGGACATCTAAAGACTGCAGCTAGGAGATAGCCTCCCTATTGAGTAGCATCTCAGACCTGGCATGGCAGGAAACAGTCCTTTGCCTGAAATTCCCTGACATCTGAGCCTTAGATGAAGCATTTCACTGATGCCCACTTTGACTCAGTATTTTACTGGACCTTGATTATAAATTTACTATACAAAGACCTGGCAGAAGTGATAAATAACATTTATTATTTCTCTTCATCCTTATATTCAGCCTAATAACAATTCTCCAACAGAAGGGCAAGGGCTTGGCAAATGGAGTTAAGTGACTTGCTCAGGGGCACACAGCTAAGAAGTTTCTTAAAATGTCCTCCTGACTGAGCCTGGTACTGTCATCTTTTTGGCTAGCATTTATTTTTTTAATGTTTTTATTTTGTTAAATATTTCCTGTTTATATTTTAAACATTTTTTAACATTCTTTTTTTTTAACATTTTGAGTTCCAAATTCCCTCCTTCTTGAGGAGGCAAGCAATGTAATATTGATGATACATGTGAAGTCATGCAAAATAGATTTCCATATTAGCCATGTTGCAAAAGAAAACACACACACACACACATATGAAAAATAAAGTGAAAAAAAGGATACTTCCATCTGCATTCAGAGTTTATCAGTTTTCTCTGTGGAGGTAAATAGCATTTTTTGGCATGTGTCCTTTGGAATTGTCTTGGATCACAATCTTAGTCAGAATAATTAGCTAGTATTTGTATAGGTTTGTTGGTTTTGGGTTTTTTTGTTTTTTTAATTTGAAGCCCTTACCTTCCATCTTAGAATCAATACTGGGTATTGGTTCCTAGGGCTAAGCAATGGGGGTTAAATGACTTGCCTGGGATCACACAGCTAGGAAATGTCTGAGGCCAAATTTGAACCCAGGACCTGCCTCTAGGCCTGGCTCTCAGTCCACCCAGCTGCCCCCATGTAGGTCTTTAAGAGTTTGCAAAACACTTTACAAATACTATCTCATTTTCTCTTCATAATAACCCCAGGAGGACAGTTTCTGTTCTTGTCCCCATTTTACAGATGAGGAGCCTGAGGCACAAAAGGGTTAAGTGACTTGCCCCAGGTGACATGATTAGTAAGGGAGGTAATATTTGAATTCAGGTCTTCCAGACCCCACTAAAACCAGCAACATTCTATCCATTTTGTCATCCACTGTGCCACCTAGCTGCAGGAAAGGAAAGGGAGCAAAACATTTATTAAGCACCTACTAGGAGCACAGGGTCTGAGTGAAGAAGTCCTGACTTCAAATTCAGCCTTGGGCACTTATTAGCTATATGACCCTAGGCAAATCACTTAACTCTGCCTCAGTTTCTTCATCTGTAAAATGAGCTGGAGAAGGAAGTGGCAAATCAGTCTCGGATCTTTGCCAAGAAAACCTCAAATGGGTACCTGAAGAGTCAGATGCACCTGAATAATAGCGATCTTGTTATGCTTGGCACTATGCTAGGAATTTTACAAATATTATCTCCTTCGAGCCTTATAGATGATATTCTCTCCATTTTATGTTTGAGAAAACTGAAGCCAATGGAGGTTAAATGACCCACTCTGGGTTAACTGTCCAGGAAGCATCTGAGGCAGTATTTGCACTCAGGACTTCTAGGTCCAGTCTTCTACCTAAACCACCTTGCTTGCCTTTTTCTGCAGAGAGAAAGAAAAAATTAATTGTCATGGCTAACCTTTCTATAGCTCCTAAAGATGTGCAATCACTTTACATAGTATCTCATCTGATAATGAAAATAAAAGCATTCAGAGGTTAGGTCCACAAGTAATTGTGGAAGGATAATTCCATCCTCAACTGCTGAAAGCCAGCCAGCAGCTCCAGGGGGTCTGGGAAGGTGTACGGTTTAAGTGAGAAAGAAGAGAGTCAGAGACACAGTGGATTTCCAGAAGCTGTTCTGAGAACTTTCTGTGAAATTTTAATTTTATACTTTTCTCTCACAGTCACACAAGTGCTGGGAAAATTTACATTTCAAACCCAAAACACAGAAGAACTCAAGGTTATACTAATTACATGAGAATTGGCACACAAACCGTATTTCTACAATATAGATTATATTTAGTCTAAGGATTCTTCAAGGCTACCAAAACTCTACTTTAAGTTTTATTTTTATAAAAAGAACCTTCAACATATTTCAAAAAGTAGATTTAAGTGTGAGAACTCTCAAATTCGGGGGGACAAGTCTAACATGGGAAAGTGGGGAAGTGTGAGAATATTTTGGTTTATTCATACTGGTGTCCTTCAAACTTTCAGAGAGAGAGAGGGAAAGATTAAAGCAGCTTCTGCTATTTTTTTTGAGGGTGTGAACTATTAACTCATTAAATGCTGATTTATTATAGAGTATTAAGAGAAATTCTATAAAGAGATTTCTATGAATGAATTTCTATAAAACGAATTTATATCTATGCTATAAAACTTGAGGCTTTCCTAAAAAATATAGATTATAATAATTTTAATAATTAAAAGTGTTGATCAGAAGAGAGTCACTCAGAGGGGTCTGATTGGGTATCCATCCATCCTGTGCCTTATTTTCAGACAATAGGGATCAAACACAGGACTCTGCCTTCTGCATTGACTTGATGAACCCTGAAGGAGACCCTTATTTCTCTGAGGGGCTCTCAGCACTCAACCACATATGGGAGAAGGAATATGCATTTCTCTCCCTGTGTCTTCTTTATCCCTGGCGTTCCCTGTTCCTTCTTCCTTCCATCTCCCATCTGGAGGCTCTAGTGTTTGCTCTCTGTCATTCTCCCTGGCATATAGAATAGGTTATTGCCTTATTACTGAACTCAGCAGCTTCCTTGCTATGGTCTCCCCCACCCCAATCCTGCTTTTTGACTTTTAAGCCCCAGAAACAAAGTATCTGAACTTCCCTGAGCCTGTCGGCAGGGACCCTGGATATCTTGAGGCAGCTAAGCAGGCAACTAGCGGGTAGAAGAGAGACTGGAGCGCAGAATTCGAGATCTGACACTTCTCACTGCTGGGACTTCAGATCAGGAACTCCAGTGTTAGTCTTTTCATCTGTGAAGTAAAGGGTTGGACTAGCAGACTTTGGAGGCCCCTTTCAGCTCTAAGTCTGTGAGCCTAGACTCATTGGAGAAGTTTCAGAAGACTCTTCCCAGTTCCAATTCCAATGCTCTTTCCACTCTGCCACTGGGGTGGCCCAGAGTGGAAAATGCTTTGCCCAAGCTGACATAAGTAGGAATTATGAGATCCTAGACTAAGACCCACATCTTCTCATCCCAAGTCTGCTGTTCTTTCTGCTATCTATGAGACCCTCCTTGACTCCCTCAAGTGAAAGTTTCCTCTCCCTCCTCAGATTTCTCATAACCCTTTGCCTTGATTTTTCCTTTGCATTTATTTTACTGTGGTTTGTGTCAGCTTTTCATGTAAACATTTTCCCTTGATGTTCAGTCATGTCTGACTCTATGTGACCCATTTGGAGTCTTTTTGGCAAAGATACTGATTTGGTTTGCCATTTCCTTCTCCTGCTCATTTTACAAATGAAGAAACTGAGGCAAATAAAGTCAAATGATTTGCCCAGAATCACACAGCTAATGTCACATAGAGTTCAGATTTGAACTCTGGTCTTCCTGACTCCAGGCCTGGGACTAGCCACAGCACCACTTAGCTGCCCCACAGTTTCTCTTAGGAGACTTCTTGAGAAGCTAGCTCTTTGGGGCATCTCTCCTTGTATCATTCATTCCTGGCACAGTGTTTTGTCTATAGTAGGTGTTTGTTGAACTGGCCATCCCTGAAGTGGATAAGGCCATATAAAAGCCCTAGAATCTCTGTGGGCCCAGGACCAGGAACTCCATGAAAAGCATAGGTTTTTGGTTTTTTTAATCCTATTTTTTAAAGAACTGTAAGTCTTTCTTGCCTACCGCCATCATCTACCCCAGAGTAACAACATGAATGAGCTTTTTACTGAACATGAACTTTGAAGGTCCCCATACCTAGAGAAAAAGAGAAAGTGCTTAACCTTCCACAGGCATTAATTAGGCATCTACCTTGTCCCAGGCAGTGAGGATGCAAAACCCAAAGGGAAATATTCCTTGCCTTCAAGGAGTTTACCTTCTGTCAGACAAAGCAAACCTGAATTTTTATAGGCATTTGCAGAATAAATGACTAATTGGCAGTTTTCAAGGAGGAATTCACAAGCATCTGGAGGGAATCAGAAAAGGCCTCATAAAAGGTGGAAGTTGAGCTGAGTCTTAAAGGAAACCAGGGCAATAAAGAGGAAGTGCCTTCTGGGCAGTGGGGATAGATAGTGAAAAGACAAGCATCCAGAGCTGGAGGCTCATTATGAAAGCCAGTGAGAAGAACAGCATACCTGGACCATTGAGTCCAAGAAAGGGAGTAATTAATGTATAATAGGGCTGGAATGGGGAAGGTGAAGCCAGGTTGTAAGAAGCTATAGATGTCAAACAGGGGAGAGTAATAGGGTGCCACTAGAGTTTATTGATTAGAGAAGTGATGTGGTCAGGCCAGCACTTGAGGAAAATTATCTTGGTGGTGATAGGAAGGATAGATTGGAGAAGAGAGATTAGAAGTGGGGAGATGACTTGAGGGGTTATGAGGACCTAAACTAGATTTCATGGCTTTGTGAGTCAATAGAAGAGGTCTATTTGAAAGTTATGGTAGGGACTGGAGGGGTCTCTGGGTTCTGGCTTCTCTGCTGGGGAAGGCAAGTGTGTCCATGGTGTAGAGACCAGACTAACCCTCCTAATGCCTATTTGAAGAGAACCTTAGGGAGACTCACTACTCAGCCTGCCTGAGGGTTGATGACATTCCAGCATGTGGCTGTGTACCTCACAAAGAAAGAATGGACACATTTGGACTCTTCTCAAAGGGATCTCTACAGGGATGTGATGCTGCAAAATTATGGGAGCTTGATCTCTCTGGGTCTTCCAGCTCTAAACCTGATGATCTAGCTGGAGCAAGAGAAGAAGCTATGGATCCTAGATTTGCAGGCAACTGAAAAAAAAAGAGTCCTCAAGAAGCTGCCACTCAGATCCCAGAGTATTAACTGAAGATAAACATTCCTATGAAAAAGTGGCCACTTCATAAAATACATACTCATATGAAGCAACTTCAGAAATATTCTTAAAGAATGTTTCTCAGGTCCCTGGTTTTAGAGGAGCTTATGCATATGACGGAAAAATAAAGAGTTATCAGAGAAACCCCAAAACAGTGATTTTGAAGAAATCCCCTTCCTAAAAGAAACATTCCAAGCAAGTGACTGTGACCCACAAAAAAAAAAAAAAAGAACTGCCACAGGAAAAAGACTAGGAAAAAGACTAGGAATATAATAAATATAGGACAAACTTGAGTGTGACCTCATGTCCTGTCACATATCAGAGAGTAAAGGAAAGATTCCATAAGCATGCTATCCGTGCCCCAAACTCCTCCAACAATGAAGTTCATATTGATCATCAGAGACTCACACTAGTGAAAAACCATATAAGAAATGAATGTGGAAAAGCTTTCCATGCCATTCACTACTTATCTAACATCAGAGAACTCGTAGTGGGGAGAAACCTAAGTGTAACGAATATGGGAAGGGCTTCACTACTACTCAGCATCAGAGAATCCATGCTGAAGAAAAACACTTTGAATATAATGAATGTGGGAAAGCCTTCATCTTTCCTTAAAGCTCAAACTTCATTGGGCATCAAAGAACTCATACTGGAAAAATACCCTATAAATGTAACAAATGTGGAAGAAGACTTCAATTGGAGCCCCCAGTTTATTCAGCATAAGAGAATTCATACAGAGGGGAAATACTCTGGATGTTGAAATCTTTCAGTCGGTGCCCATCCCTTATTCAGCATCAGAAAGTCACATGGGAAAGAACCAGAGCTCATTACTTCTTTGACAACACAGAACTCACACTGAGGAAAGATCGTGTGTCAGGAATGTGTGAAAGTCTTCAGTCAGAGCTCCCAGCTTACTAAGCATCAGCAAATTCATTCTAGACAGAAACTTGTAATTGTGATGAATGTAAAATTGCAAGTGCTCACAATTTAGTTGATAAAAAAGATATTTTATTCATTTCTATAGATATTTATTAATCAACAAATGTAGCAAGACATTGGTGAGTGCTAGGGATAAAGAAATGTATGCTAATAATTTTGTTTCAAAGGTTTAGGCAAAATGCTTAAGAACTTTGAGGAGAAAGAAAGCATTTTCATTTGCATGAGACACAGCTCCTACTTTCTAGTTATTTCTAGCCCATGGGAAGAGATAAGCAATAAATATAGATATCTACAGTCCAAGGCAGTGTATTAGAAGTGTTCCATAAGTGGAGTGAATTCCATTATTGGAGTACAAAGTAAGGGCAGTTTTCTTTTCAGCTGAGGTCATCAGGAAAGGGACCTTGAAGTAGGTAACATCTGAGCTATTTCTTGAAAGATGGCCAGAATTTTGTTTTGTGATAATAATAGCCCTTACTTCCCAGGGTTGTTGGGAGAGTCAAATGAGATCATAATTGTAAAGCATTCAACAGAATGCCTAGTAATAAGTAAGCTACATAAAGATTAACTATTATTGGATCATTATTATTACCTCAACCCTGAAGTTTTGTCTGAAGGGTCTTCTTTCATAATTGTAAAAGTATTTGGTCACCTCCCCTTACCTCCTGCCCTTGAACAGGAATATCTTTTCATTCCAGAAACAAACCCTGCCAGCTGCATGGCAAATACTCCCCCAAAAGTCCTTCCTTTTCTCCCTTGTATGATTCTCCCTTTCTCTGTACCTCTTTCTACTATGAAAAATGTTACTGATTTATCCTAAATTGCCTGAGAATGCTGCTGATGGGCTTGTGCTATAAGCAAGCTTGAAATTTATAAAAACTAAATCTGGAGGCAGTTAGGTGGTTCATTGGATAGAGAGCCAGGGCTAGAAATGGGAAGTCCTGAGTTCAAATTTGACCTCACACACTTCCTAACTGTACAACCCTGGGCAAATCACTTAACCCCAACTACATATCCCTTTATTGATTCTAAGACAGAAACTAAGGGTTTAAAAACGAAAGTAAAGCTGTACCATAGAAAACTGAAGGGTAAAAAAGTTATCTTAGCAGTAGAAATTCTAAGATTTGGCAACTGTTTGGAGCATTATTGAGTCTAATACCAAGGTTATGAACCTAAGTAACTAGAAAGATGGTGAAGTGTGGATAGAAAAATAATGTGTTCTGTTTCAGAAAGGTTGATAAAGGCTTATAGGATATCCAGTTCATAGATGGTGATGTAGGTCTGGAGCTTAGAGATCTGTAAATCTGGGAATAATCTATGTGGAAATGATCATTAAATGCATGGAGGGTGATGAGAGTGTAGAATGAGAAGAGGGCCTAGGACCAAGCTTTTGAGTATACCAGCTGTCAAGGGGCATTTAATTAGTGATGATCTGGTCAAGGAGACTGAAAAATGGCCAGGCAGATAGGAAGAAAGCCAGTAGAGACTGGTGTCATGAGAGCCTTGGAAGGATCTAGAGGAAGGTGATCAGCCATGTCAGATGCTGCAGAGAATGCAAGATGAGGATGGGCAAAGGGCCAATAGATTTGGCAATTCCAGGATCATTGAGAAATATTGGAGAGAGCAGTTTGAGTTGGGTGATAAAGCCAAAAGCCATTCTGCAAAGGGATGAGGAGAGAATGTGTAGGCAACATGTTTAGACCATTTTTGTAAGAGTTTGGCTGAGGAAGGATGAAGGATGATAGTTTGAGAAAATGATAGTATCTAATGAGAATTCTCTAAGGTGTGGGGGCGGGGGGATAGATTTGGGCCTATTTGTACATTGGGAAAGGGGAGGGGATGGTTGTGAGGGTGATTATTTAAGCAAGAGTCACATTCATTGATCAGCATCTGTTATTTTCTTCCATGACAGCTGGGTCCTAGTACTAGGATCTCTTATCCAACCTACTTTGGGATAGTGACTTAAGACAACTGTTACTCCCCAGCACTTAAATAAATGAAAACCTTGCCCTTTCTGTTTTAGACTAGTTCCAGAGTGGTACTGATACCTTCTGTCCAGGATGGTATTTGTAATGTTAGGAAACGGGAGTGGGGTGGGGGAAGGAGGCAAAGATTGGACGAGATGATCTGTAGCTAAAGATTTTGATGCTCTGAGGCATGGCCACCTATGGCGCCTAGTTGTAGGCCAGATGTGGTGGCCTTTGTTCCCCTCATCCCCAATGTGAGGTCTAATGCAGCTGGACTCCCTTTCTCTTCCCAGGTATTGATTCTCTTATACATCGCAGACTGGATGGTGCACTGGATGTGGGGCCGGGGTCTGGACCCAGACAACTTTTCCATCCCATACTTGACAGCCTTGGGTGACCTGCTCGGCACTGGACTCCTGGCCCTCAGCTTCCATGTTCTCTGGCTCATCGGGGACCGAGACACAGATGTTGGGGACTAGCCTCCACCCATCCATCCCCATCTCCTCATATTTGATTTTATTTCTTTTTGGTTTTCTCCCCATCCTCCTTTCTAGGACTTCACTTTGATATTGAATTCTCATTATTTTCAATGGGAATTTTTTAATATGTTGAGCCGAGTTTGTACAGTGTGCATTTAGGAAGGCTAGATTGACTGGGACAAACAGCATGAGTCAATTCTGAGACAATCACCAAGTGCAATTTCATGGTGGGTGCCTCCAAGCAGGGCAGGGGACATCTTTCTGGAACATAGGGACCCAAAGTCCAACCTCAGCAACCTCCATGTTTGACTCACCGGGGAGCCTTTTGTGGGTGGGCTCTGGCATTTTGGGTTGCCTGTGGGGATAATAAAATCATCCCTTACTTCCTTGAAAACGAGTAAAAGAAAGGAGCTGAGCAGGGAACAACTGCTTCCTCACTCTTTTCTGCTGCTTGAAATCAGCACCCCCACCCCTAGAGAGAAGGAGGCGGGTTAACTGTTCTCATCCTAGTATGTCCTTCACCCCTTAACTGTTAAGTATCCCCAGTAATCTATCCCACTCTTCTCCAATTTCCTAACACTCCTTGGAAGAAGCAGACAGTGGCTTGGGCACCCTTTGCCAGCCACCAATTCTTCCATTCATTCAAATTCAGATACCCACAACCTCTCAGGGCTCAAACAACAGGCTGCATGTCTCTTCCTCCCTCTTGACCCCTCAGCCATTCGACCTATTTCTTGTCCATGTTTGAGCGCACCCTGCCCCCCAAATGAGCCAAGGGGCTAAGTCAGGAGCTGGTTCTTTACTTAGAAGTTTTAGGGAGAAAGTTCTACTTCCCCCTCTGTGCTTAAAATTGCATGGAGTCAATGAAGACTTGGGGATTTCCTAAGCAAGCACCCCCCACACTCCATCACTTTCCTTCCCTTGCTTCTGTCTCAGAGAATTTCTTCATTCATCTATTCATTTATCCAACAAATATTTATTGAGTACTCATTATGTACAAAGCCTGGAAGAACAGTCTTCTCCCACACCAGCCCCACAGGAAGCTGATTTTTTTCTACATCATCATCTCTTCAATATCTAAAGCCTTGCCTTCCCACTTCCTTTTGGTCTTAAAAGACAGAACCTGCCTTTGAACTTAGCAGTGAGGGAGGGTTTCTTGAACCTGAGCTTCACCAAACTTAGGCTTCCTGTTTTTTCCCCATGTTTTGGTTCTCACCTCTGCCCAGCCCTGACCACCACCAAGGTGCCCAACCTGCTTCCTCCACCAGGATTCTTGGCTTTTCTCCCAAGTTGATGACAGCTATATCCAGCAAGAGCCTAACTGCCCCTTCCCACACTCCCCATCCCTCGACTACTAGGATCCTGCCCACTGGGCACCCAGCAGGGTCCAGAATCATTAGTCTGGACCTCACCCAGTTGCTGCTGTTTTTCTCTGCCTGATACAAGAGAACTGGAAGGAAACTGGGGTTCTCAGCATCTCCACCATGTATTGTTCTGGACTAGATTGGGAATCTGGGGAAAACTGAATACATATACTCATGCATGTATGGATTTGGGCATTTGGATGCAGGTTGCTCAGCTTCTTTGCTCTAGGGGCTCCCCACAAAACCTTCCTACCCATGAGTATGGTGGGTAAAAAAGAGACCATTCTCACCTCCACACCCAATTTCTACCCCTACATCCCAAATTGGCCTCCTAGGGACTGCTTAGGCAAGAGCCCCATCTCTTATCAATACCACTCATCATTGGGACCCTCCACTGAATTTTCTGAAGCAAACCTCCCATTATTCCCAATCCATCCTAGAATCAGAATCCTAGTTGGAAGTGATATTCATAGTCATCCATCTACCTTGGGCTATGTCCAACAAAGCTAATTCATCACTGCTTGGACTTGTCTTTTCTGCTCCCACCCCCTGCCTGACCCCTCACTCCACTACTATCCTCTATCTCCTCTACCCAAAGAACAAAACAAAAACCCCCTCCAGAGGTCATCCCTCTTCCAGCTTCCTGGTTTGGCCAGTTTATCCAACTCATCTTTCTCTTATCCACAGAGTCCTGTTTGGGCCAGTGAGTGGACCAGGGGACTTGGTAAGGGGGCTAGGATGCCCCACCCCCCCCTCAGGTCCTGAGTATGTGGTCTCTGATGAGAGGGGAAGAAAGAGGAACTGTGGAGTGAGAGCACGTATCACTGAAAGCGCAAATGCATCCAAGGTTTCTTTCCCCAACTGTGCATGTATGTTAGACCTGGCTGTAAGGAGCAATGTTGGTTTACTCTTGTATTCTTAAAAAGTTCCAGAACTGTGTCTTAAGAGAATTATTTATAGTTGCTATAACTGAATTGACAAATGTCAACTTAACTGATAAATTATATTTGGTAAAATAAAGAGGACATTTATTTAGGTTGTGAGTGATTCCTTGCATCTGGATAGAGAGGGCTTCTGTTCTGACTTGGAAAGAACAAAGCTAACAGCACTGAGTACATTCAATGGAGGCCTGCGCTGCTAACACAGATAACAAGAAGGAATCATTTTCTCCATTTTACAAATGAGGAAAAACATCCAGAGAAGTTTAATGTCTTGCTTACGATCACACAGTTAAAACATGGGGCTGAAATTTGAACTCAAGTCTTCAGAGTCCCAAGTATCATGTTCTTTCTCATGTAAATCAGTAGAGCTCCCTAATGTCCAAAGGGCACAAGCGATTCAAAGAAAAGTGAGATATGATCCTTATCCTCCCAGGGCTCATGATGTAGTTGAGGCAGGACATCCACTGTGCCCAACAAGATAAATAACCTGAGGCCCAATATGGTGAAATGGACCCAGGCTGGCCCCAGCACCTCTGGTGGGAGGGTGCGCTGAGCCATTTTCAGGGTTTCCCATCCACCTTGGGGGCTCCATTCCCAGCTGGGGCTCCAAGAAGCTGGAGCATGCTCAGTGGCCACACCCCAGTAAACCGTCCTGGTAGATAGGCTGAACCACGTTGAGGGTAACCAACAGACCTCAAACCCATCAGTGAGTTGGGGGGATGTCTACCCCAAGCATGTGAAGACTGATGCAGCCCACAACACTGTGAAGTGTTGGCCAAACCAGATCAAAATATGATTGGGAAATGTTTTATAAAACAAAAATATGGTAAAAACATAGATAATATTTTTAAACCAAGTCAATTTGTGGCCTATAGGGATCCCCACCAGAATGGATAGATGAGAATCATTCATTCTAGCAGCCACAGAGATGGCTGAAGCAAGCCCTGTGGAGCCCTTAGAGCTTGGTCAGACCCTGAAGGTGCCATGGGCATCCACTACATCCTGGGCCTTTCCTCCCTAGCTGTCTTGACTTTTTGTCTTGTCGTTGGACTTAGATGACTCAAAGAGAGAGACTGATGCCTTTGTGCAACTCTGCCTTACTTAAATCCAATTCACAGGCAAGTGAGGACATCACTCAGTGGTGATCTTATTGGCCCTCTTTGAAAAAGGGCAAAGAAGAAGACAAAGGCACAGATGGCTTATTGGGGGCCTGAAGCAAAAAAGCCAAGTTGCACAACCTAGACCCTATCCTCAAGATGTGTTTGATGAAGCAGCGGCATATTTGTACACAGGATATTTTTCTGCCACCTCCAGCTTTACTCTCCCAAGGAAAGTGACTCACTTGTCACACTCATATTAAGGCTCTATAGTCCCTCCTCACGCTAAGATCCTGTGATTCTTCAGTGATGGATGTTTTACATTAGGCTAACCCTATCCCCACACTGACCACCAGCAGTAAAATACACAGGCTAGTCTTGGCCTAAGGGCTACCAGGTTCAACTACAGGCCTAAGCCCATTCCTGGTTTGTTTGTTTTTTTTCCTATTGTATTAGTCAGGAGAGAAGTTGAGCAAAAAGCCCTTTGAGATCATACAAACCTCCCTCTCAGGAAGGTTGTTCAACCATCTTTCTGGAAACCTCATGACTAGGCCCCTGATTCCATTCCTAAGCTGCCTTCCCCTCCGCAAAATAAATTCTAGAAAAACCTCAGGTGTTCCAGAGCTGTTGTACCAGCAGCTGGAGGGCCCGAGTCATCCTGGTTCTGTGACAGTGCCCCCATGCATTGCCCCTACCCCTGTCCAAGCTGCAAGGCCAACTGTTGGAGAACCACTGGGCCCCTTGTCAATCATTTCAAAAAGGGTTTGTTTTTTGCATTCAGGACTCCACTAAAGGAGTGTGAAAGGGATAGAGTGGGAAGGAAAGGTATGAAAGATTCCTGAAACTATGCTCTCCTCCCTAGGAGGATACACTCAGATCTCTACCCAAACATTTATCTGGACTGGATATGACAAGTCAAGACAGATAACAAAAGACAAGCAAGAAGTTTGCTGTGGTGAGTGAGTACACACTCACACATCCAAATTTTTAGATTTAACTGCCCCCAGACCATGCTTGTTGACCATCCCATTGTTGCAGGACATCTGCTTTATCAGATGCAACTGCCCTTTACCCTTTTCTACCTCTTGCTCTAGGAATCATCATCCAATCATTACAACCATCAGTTCTGGAAAGGATCTCTCAATTGACTGCCCTGTGGTTCTACCCATACTATTCCTGTGATTCCCCAGACCTCAGTTCCCCTCCCTGGCACAAGAGATAACTTGCCCAGGATTACAGAGCTAGTATTTTGAGTTGGTTTTGAACTCAGGCCTTTCTGTCTCAAAAGACTCCATCATTCAATCTGATGTACCATGTCATGTGATGCCTCTAGGAAAAGAAGAGGAAGATCTCCAACACATGGAATGCATTCTCTGATGGATTTACTGAAAGGCAGAGCCCCAAGGCCTTCATTTTGGACTGGTGGAAAGAGTAGTCACACTAATTAAATTATGGGTTTACAGAAGAATAATACCAACCCAACACTCACTCCTTCAACCCTCTCTTGCCCTACCCAAAAGGGCAACTGCTACTCAGGTTCCAGTGGTAGCTCTGTGTATGACTACACTTGGTACTTTTATACTCTTTTTTAAAAAAATCCTTAATTCCTATCTTAAAATCAATACTGTGTCAGTTCCACAGTAGAAGAACTGTAAAGACTAGGCAATGGGGACTGAGTGAGTTGCCCTGGGTCATACAGCTAGGGCACGTCTGAAGCCGGATTTGAACCCTGGACCTCCCAATCCAAGCATGTGGGTTTGCTTGGTGTTGGAGAGGGACAGGTGGCTTGTCTTAGCCTGTTCCTCCCAGGGCATAGCATCTCTCCAGGATGAATCTGTCTGCTGCTGGGCTGAGCCTAAAAGATCTCTCCACTCCTGGGCGTCTCTTTACATGGTGTAGCATCAATGGTAGATTAATTCCCTGGATTCCAGAGATTCAGTCTTTGATGGGGAGCTATATTATTGTGTGAAAAAAATTTGGTCCCCAGGACTCGTTTACTCAGCATCCCATTTGCATGTGAACGCTGCATGAATAGACGGAGGATAAAGTTTTGGTGTGATCCCGACTACTCTCTCTTTCTCTAAACGCGGCTGCTGAAGCTGGTTTTCAGCCAGGCAGGAGAATTTACACACATGGTCATACTTTAGTTAGAATATTAGGCTTTGAACTTTTATTTTTTTATTTCTTCTACTTTAAGTGATTATTAATAAACTTTATAAAAGAATATCTGGAGTTGTTTATATTAATTTAAATCTTACATTATCCAATACATCCAACCTCAGGCTCAGCTGGAATGCTATTATGTTCTTTTAAAAAGGGCAGAAATTCTTTTGTTTAATATTTATTTTTTAAACTCTCTTACCTTCTGTCTTAGAATTGATAATAAATATGATTCCAAAACAGAAGAGCAGTAAAGGTCAGGAAATGGTGGTTAAGTGACTTGCCTAGGGTCACATGGCTAGGAAGTGTCTGGAGTCAAGATTTGAACCCAGGACATCTTATCTGCAGGTCTGGTGCTCTATCCACTGAGCCACCTATTTGCCACCAGAAATTCTTCGTGTAGAATTATCAGAATCTTTCCAGTTCTGCTCCATTGGGCTCTGATGTTGTCACCTCCCAGGTAGAGGGTAGAAGCTAGACAGCCTCTCATGTTCTTGACAGTTCTTTTTGATTCACAGCTAGATTCACTTAGTGAGGGAACTCAACTAACATATGGTGATCAATCCAGAACATTTCTCAGACAACATTCTTGTCCAATCTTATATAAATAAATGGGGCAAGAGCAGACAAGTTTAGTGTCTCTGTCCCGCTTTTCTTATAAAGCTGAGCCTCAGATTCAAAAGCCTCAGATGCACAAGTCTGATTTATACTTGGAAGGCATCATACTGACATTTCTTTTTTTTCGCTAATTAAAAAAAAGTTATTCTGAACTTGACAAACACTAACAAATATGATTATTACCATATACAAAAATTAATAGAGGGGAAGCTAGGTAGCTCAGTTCAGGATGGAGGTCCTGGGTTCAAATTTGACCTCAGACACTTCCTAGCTATGTGACCCTAGGCAAGTCACTTAACCCCAATTGCCCAGCCCTTAGCACTTGTGTGTCTTGGAATTGATATTTAGTATCACTCCTAAGAATGAAGGTAAGTTCTAAAAGAATAGAAAAAAGAGGATTTTAAAGGAAACCACCCTATCTTTACATTTCTCTGTCCCTCTCTTTTATGATTCTCAACTCTGTTCATATCTAAAAGAAGCATATTTCTACTCCAGAGTAACAAGAATTAAAGTAAAATTATGAATTCAGTTTGGGACATATTGAGTTTGACCTTATGGCAAATGTTCAAGTGGAGATAACCCAGAGATACGGGACTTGGAGATTTATATTTAATAATAAAAAGACTGTCTCAAGAATCACAGTTGTGGGAACTCCTTCCCCTGATGATCACAACCCATTCATAACTTGGTCTTAGAGTTTCTAGAGACTCAGAGAGATTAAGAGACTTGTTCATGTTCATGTAGGGAGCAAAAATCAGAGGTTCAATTTGAATCTAAAGCTTCCTGGCAACTCAACAGCAAAAACAATTCACACAAAGGTAACCATTGAAGCCATCGGTTCACTAAAGGAAAAAATGTGCAGAGAGAAAGTTGGGGTCATTGGACTATGGGGATACTCATAGGTAGGATAAACAAGAGGAAATGAGAAAGGAGAACAATTAAAGTGAAGAAAGTATTAGTGTCATGGAAGGAAAGAGGAAAAGGTTTCCAGGGGTGGATGGTCTACTGTATCAAATATCCAAGAAAGGTCAAGGAGAATGAGAGCGCAGAAAAAACCATTGAAGGGGCATGGATGAGATAACCTGTCTAATTTAGATAGTTGACTCAGGGCAGACTTACCCAGGGTAAATAGTAATTTAGGCCAAGTAGGTAATAGAAAACAATGATTATCTTTAGAGTTAGTATAACCATGGCTTTGGGGCTCACACCCTACAAGCAGAAGGGACAGATTTCTTATTGTCCACTCAGAGTTTCCACGGTGGTACTACTCCTCTTTTCTCCTCTGGAAAAATGTATAAAAAGAACAGATTATTTCACAGGCTACCAAACGAATGTCCTGTCTCCTTTAGGGACATAGGAATGGATGAATACTTTTAACCCGAGTACATCTATCCTTACAGTAGGGAAAGGTAGTCAGAAGCTTCTGATGGCTGGTAAAAGAAATACCTTGGTCTTGCAAATGAGGGAAAAATATGATGATTAATGACCAATATAGGCACCCCAACCCCACTCCCCACTTCTGATGCCTCCTCTTTTTGGATTTCCTTTCACCTATTTTGTATTTATCTTGCATAGGCCTAGTTATGTACATCTTATTTCTTCCATTAGACTATGAGCTCTTCAAGGGCAGGGACTATTCATGTCTCTCTTTGTACCACCAGCACTTAGCACAGTGCCTGACACAAAGTGCTTAAGACATGTTTGCTATCTGAGTTTCTTCAGAAAGTGGTGTGGTCAGATGGGAACAAACTTGTTTGTATGAAAATATTTCTAGCATCTTTTTGGGGTAGCAAAGAATTGGAAACTAAAGGAATGTCCCTCCACTGTGGAATGGCTGAACAAATCGTAGTATATTGTGTGATGATGATGGAATACTGTGCTGTCAGAAATGAGGAACTGGAGGATTTCTGAAAGTGCTGGAAAGACCTACATGAACTGATGCAGAGCGAAGTAAGCCAAACCAGGAGAACAGTGTACATAGTAACTGAAATACTGTGGGACAATCAAACGTGATAGACTTTGCTACTCTCAACAATACAATGATCCAAGGCAGTTCTGAGGGATTTATGACAAAGAAAGAACTGGTGGAGTCGGAATGCGGATGAAAATGTACGATTTATCATTTGTTTATTTGGGTATTTGAGGTTTTTGTTTTATAAGATTATTTGCTTACAAAAATGAATAATATGAAAATAAAAATAATAAAGTACATGACAGATGAAAGTGGTGTCATTGGAACAGTGATTATACAAGTGAGAACAGAGCAAACCCCATCTGCCATTGGTCTGTCTTGGGATGCCTTGTGTTACACATCACTAATGTCTTATGGGCAGTCCATTCAAGGGCTGGGATCTCAGGGTAAGCTTCCCCTCCCTGCCTCAGCAGAGGATTAAATTTAAAGAACTTCCTAACAGAGTGTTGTAGAATACAATTCAATTCAATGAAGATTTTTGTCTGCACCTTATAGTCTTAGTTTAGAAATTTGCCTTGGATCATGTAACCATGGAAAATTTCTCCAAAAAATAAAATATTAAAAAAAAAAAGAAGTTTGTCTTGGCCACTCATCCAACTAGGTCTTCCTAACTTGAAGACCAGGCCAGAGAACTGACTCTCTAGCTGCTTCTTAGTGCTATGCATCATCCCATTTAACAGCTGAGGAAATCAAGGCTCAGGAGATCAGGCGACCCTGATTGGTGATTGTCAAAGCCAACCCTTCAACTCGGGCTTTTCCAGTCCAGGTTCCATGCTTTTCTCACTCGGGTTGTTTGTTAAAGAGGTTAAAGAGGTTATAAAGGTTCTCAGATGTCTGGTATGGGTGGAAGTATGTCTGGTCCTGACCATGAGAAGGCTTATTCAAGCACTTTCCAGCCCCAGGACAGAGAAAAAGAGACAGACCTGTGGTTTCAATAGAATAGAGAACTTGGGGAGCTGGGTGGTGGGGAGGTGAAGAAACTCCCTACACCAGTGATGGCCTGTCTGCAATGTATAGTCTTAGACAAGGGCCCTCCACATTTCTGTGTGTCAGGGACTGGGGGCAGTCTGGGGAAGCCTTTGAGGCCCCGACTCAGAATGCCTGTTGTCTATGTTCATAATGGAAGGAAATGGTCCATTTTTGTTAAGTTCCGTGAAAATGAAGATGTCATGTTTTCCCCTAGTTAATTTAAGACCATGTGTCTTAGCTAAGCCAATTGCCTCTTACTAGACAAACAGAGCCCAGAGAAGTTATGGGACTATTCCAGGGTCACTGACTCATTTCTCACCCAGAGCACAAACAGGCCCCAAATACAGCTCTTTCTGCTTTTGAAACCTTTGCTTTCTGCCTTCATATTCATCCACCTGGCACTTCTAGACTTCTAGACTAAACACTCTAGAATTTATTTTATTTTTATTTATTCATTTTTAAACCCACCCCTTACCTTCTGTCTTAAAATAAATACTAATGATCACTTCCAAAGCAGGGGAGGGGTAAGAGCTTAGCAGCTGAGGTCAACTGACTTACCCAGGGTGACACAACTAGGAAGTGTCTGGAGCCAGATTTGAACTTAGATCTTCCTGTCTCCAGGCCCAGCACTTTACTCACTTTGCTGCCTACTTGCCTAGTGAACAGCACAAAAATTATTACACCTCACCCCCATCCTCACCCCCCCTTTTTTTTTTTTTTTTTGGCCCTTACCTTCCTTCTTAGAAACAATACTGTGTAAGAAGATGGGTAAGGACTAGGCAAAAGGGGGTTAAGTAATTTGCCCAGGGTCACACAGCTAGGAAGTGTCTGAGGTCACATATGAGCCCAGGACCTGTCATCTCCAGAATTCAGTTTAAAACCAACGCTGGTGTTCCCAAAGAAATACAATCTAGGAATTTAGCGACTCGGGGCCCCACCATAACTACATTTCCCAGGCGCCGTTCGCTTTCTTTGCCACCAGGCATGCTGGAAAATGTAGTTCTGGGAGTTCTCCTACACGTGATGGGTAGGGGGTGGGCATGAGAAAGGGCTGAGCAGAGCCTGGACGTGGACTTGGGTTTCTGGGAGTTGTAGCCACCGCTTTTCCCCGCTCGCATCCAGTGCGTGCCGGGCTGAAATCTGCACCCGGGCCTCCGTGGGTGGACCGAAGTTAGCCGGGGCTTAGCTGGGGGGGAGGGAGGGACTCAGGGGAAGCCCCGTAGGACCGGGCGGCATCTCGGGGCATCCTTTTTAGCCCACGAGGCCAGGTCGGGAGGGGGAAGAAAAGTGGAGGGTGGTGTAGAGAGGGAGATCAGCCCTCCACGCCCCACCCAGGAAGCGCCTTCAAAGTTTCCCTTTTCTGCTTTCTCATCAGCCTAAGCCCCACCGAAGTAAGCGCCCGAGAAGTTAACGCCAACACCGGCACTCGCTGACTTGCCCTCCGCGTCCTCCCCCCTCCCTTTTTCCCGGGTCGTCCACCTGCCTCACTCCGCGCCATGGGCAGCCGAGACTACCTGTTCAAGGTGCTGGTGGTGGGAGACGCCGCCGTGGGCAAGACGTCCCTCGTCCAGAGGTACTGCCAGGACAGCTTCAGCAGACACTACAAGTCCACCGTGGGAGGTGAGAGCCCATCCCAGTTAGGAAGCCCCGTCCTCTGCCCCCGGCTAGGGGAGAGGGGAAGGGATGGGAGTTTGGAGCCGGAGGGAGGCAAGCGAGACAGCCTGTGGTTGGGCTGCGGACTGGAATAGATTGATTCGATTCGGCTGGTGAAGATGAATCCCCAAGGAGAGAGAGGGGCAGCGGCCGGCTGGGGAGCTGGCCCAGAATTATTTCTCCGTTTTCGCACTCTGAATTCGCCTCCAGCCCCAAGCCTCCTCCTGGGGGCCTCTCTGACTTCCAGAGACGGACATATTTTTAATATTCCATGCAGGGAGTGTCCAGGGTAGCTGAGGCGCTTTGGGAAGGCACTGGCATACTTTCCCTTAGCACTTTCGTTATAACTAGTCTGAGAAGGAGCTAATACAAGTAATATTACCCTCTTTTTACACCCAAAGGAGCCAGAGGTCAAATGACTCGTCTGTTTCCACAAAGTGGGGACTAAACCTCTCATTCCAAAAAACAATATATTTTTTTCCACTTCCCCACAATGCCTTTTCCAAGCGGGAGCCGCTGCTGTCATACCCTGCATCATCAGGGAGAGGCTCTCATAGAACCGAGGAAGGTTAGAGAACTTGGGTGAACCAAGGAGCTGGAGCTGGATGTTTGTGACTCCTGGAAGGGCTTTCAGAGAGGTGGAGAATCTTGTGGCTTTGCTGTAAGGGTCAGTTAGGGAATAATTCAGCACTCTTCCCCGCTGAACGCGAAGTTCCTGACTGGCATCACCGTTTGTCAGGATCCTTCTCAGAGACAACACTCCTGTGGGGTTTAACCAAGAATTGCCAGGATATAAAATAGGACGTGTTTGAAGAGGTTTCAGAGACATACAGAAGAGTAGGAAGACAGGAATAGAGTGAGCACTCACCAATAGTTCATTCATTTCAAGGCAGCTGGGTGGCACAGTAGATAGAGCACCAGGCCAGGAGTAGAGAGGATCTGGGTTCAGATTTGACCTCAGATACTTCTTAGTATGACCCCAGGCAAGTCATCTAATCCTGTTTGCTTAGCCCTTGCCCTTCTTTCTTCAAGTTGCCACTAAGGCAGAAAATAAAGGTGTTTTTTAAACTAGTTAATTTCTCTCTCTCTCCAGTGGTCTATGGACTCAACCAGAGTTCTGGTACTGATGTCTGTCGACAGATGCTTTTTATTTAAGGGGAAAATAGGTTTGGATGCAGCTAGCAGAAGAGGGGACACATTTCTTAGAAAATTGCCCCTTTTGAGGGACTATTTTTATCCTGATTTTAAAAAAATTATAAATGTAATTATTCTACATAAAATCTTCATAGACCCCTTTATGCTTATGATAATAGAAAATTATAAAAGAAATTTGCATTTGCCAAGTGTGCCTTTTTCTAGGTAGTTTACTTAAGATCCTCTTAGCTTTGTTTTTGTTGTTCAGTCATGGCTAACTTTCATGACCCCTTGTGAGGTTTTCTTGGCAAAAATACTAGAGCAGTTTGACATTTTCTTTTCCAGTTCATTTTATAGATTAGGAAACTGAGACAAACAGGGTTAAGTGGTTTGCCCAATGTCACCTAGTTAGGCAGTGTCTGAGGTCAGCTCAATCTTCTTGACTCCAGGCCCAGCACTCTTACAGGCCCAGTACTTACTGTACCATCTAGCTGCCCTTAGCTTTGTTTATTAAACATTGACTTAATGTGTGACAAATATCTTTGAAGGAGTTTCCTTACTGAGAGTATCTGTGAGTTCCCTAAACCAATGGGGACACCAGTCTGGAGATAAACATATAGTTATCAAGTAAAATTGGAATGACCACAGATTATTACTTGAAATGGGAAACAGACCTGTAATTTCACTGGGATAGAGAATTTCCAAATGAGAAACTCCTTCAACCAATGCCGGCTGGCCCCTTCTCCTCTAGAGCTGCCCAGAGCACTGGGAAGTTAAATCACCTGCCCAAGGTGACTCAGCCAGTATATGTCAGAAATTAACTTGAACCCAGGTCTTTCTGGATTTGAGCCCAGCTTTCTATCCATTATATCAGTGATGTCAAACTCAAATAGAAACTAAGCCTGTGGGCTGCTTATTGATTTAAAAATTTTTTAATTATCTTTAAAAAATTTTGTTAAGCATTTCCCAATTACATTAAAAAAAAAACAACCTTACATTCTGTCTTATTATCAATTCTAAGACAGAAAAGTGGCAAGGGCTAGGCAATTTGGGTTAAGTGACTTGCCCAGTGTCACACAGCTAGGACATATCTGAGACAATTTTCTTTCTTAAGAAAAGTTTTTTGGTTATAATTTTAACCAAGAAAGATACTAAAATATACAAAATAAGGAATAAATATCTTTGTAAAAACAAGGGATTAACAATTACAAAGAAGAACAGGAATTAACTATTAACCAATGTTTGGTTACTATTTTTATGTCAAGTTTTAAAGACAATGTATATCCAGTCATCATTCTCCCGATCTCTCCACATCTTTCTATACTATTATGCTTCATTTTAGATAAACATACATCTTAAGGCATTATTTAATTATAAGAATATACCATAATTTGTCATCCTTTGTTAAATAAATTAGGCCGAATACAAATAAAGCAACTATTGATATTTTAACTCCCCAAAACCCACAAAAGATTAAATAATCCCTACTTACAAAGACTGATGTTCTTACCTGTCATTTACAGAGGGTTGCCTGGGGTACTAAAAGGTTGAGCCAGTCTGTATCAGAAACAGGACTTGAACTGCCAGGGAAGCCTTCTTGACAAGGCTAGCTTTTTGTCACCTTTTTCATGATGCCATGTCCATGTATGTTGCCATCAATGTGTACAGGAGTCTGGTTCTGCCAGTCTCACTTAACTGATTTTTTTTCCTTTCCTTTTCTTTTTTTTAAACCCTTAACTCCCAACTGATTTTTTCTAATACAAATTTCATAAGTATTTTAAGTTTCAAGGCAGCTACGTGGCTCCTTGGATAGAGAGCCAGGCCTGGAGATGAGAGGTCCTGGGTTTAAATCTGTTCTCAGACATTTCCTTGCTGTATGACCCTGGGCAAGTCACTGAGTCCCAATTGCCTTGGAACCAATACTTGGTATCAATTCTATAAGACATATGGTAAGGGTTAAAAAAAAAAAAAGAAAAAAGAAGTCTTAGTTTTGATCCATCAGAAGTTATATGTATCTGAAGTGCCTACTTTAAAGAGAGGACAAAGATAAAGCAAACCAGTGGGCAGAGTTGATGGTTGGTAATCCCTTTCCTTTGTAGTTAGAGCCCTGCCTTTCATGGCTCTTTATTGAAGAGTACAGATAATAATAATTAGTGGTTGCTCCCAATTTTTCCTCAGTCAGGAAATGGAGCTGGAAGAGACCTCAGAGACCATTTAGTCCAAACCCTTTCATTTACAGAGGAGGAAACTGAGGCCAGGAAAGGAGAGGTTAATTTGCCTAAGGGCATAGAAAAGATGTGTACCACAAAAGTTTGGTAGTCAGATCTAAGTCTTCTAACTCCAAATCTGTCTCTCTTTCCACTCCCCTATACTGCCTTTATTCAGCAGTTCAATTCAATAAGCAAAGCAGGTACCTACTATGTCCTGGGGTTACAAAAAAAAGAACAGTTCCTGCCCTCCTGGAGCTTTTGTTCTAGGAGAGGGGAAGGATATGTACACAGTTCAGTAGACATGAAGTAATTTTTTGGTGGGTTAGGAAGAAGAGAATAGTGACCACTGAGGAATTGGGAAATGTCTTTTGTATGGAATGATGGGACCAGTTAGTGAAGGAGGTAGGGGCTGAGCCAAGAAAGAAGAGCATTCCAGTATGGGGGACAAACTGGTCAAAGGCATTAAATCAGGAGATAAAATGGCCTGGACAGGAAGCAGCATGGAAGCCAAATTGACTTAAGGGATAAAATCAGTCTGTAAGGAGAAGATGGAGCTATTTTATGAAGGGCTTTAAATGCCAGAGAGAGGAGTTTGTCTTTAATTCTAGAGGAAACTGGAAGCCACTGAAAGCTCTCATGTGGGAAGGGATATGGTGAAACCTCTACTTTAAGTATATCAATTTGATATTGGGGTAGAAGACTGAATAGAAAGAGGACTGACTTAAGTTAGAAACCAATTAGAAAGCTATTACAATAGCCCTGGCCAAAAGTGGGTAAGGTGGTAAATGGGGGTAGTGACTTTGTGAATGGAGAGAAGAGGGCAGATGCAAGGGATATTGGGAAGACAGATGGGATTTGGCTATTGATTGACTTGAAGGAATGTGGATAGGAGAAATTGAGAATGACTCCAAGGTTGGGAACCTGGGGACTTGGAAAGATAGCAGTGCCTCTATAATTGGAAAATCTTGAACCCTTGGACTATATCTCCCAGCATCCCTTTCCTCCTTCATCCCCACCTTGCATGCTTACATTGTTTGTATATAGTTGTGTGAAACTCTGCCTCTTGCTCTCTTTTCCCTGTGTGCGGCTGAGTTTAGCTCACTTTTTACTTTCCTCTTGCTTCAAGTTATTATTAATAAATTTATTAAATATAATACTTGGAGTATTTGGATATTAATTTTAAAATCTTACATGCCCTTGATTGAAGCAGGGCAGTTTGGAAGAATGGTGAGTTTTGTGGATAAAAGAGAATGAGTTTGACTCAATGGGAAATTCAGATGGAGATCCCCAACAGGCAATTAGTGGTCCAGGATTGGCACAGAAGAGGCAGATGCTAGAAATTCAGATTCTGCATGGAGATGATGATTGAACTTACCAAAACTAATGGGATCACCTATAAAGGGTACAGAGAGAAGAAGACAGGGCTTTGAGATATAGCTACACCTAGTAGGGAGGACATTTGCTATGATTGTCATCTGACCAAATACCTTTCAATAGTTATCCCAAGTCCCCTCCCTTCTCTTGGTATCTCATATATTCTGAAAGCTTGATTTCTCTCTCTCTCTCTCTCTCTCTCTCTCTCTCTCTCTCTCTCTCTCTCTCTCTCACACACACACACACACACACACACACACACACACACACACACACACTTCTAGTCCCTGAGGTTTTAATTTTTGGTTGTGATTTTGCAGTGGACTTTGCTCTGAAGGTTCTCCAGTGGTCAGATTCAGAAATGGTGAGGCTCCAGCTATGGGATATTGCAGGTGAGTAGGGAAAATAGTACCCTTGGGAGTAGAAATGGGGAAGAAATCTGCTTCACTTAGGTATTGACAGAGGAAATGAGCCTGGTGGCAAAACCAGAGATCATTTTTAAAAACTGGAAAATGGTAGAAGATCTTTGGAAAGACTTATGAGATTGGAAGTTTTATCTCTGAAATAACTGCATTGACCTTTATTTCTATGATGAGGTAAGGTCCAATTAGGCAAGTGAGTATCCTTATCACACCAAGCTGGCTGTCTCTATAGTAATCAAGAAAATATCGATCCTTCCTGGGTTTTCATCTGTCAGAGCAGAAAAACAAGATAGGATTGCTGTGAGCTGCTCTCCATGTGCTCCAGTAGAAGTCAGAGAGGGCCAGTAGATTGATGGGAGGAAGGAGAAGCCTAGGCTGAGCCTGAGACTTTGGATCACTGAGTGTCTCTTGTTTCCTTCCAGGCCAGGAAAGATTCACCTCCATGACCCGTCTATACTATCGGGATGCCTCGGCCTGTGTCATCATGTTTGATGTCACCAATGCCACCACCTTCAGCAACTGCCAGAAGTGGAAGCAGGACTTGGACTGTAAGCTCACACTGCCTAGTGGGGAGCCTGTGCCCTGCCTATTATTAGCCAACAAGGTGTGTGTGTGAGTGCTTGCACACAGCTTAGAGAAAAGTACTTGATTACTCTTGCCTTGACCAGAGGGATGTCCTGGCCGGCTTATTCTGTGAGTCTGGACCTGGATTCTCACTCACTGCTTCTTGGTTAGGTATAGTTATCTCCTATTAAACTGGTTGATCAGGGCAGTACCTTCTGACAGAGTCTCTCAGACTATACTTGTGGAAAAAGTGGGAGAGAAGCACCAGACAGTGGTGCCGTTGGAATGCCTGAGACCTGGTTGAATGACTGGATCCAAAGTGTAGTCCATAGTGGTTTGATAGCATCCTAGAGGGAAGTCTTCAGTGGAGTGCCACAGGAATCATCTGTGCTTGGCCTTGTGCTGTTTGACATTTTCATCAGCATCTTGGAAAAAAAAGGCATAGATGGCAGGCTCATTAAATTTATAAATGACACAAAGCTGGAAGGGGTAGCCCTGCCCTTGGATGACAACTGAGAAGATGAAATTAATAGAGAGATATATAAATTCTTACAACGTTGGGTTCAATAAGTTTACTTTATAAGTACAAGACGGAAGAGGCATAGTTAGATGCAGTTTATCTGAAAAAGATCTTGGGATAGGTAAGGGTAGCTAGGTAGTACTGCAGGCCCCGAGTCAGGAAGACCTAGGCTCAAATCTAGCTTCAGACACTTCCTAGCTGTGTGACTTTAGGCAAGTCACTTAACCCTGTAGGATTTAAATTAATATCCAATACTTGAAGTATCATATTTTTAAAATTTTTATTATCTGACAAAATAGAACCACGGGACTAAGTTTTCTATCTGCTCAAAAATCCTCATTCTACCAAAGGCACAACAGGAAGGAAAGAGCAAAAGATGGAACTCCACACAATTTATATCCTGTCTATGTCAGCACATAATGATAGGAAGTGAGTGGAGTGCTGGGAATCGTAATTTTGCTGGGGATTGTAGTTTTTAGGGTAACAGATTCAAATCACACAACCCTGATTGCCTAGCCTTTGCTATTCTTCTGTCTTAGAATCAATACTAAGACAAGAAAAGAAGGGTTAAAAAAAAAAAGGATCTTGAGGTATTAGTGAACTACAAACTTAATATGAGTCAGCAGCCTGGCATGGCAGCCAAAAAGGTTAGTATTATCTTGGGATGAATTTTTTAAAAATGTTTATTATAAACTTAATACTTGTCAACAAATATGAATGGCTCAGTATACAAAGAAGAACAAAAAGGTTTAAACATAAGTTAAATTTAACACAGAAACAAAATTGCTCTCTTGGTATCCCCTTTTAAAACTTTTGTTTCCTTGAGTATATTTTTAAAATGTTATATTTATGCTTTCTACTTTCTTTTTTTTTTTACATCTCTAGTATTGATTCTTCCCCAACCCCTTCCCAACTAATAGAAGCCTTCCTTCTTATTAAATAGAAACATAATCAAGCAAAATGTGCCTTTAGGCCATCTGTCAAGAGATGGGTAGCTTGCTTCATCATTATTCTTATGAATTCGTGACTAACCATTGCATTGATCAGAGTTTTGCAGCTGAAGGGCAATGGGACCATCAGATCATAGTTTTAAAACTTAAAGGCTGCTTCATCTGATCCCCTCATTTTATAGATGGAAAATACAGGGTCAGAGAGATTCAGTAGTTTGTCTGCAGTTACTCAGCTAGTAAATAGAAAGGGGAGAACTTGGGCCCAGGTCTTCCTGACTCTCTGTCCAGTGCTTTATTTACTAATCCTCATGATTTCTTTCAAAGTTATTTCCCTTGGGCTGCATTATTAGACCTGTAGCTTCCAAGCATAAGGAGTTGATAGTAGTTTCTTCAGATTCTGTCCTGGTCAGACTTGTTGCTGTTCAGCCATTTCAATTGTGTCTGACTCTTCCTGACCCCATTTGAGATTTTCTTGGCAAAGACACTGGAATGGTTGGCTATTTCCTTCTCCACCTCATTTTGTGGATGAAGAAAACTGAAGCAAGCAGACTGAAGTGACTTGCCCAGGGTCACCCAGCCAGTAAGTGCCTGAGGCTGGATTTGAACCCACAAAGACGAGTCTTCCTGACTCCAGGCTTGGCATTCTACCCACTGTACCACCTAGCTGTCCTCCCTGGGCAGATTATCTGTGGATTATTATGATTGGTTCTAGGTGACAGCTTAGGAAGGCTGTTGATAGGCTAGAGAATGTTCAGAGGAGATCAACAGAAGGATCTTAAGTCTATAAGAGGATGAGTGAAGACATTGGGGCTATTCACCTGAAGTAAAAGAGAATTGGGGGACATATGATAACTGTCTTCAAGAGTTTGCAAGATTGTCATATCAAAGTGGAATTAAACTTGTTTTTATCTGAAGGTAAAAAATTAGGAGTAAGAGATAGAAGTTACGAAGAGGCAAGTTTAGGCTTATTGTTGGGAAAGCTTTCCTGATTGTTGTTGAGTCATTTCAGTCTTTGTGTCTGACTCTTAAGTGACCCCATTTGGGGTTTTCTTGGCAAAGATACTGCAGTGGTTTGCCATTTCCTTCTCCAGCTCATTTTACTGATAAAGAAACTGAGGTAAAAAGGGTTCAGTAATTTGTGTAGGGGCACACAGCTTGTCAGTGTCTGAGGCTGGATTTGAACTCATGAAGAGGAGTCTTCCTGATTCTGTGTCCAGCGCTCTATCCACCATGCCACTTAGCTGTCCATTTTCTAATCATTAGCTCTATCAAAATCAGCATCGGCTGTCTTGGTGGGTAATGGACTTCAGTGAAGGCTTTCATTGAAGGACTTCAAGGAAAGTTCGAATGACTACTTGTTGGGTATATTCTAGGGGATGTTCCTTTTCCCACTGTAATGCTGGTATAATGCAGATGGTATAGGTGCAGCCAAGGGGCCTAGGCAGATGTAGATGGAATATAAAAGGTAGGGAATCCCAAACCAAGGCTGTATGAGAGTTGGATAACCTCCCACAGTAGCTGGGTCAGGTCCCCTTTAAGCCCAAGGTTCTCTGCTAATAGGCCCAGGGCTTGGAACCAAACCAACCAAGACAGTTAAAATGTCTCCAGAAAGCTGATTGAAACTCTCTGAAAGCTCAAGTTGGAAATGGATAACTGGCTTAGAATGACCTGCTCAACTAGGCTGTAACGCAGATCTGACAGCTATTAAAGATTGTTGTTGATAGGTAAGCAAGGCTCCAAGACTGATCAGGCTCAAGGTTAAATAGGGTTTAATTATAAAATAACTGAGGGAAGAGGAAAGGGAAGGTAGGTGGGTGAAGGAAAACCCTACAACCTTGCCTAAATTTTTTTTTTATAACCCTTACCTTCCATCTTGGAGTCAATACTGAATATTGGTTCCAAGGCAGAAGAGTGGTAAGGGCTAGGCAATGGGGGTCAAGTGACTTGCTCAGGGTCACACAGCTGGGAAATGTCTGAGGCCAGATTTGAACCTAGGACCTCCCATCTCTAGGCCTGACTCAATCCACTGAGCTACCCTAAATTGTTGATGTTGATTAATCCTGGAGCACAAGTTGATGTTGTTTAGGAGCAGAGTGAAGAGACAGCCTTGAGGGCAAATCTCAACTCTGTAGCTTGTTGCTGAGCCCAGAGGCTGGGCAGCCCCTGGGTCAGTTGCAGATGTTCTTGGTTGTAGCCTTATCACTAGCTGGTATGAAAGATGTTATCTATGCCAAGGAAGTATTGAATATTTGGCTGATGATTGACTAATTCCTACCTGCCTAACAGAAATCTCCCAGAAACCACCCTCTGGCCCAAGCCCTCCTCCTCCCTAACCCTCCAGGTGAGGTCAGAGAAGAAGTGCAGCTCCCAGGGGTTTGGAGACCTCCTTTTATACCCTGTCCTTAACTGATACCCTGACACACGGCCTGGGTGCTCTGCCAGGTTCTGTGTTCTAAAATGACAACTGACAGCTTGCACTCCCAGAAATATGGCTGCTCATTTCTGCACATAACACCACACAGCATAGACTTGGTGGTTTCATGGTCCTAACTCTAAAATTCTGAGATTCTGTACCCAGGTTCTTTTAAGGATCTGTGAAGAGAACTGCCCTAGAGGTCCCTAGTGGGATCCTGAGTGTTGAGTCCATTGTAGGAGGATTTTTTTTAAAATGCGGTCATTTGAATAATACTTTTCAAACTGAATTTTATGATATTTCCTTGTCTTCTTTCATGTCCATAGTCTGACTTATCCCCATG
Source organism: Gracilinanus agilis (assembly GCF_016433145.1). Classification (NCBI taxonomy): domain Eukaryota; kingdom Metazoa; phylum Chordata; class Mammalia; order Didelphimorphia; family Didelphidae; genus Gracilinanus; species Gracilinanus agilis. The sequence continues at coordinate 109,876,601 of NC_058133.1, read as the reverse complement.
GGCAATGACCAGAGACCAGATTGACCGGTTCAGCAAAGAGAATGGTTTCACTGGATGGACTGAAACATCAGTCAAAGAGAACAAAAACGTTAATGAAGCTATGAGGTGAGTAGATATTGATTCCACACGGACAGGAGGAATCTTGCCCATCTCTTCCTTGGTGATGCCTTCTCCCATCATCTCTACCAGCTTTGTGCTTTACTTGTGCCTGGGGGTCCTACAATGGGCCACCTGAGCATATTAGAACAATAGCTTCTTCTCTTACTTTTTTTAAACCCTTAACTTCCATCCTAAAATCAATGCTGTGTATTGGTTCCAAGGCAGAAGAGCGGTAAAGGTTAGGTAATGGGGGTTAAGTGACTTACCCAGGGTCACCTAGCTAGGAAGTGTCTGAGATCAAATTTGAACTCAGGACTTTCCATCTCCAGACCTGGCTCTCAATCTATTGAGCCACCCAGCTGCCTCCAGAACAATAGTTTCTTAAAATCAGGGAGTCCTTCCTCTCTCCTTAAGGATATCATCAAGCAAATTTCTTATCTTTTTTCTGAACAATGATGATGATTTTAAAAAAAAAAAAGATAATTTGGAATGTCTGCCTTATCTCTTTTTCTTCTTCAACCTGCTCTTCAATCTGACTTCTAGTTTATTTCCTAGAGTCCTTATTGAACAGATGATGGCCAATACCAGGGAAGGCAACACATCTCTATCCACACAAGGCGACTACATCAACCTGCAAACAGTATCTTCACCTGGCTGGTCCTGCTGTTAGTTGAGTGCAGCTTTCTCCTCATCTTGGATTGGAGAGATCTGACCATCTCTTTGTTATTCTTCTTTACCCACACAGCTGTCTAATTAAGAAATTGGGATGACTCTCCTACTGAGAAAACCCCAGACTTGTTCCATTTCTTCCAACCTAGCAGGGTGGTACCTCATTACTCAGGCAAGACCGATAAGTTCCTGCGGGTGTTTCTGCATTGGTTGGATATGTGCTCTGAGTTACTCCCATGGCACAGGCTATGTGGTTCAGGTAGTGGATTCCAAGTAGAGCCCTTTATGCCTCTGCTCATAGGACCTAGCTAGAATTTTATTGGGGTGAGGGGAGATCGAAGGCAGCACATTTTTTCCATTATGAACCCCAATTTTCTTGAGATGGCCATTCCATGATGGCAACATCCTGACCAGACCAAGAGAACTAAGATCAAGATGTTTTCTTGCCAGACTCTTTTGTGTAGCTCTCTCTGCATCCAGGACTTTGGACTTAAGCATCTAACTTTTGTCTGGCCATCTGCAGACTTGGAACAACTCTAGCAGTTCTTGTGTTGCATTTGTGGTTTTGAAAAGACTCTGAAATCATCTCCTTAACAATGGTGGGACTTTTTATCCATATGTCTTGCATGACAAGAATATCTCTATTCCTAAGTATAGACAAGGAGGAAATGACTAGAAAGTCCTTCTGGGGTCTCATTCCTCATGGTACAAAGAGTATATATAGTTTTACAGGCTGACTGGTTAATAAAGAACCTGGTGGTCACTCAGCTCAGCAAAAGACATTTGCTGACTACAGTATACCTCAGATAGAAATGGGACTTTGAAGTTCTCTGAATCCAAGAGGAGGAAACAGAGAGAAGGGGAGAGACAAGCAAGACTGGATTCTGAGGGGGTGCTTGGCTCCTGGTACAGGTTCATAGCTATAGAAAGGTTGTGTGATCCTGGGGATAAGGAGGTTTACTATGTATGTAACATTAAGCACAAAATCCCATGATTCTCTTTCATGTCACGGTCCTCTTCTGGATGGTGGGATTTCTTCACGGGATTAAAATGGATGGGAATGCTCTTTGAGGACAATAATCTATTCAGAGCTTAAGCTAAGTGTTAGGTCACAAATGTGGAAGTGATGAACACAGAGGCCAGGTAGCAGGGTCAGAAAAGAGACCAAAATCTTTCCAAGAAAAATGTAAACCATTTAATACAACTTTTGTACAATCCTGAGAGACTTCTAAAGATTCCTTTTTGTGTTCAATAAATTTTGTTGACAATTATGGGGCTTTTTTTGTACTGTTATTCAAAATTTTTTACTGTGGTGATTCTTGAGTAAAATCTTTCACCTTTATGAAAGAAATTGATTTTAATATACTCAATTGTCCTGAAAAATCATGATCAAATTGAAAATAAGTTTTATGTGCTCATTTGGTAATCATTGATTTTTAATGTGGACTTAAAATGCGTCCATTTACTAAATCAGTCTAGAAAGTTATGAGGGTGGGAACATTTTTTTAAAAAACATGAGAAATGAAAGTGTCTTCTGTACCTTACCTATTTAGTCCCAGGTTATAGGGATCCTGATCATATTCCATAAGTAGAACTTTTTTTCCCCAATAATCACTGGGCCATTTGATGTCAAAACCTATCACATTTTGCCAAAGTAGAATATAAAAATAATGCTGACTTTCTTTTTCTTTCCCATTTGCTGACACAGGATTTACCTGTCTTTCACACATTGCCAGAGGCCACCAGCTAGCGCTTCTTGGTTCTCTCACCCAATCAATATACAATGAATGTACAGATTTGGAACTAATTAAGGAAAGGATGGAAACAGTGCTGCTAACTTAACTAATTACTTAGTCTTCCTAATATTCTCCCTATCCACAAAAAATGAAAGAAAATAATAATATATGTAAATAGAATTGGGTAAAAGAGAATGATTATGGTTAGAAATGTGAATATACTTCTAATTATATTCTATTATTTTGATGCTACCTTCATGTCTGTAATATGATAAATACTGTTTGGAGCACAGGGATTGTCACCTCCCCCCCAGAGGAGTCTTTATTTAAGGCAAGTTGCTCAACCTGTTATCTTGTAATTTTCTGGCCACAGGTAGTGTCATTGTCACTTGAGGTCCTCTGAATCATAGAGAGAAAGGAAACTAAGAGAAGGGGACAACAGTGAGTAATTCTTAACCAGGAGACAAGCAGAAAGCATAGCTTGGTCATGGGAAGAACCTTTCAAAGAAGGGCTAAACACAGGTGTACAGCCTTGGTTATCCCACTGTATCCTCAGCTGTCTTCAGTTTTCTTGAAGGTGATTCTAATCCTTTTGCAAATGGTGAATTTGCTTAGCCAAAAGAGCCAAATGCTCAAGTCAACAGTTGTAGTCTCCCAGGGGCATCAGCATCCTTCTTCATGCCACAATTCTGTTAAAACCAGCAAGCTGACACTATTCCAAGGTAGTTTCTCCAAAAGGCTTCCTCTGGTTATTGCCAAGAAAACTCCTTAAATCAGGTATGTCTGGGTGATGTGTTTTCCTTAATGTCTCCAGCAGAACTTATATTTTCTTCAGGTTGTGGTCACTCTGCCCACGGGCGGCTATCCTAGTTTTCCTTTAATTGTTTTTTCTTCTTTGTTCTGCCTTGATGTTTCTGGGAAGTGACCTGCATTCAAGACAACGTGATTGGAAATGATAACTTGGGTCAGGAGAATGTGGAGCTCTCCTATTGTATTATGCAAACTCCAATGGGCTCCTAAGAGACTCCACAAGAGAACAGTCTTGTTTTCCTTGCTCACTCTCACAGAACAAATGAAAAAGGAATATTCAATAGCCATGTAGGTAATTTTAACTATTAAAGACAAATGACTCCCACATTCTGTGAAAGAATGAATAACACAGCAAGAGAAAATATCTTTCGGAGAGCTGTCAGCACACATCTTATGCTTTTTGCCCAGTGCTTTTTTTCCTGGAAAATCTTTTTTTTTTTCGTATTACACGTAGAATCAATTTCTGACAATTGTTTTCTGACATTTTGCAGTTCAGATTCTCTCCCTCTATCCCTCCCTCTTCTCCCTAAGGCCATAAATAGTCTGATATAGGTATACCATATTGCTAATGCTGTGACAGATACCCTATGCTTTTTTATTTTGTTTTGTTTGTCTGATAAGTTCAAAAATTTTTACTTTTCTTTGACTTTTTAGCATAATCTGAATTTATAGGATAAGAGGATTTAAAGCTGGATGGGACCTCAGAGACCATTTCATCCAGCTCTTTTATTTGAGGTCATGTACAACCCCTTTGTTTAACAGATCAGGAAACCGACCTATATTGGGAAAGCAGCCTATTTCTCTAACATCACATAGTTATTAAGTAGCAGAAAAAAAAAATTGAGTTGAGGTCCCCTGATTCCAAATCCAGTTTTCTTTCCACTACAAGTTGATGTCATGAGCTAGCTGTAGATGAAGTGTTCTATGTCTTCCAAGTCAAAGAAGAATTCCTTGTGGATCCCTTGGTCCTCTAGATGCTCCTTTTGGTGGAGGACAATGTGTGATTGCATGAAGCCTCAGAATATTAGAGACCCTTCCAAATGAGACCCATAATTGCTCAAAGGACATGTAATTTCATGAGAGCCGTACAGTGCTCACAGCGCGCGCTCCTGTAACAGTGCCTGAAAAAAACTGACTTTATGGCTCCTGCAGAAAGAGCCATACGTTACTGACCCCTGCACTAGTGTATTTCCCCATCCTATCCCTCTTTCTATAGTCTTCTTTATTTAAAATAAATGTTTTTAAACCCTTACCTCTCATCTTAGAATCAATGCTGTGTATTGATTCCAAGGCAGAAGAGTAGTAAGGGCTAGGCAATGGGGGTGAAGTGACTTGTCCAGGGTCACACAGCTAGGAAGTATCTGAAGCCAGATTTGAACTAAGGACCTCCTGTCTCTAGGCCTGGCTCTCAATCCACTGAGCCACCGACCTGCCCCCTATAGTCTTCTTTAAACATCATTAAGACATAACACACATAATGGAATCCTTTCATGTCTTCTCTCTAATTAGACTCTGTCCTCTGATAATGACAGGGTTTTGTGGGTATACATGTATCATCTCCCCATATTAGAATGTAAATAATTGATTATTGTTTAGTCCTTCATCATTTTTCATTCATATTTTTCTTTTAATGTTTCTCAACTCATATTTGAAATTCAAAGTTTTCTAAAAAATGCTTGGAAATTCTCTATTTCTTTAAAAACCCATTTCCCGCCCCCTGTAGGATTAGATTCAGTTTTGCTACTGTTATTCTTTATTGTAAGCCTCTATCTTTTGCCTTCTGGAATGTTGTATTCCCAAACTCTCTTCTTCCTAATGATGGCAAATAAACTGCATGATTCTTAATATTCAATTTTTTCTTTCTGGCTGATTTCTATATTTTTAATTTGACCTAGAAGCTTCGCAATTTAGCTACAATGTTCCTAGGAGTTTTCATTTTAGGGTTTCTTTCAAGAGTTGACTGGTTATTTTTTCTCTTTCTAAGAGAGAAGGGCAGCTTTCTTTTAAGATTTTCTGAAATATGATGTTTAGGCTCTTCTTTTTGTTCATGGTTTTCAGGCAGTCCAGTGATTCTTAAATATTTTCTCATCAGTCTGTTTTCCAGGTGAGTTGTTCTTGCTGTGAAATACCTTACATTTTTCTCCTGTCTTTCCAGTCTTTTGACAAATTATGCTTCTTCATTTATTTTAATCTATTTTAAGGCAATCCTATTCTAACTAGCTTTCTTTCTCTTGCCTTCACCCCTTTCACCTTTCCCCATTTATTTTCTGATTCTTTTATCAACTTTGCATCAGTTCAAATAGGTCTTGCCATGTTTTTCTTAAACTACCTTTATTATTTCTTATAGCACAATAGTACCCCATCACAATCATATGCCATAACTTGTTCAGCAGCCATTCCCTAATGGACAAGCATCAACTTGATTTCCAATTCTTTGCCACCACAAAAAGATCAAAGTATTTTTTGTACATGAAGGTCCTTTTCCCTTTCTTTTGATCTCTTTGGGATACTGACTTTCCCCCCTAAATTTTAAGCTTTATTTTGTAGTTCCTTTTTCTTGCTTGCTTTTATCTACTTATTTAATTCTGATCCTCTGTTTTTGTTTGTTTAATCTCTCACTTAAGTAGTCAAGTAGCATCCCAGTTCCTTTCCTTCCTCCCTCCCATTTTTTTTTAGGCAAATGAGATAAAGTGACTTGCCCAGGGTCACAACAGCTAGGAAGTATCTGAGGCCAAATTTTAATCCAGATCCTCCTGATTCCAGCCATGGCTCCCTATATCCATTGAGCCACTCAGCTGCCCATTAATTTGGATTTTTTTGTTTTTTGTTTTTTTACATTTATTTTCTGCTTCATTTTCTAAAAAGGATTTTCTTATTATTTATTTTCCCTTTCTGTTGATTCTATATTTTTATTCTTAGATTCGTGACCCTTATGCTTATATGGCTTTTTCTTTAGTCTCTATTTCTCATGAAATTAAAGCTATGAATGTCCCTTATTTTGAGTTCTGTCTTCTAAAAAGTTTCTTTGTTATTGTCTTGTAGATATTACTCCCAACTCTCATTTTTTCTGTTGTGCCCCATTCTTAGAAATACCAATGCCTTGGGGCAAGTAGGTGATTTAGTGAATAGAGAGCCAAGCCTGGAGTCAAGAGGTCCTGGGCTCAAATGTGACCTCAAACATTTCTCAGCTGTATGACCTTGGCCAAGTCACTTGACTTCAATTTCCTAACCCTTACAGTTCTTCTGCCTTGGAACTGATACTTAGTATTGATTCTAAGACAGAAGGTAAAGATTTACATTTTTTTTAATTAAAAAAGAAACAGAAATACAAATACCTGCAGGTGATAGAGAGGATATTTCTCAATGGTGAAAATTTTCCTATATTCCTGATTGTGCTGTTCATTATTAACTTTTTTTTTTTAATTTTAAACCCTTAACTTCTGTGTATTGACTTATAGGTGGAAGATTGGTAAGGGTAGGCAATGGGGGTCAAGTGACTTGCCCAGGGTCACACAGCTGGGAAGTGTCTGAGGCCAGATTTGAACCTAGGACCTCCAGTCTCTAGGCCTGGCTCTCAATCCACTGAGCTACCCAGCTGCCCCCTCATTATTAACTTTTGCTCTCTCCTTGTTTATTTTTTCTCTGTTTTTAAAACTCCTTCTCTAGTTCTACATCTCCCATTCCTTTAAGTCAGTTACCCACAAAAGCTCTGATTCCCTTTCTCCTCAGGTAAGATAAGTGATTCCTCTAAGAACCAAATACCTGCCTATCATACTTGTAAAGTCCTCAAGTCTATTTATAGACCATCTGTCTTTAATCATAGTTGCGTTCATCAGAGACTTCCTTCCTATTGTTGAAACAATCATATCATTTGCAAATATATGACTTTGTTCCTTCATTGCATATTCTGATTCTTTCTATTTCTTTTTCTGTTTTTATTGCTATAGCTAGCATTTTTAGTACAACTTTAAAGAGTAGTGGTGATAATGGGCATCCTTATTTCACCCCTGATTTTATTGGAAAGAGTTCTCAAATATTGTTGATGGTTTTAGATAGATGCCATTCATCGCTTTAGTGAAAGCTGTATTTATTCATGTTTTCTAATGTTTTTATAAGGAATGAATATTGTATTTTGAAAAAGCTTTTAGTATATCTATTGACATATGATTTCTGTTGGCTTTGTTACGGATATGGTTAATTATGTTGATAGTTTTCCTAATGTTGAAGCATCCCTGAATTACTGGGTTTCTACCTGATCCTTATAATATAATGCTATAATTCCCTTGTTAGTATTTTATTTAAAATTTTTGCATCAGTATTCATTAGGGAGATTGGTTCTGTTTTAGTGCTTCCTGGTTTTAGTATCAGTGCTATATTTGTGTCATAAAAGGAATTAAGACTAATTCCTTCCTCTCCTATTTTTCCAAATAGTTTATGTAGTATTGGAATTAACTGTTCTTTGAAGGTTTGGTAGAGTTTACTTGTGAATCCATCTGGCCCTGGGGTCTTTTTTTAGGGAATTTTTTGATAGTTTGTTCAATTTCTTTTCCTGTGATAGGGTTAAGTATTCTATTTCCTTTCTTGTTAATCTGGGCAGTTTATATTTTTCTAAATATTCAACTATTTCACTTAGATTGTCAGATTTTAGGGACATATAATTGGGCAAAATAACTCCCCCAAATTTCTTTATTTTCTTCTTCATTGGTTGTGATTTCACCTTTTTCATTTTCAATACTGGTGATTTGGTATTCTTCTTTTTAATCAAATTAATCAATTGTTTATTTTTTTCCCATAAAACTACTCCTTTGTCTTATTAGTTCATTAGTTTTCTTTCAATATCATACATTTTTTTTAAACCCTTACCTTCTGTCTTAGAATCAATACTGTGTTCCAGTATTTGGTTTCAAGGCAGAAGACTGGTAAGGGCTAGGCAATGGAGGTTAAGTGACTTAAGTGACTTGCCTAGGGTCATAGAGTGATACTTTCTTTTAATGTTTTTGCTTTTTACTTCTATTTTCCCAAATTGCCCTTTACTTCCATGTTTTTGCATTCCTGATCCATTATCTTGTTTTTTGTTTCTTGGTAAGTCTTGCCACATGGATCAAAATTTCTGTTGACAATTATTTCTGCTGAGCAGGCCATAAATTCTTTCATAACTCTTATTTTTCTTTTGAACCATTCTACAATATCCTACTATGATTCCATGCTATGCCTCATCAGATATTGACTTATTTTCCTTTGTCTTACAATATTTATAGATACTTGAACTCTATTATCTTCTGTGGAAGCCATTTTCTCTGTTGCTATTCTCCTATTGGCTTATCTGTTTTTGCTCAGAGTCTTTAATCAAGTTTTCTTTAGATCTTTGGTAATTTCAGTCTTTTTTGTTCCCCCTGATCTTCCTCAAATGCTCACTTTCTGACTCCCTCCTCTCTAATAGGTTTTCTTTTCTCTCTCTCTTTTTTTAAACCCTTACCTTCCATCTTGGAGTCAATACTGTGTGGCAGAAGAGTGGTAAGGGTAGGCAATGGGGGTCAAGTGACTTGCCCAGGGTCACACAGCTGGGAAGTGGCTGAGACCAGATTTGAACCTAGGACCTCCTGTCTCTAGGCCTGGCTCTCAATCCACTGAGCTACCCAGCTGCCCCCTGATAGGTTTTCTTGGGGCTAGATCTCAAAGGGTTTCAGCCTCCTCCCATATTGAGCAATTCATTGGTTCACCAACATTGGTCTCTGCCCTGGAGAACTTCTGTAGTGACAGATCTAGTTCCATCTCCATGCGAAGCTCTTTCCCTCAGGCGTGGTGAGTATTGAGTGAGCATTTAGGGATTAGGCTTCTCTCCTATTAGTTCATAGATTACCTTGTTTGGATTCTTGATGTCTTAGACTGTGATGGTGAACCTATGGCACATGTATCAGAGATGGCACACATAGACCTCTCCATGGGCATGCATGCCAAGGAACCAGTGCACCCATCCCTGCAGCACAGAGTTTACCAGAGTTCCTGACTAGAAAGCTGGAGTAAGGTGCAGCTGGGCTGCTCCTCTCCTCAATAGGAGTTAGTAAACAGGTCTCTTCAAGATTGCCCCACCCTATTCAGAATACAATGGCCTCTTAATTACCTTTGGCCTGAGTGAGATAGAAATAACTTATTTATATTTTTTTATAAGTGAGATAGAAATAACTTCTTCATGATCAGAAGCAACCAGTGTCTTTACTAGACAAAGTATTTTTGGGATTTGGGGATATCTTTTGAGTTTGTATTTAAAAATGTTCAAAACTGTAGTCTAGTAATTAAGGAATAAATTTTATGAACCTGAGGCTAGGCTAGGCCTTCTCACTGTTCTACAGCCTCCTTCCCCAGTTTCTTTCACAAGCAAATTCAGACTTAATTTGCATTCTTAATCCCCTCACCTCTTAAGAGCCTGTTCAATTTTCATTCAAAGGGGTGCCTTCCGGAGGGAGAAAAGGTGGGCTAGAAACTCTGGAAAACACAATAGTGATTTGTCAATCTCCTAATCAACCCTGTATCCAGATTAGAACCTGACCTGTAACCATTTGCTAAAAAGGTTAATTTGGAGGATATCTGCTTCAGGAAGGCTGAGATGGGGTGAATGTGTCAGGATGATGTCATTTAACCCGAGGGTTATATTTTTCTATAAATAAGGAGTTTTCCTATAAGCTGGACCTTTTTTGCTTTTCCCCCCCTAGGTTTGAGGGGATAATAGCTCATATAACTAGAGGAGAGGAGAGTGCTTATGCCCCTCCCCTGACTACATTTCCCCAAACCTGACTACACCACCCCTCCTGCCCAGCAGTCCAATGGGAGTGCTTCCTCCCTCCCCCGGGTGGTCTCTGGGGGGAAGGGAATGCCCAACACTCAGTGGGGGAAGGGGCACAGAATCTATGTTTTATTGTATTTTTATTTTGTTAAGCATTTCCCAATTACATCAGATTCAGGAGTCCAACACCTCAGAATTTGGTCTCTGGGAGGAGCATGGGCACAGCACTTATTAGGGGATGGGGGTGGGACCTGGCACTCCATCTCTAAAAGGTTTCCCATCACTGTCTTGGACCATGGAGACAACTGAAATTGCTTTATCTCCTATGCAAAATTCCCATTTTTGAGAGGTCCTAGGGAGCAGAAAAAATATCTAGTCTTTCATCTTGTTGGTCACATGACCTAGAAGTCCCTAAAGGTGAAAGGTACTTTCCTCATATGTGTTCTGTGGGATACTGATAGTAGAAGAACTTGTTTATAAATTTGGACATTAGGCAGATTTTTGGAGGTTGGGTTTACTGGAATATCAGGAGAAAAACTGGAAGAAAAAACCCTGAACTGTGATGTCCTCTGTTATAAATGCAGGCTATATAAGTGATAGACTTTTAGTGTCTCCCTTTGCCCATTTGTAAGTTGGGAATAATCATTGTTATTCATCTATACTATTTTTAATATTCTTTAAGTAGGGTGTATAGGCAAAACTATATGAGGTTAGCTGGCACTTTCACACAAGAGACAGAATGATCTAGAACAGCAATGGGCAACCTTTTGATCTTGGTGTGTCAAAATCCGCCAAAAAATCGAACATAACTCAGGTGGTATGTCACTTTGAGAAAAAATATATATTTTCATGATATTTATAGTTTAAATAACCAAAATGTATAATTGTAACATATAATTGTATTTAATAAACCAAAATAGGTAAATTAATATAGGTAGAATTGTCATCTATAGTGCACAGAGTGTCTACACTACACTACAGCAAATGTCTCATCCTCGGCATGCGGCCCCAGACTTCTCTATATGTGGCTGCATGTCATCGAAAATGGCTATGCATGTCAGTGCTGACATGCATGTCATAGGTTTGCCATCACCAATCTAGACCAATGATATCAAACTCAGATAAAAAAAGAATCCTTGAGGGTCAAGTACTGATTTAGCAAACCACAAATTAGCATTATCTATGTTTTATTGTATTTTTATTTTGTTAAGCATTTCCCAATTACATCAGATTCAGGAGTCCAACACCTCAGAAAATGGAGCCTTTGCTAGAAATTAAGAGACAAGGATTCTAGTGCCACCTCTTCTGTTGTGCGATGTTGAACATGTCATGTCATCTCTATTGACTAGGTAGCTCAGTGGATCTAGAACTGAAAAGGCAAAGGCAGACCTGAGCTCAAATCCAACCTCAGATACTATCTGGGTGACCCATGGCAAGTCACGTAACTATTATTTGCCTTAGTTGTCTCATCCATAAAATCAGAATAATAATAGCAACTATCTCTCTGGGTAATTATGAGGATAAAATAAAATAATATTTATAATGGGCTTTGCAAACTGTAAAATGCTATATAAATAACTTTGTAATTCTTAAAATGAAGAGTGCACTAAACAGTTTCTAAGTTTCCTATAAAGTCTAAAATCCTATGATTCTAAGTCTTGAATTTGGACTATGAACAAAATGGTTAATTTCAAACAATTTTATTTCTTAGAATCATTTGATACTAAGAGCTTTGAGATCACCTAATCCAACTTCTGCAATAATGGTAGGATGGTAAAGGGGGCCACTACTAGGGGCCTGGGAGCCAGTAACTAGACTAGCAGGAAATTGGAGTTAGATGTTAACATAGGTGAACAGCCTCAGCTGGGAATGAAATTTGGTATAGGTATAAATTCAAACCCTTGATAGCAAGGTGCCCAGTGTATCATTACTGCTAGCTGTTAGGCCCTTTAAGATCTTTGGTGGGTGGCCCTTCCCTGCTGAGGTAGCCGCTTCTTATTGGATGCTGAACAGAACCAGCAGAAAGTCAAGACTTGAACTTCCTGCCTAAAATGGAGGCTTAGATTCACCCTCCACTGAACCTTGAATTACTCAGTAATCTCTCCTCTACCTAGTCTCCTTAGCCTTGATGGTATAAGAATAATCACAGGATTCTTAGATTAAAGGCTAAGGGATTATTGAAACTGGGAAGGGAAAACAAGGTAAGAGGGCTTTGGTGTTTCTAAGTTGTTGCTATGATCAGCTGACTGGTGCTGGCAAAGGTCCTAAAAGGTCCTGGCAGGCCCTAAACTGTCTCTGGTTAGATATTAAACTAATCCACTAGCTACATAGTTGAAAAGGAAATAGATATTTGTCGGGAGCTATTAAGAGAAATTAGAATCTCAAGTAGATATTTTTATCTGGACCCCCTCAAAAGATCAATACAGACCGGCAGAGCCATGTATTATCTTTCCGCCCCTATTTACGGGACGAGACAGGTGTGGGATATCTAAGATAAAAATCTGAGATTCCTCTTTTGATTCCTTTCATAATTCTCACCTTCCTTCAAAATACATTATAGTCTTATTGAAAAAGCTTTGGACTCTCAGCACTCCAGCAGGAGGGGGGCTAATTCTGTTCCCCTTTGCCCAAGAACACAGATGGCTGGTAGGGCCAAGGCCGAACCCTTGGCAAGGCATTTTGCCCAGAATTAAAGTAAAATAATGAGGCTCAAAAAATTGTTTAATACCATCAAGGCTGAGAAACTGACGGGGCTTTCCGAACTAACGGAGATGTCCCAGTCTCCACTTAAAGATAACACATGTAGTTGATAGCTTAGCATAGGTTTTTGTCTACGCCTTGGAGGCTTCTAAGTCTTTTGTTTTGACTATAGTAAAAATCTTGCTTTCTGTAACTGTGGGAAACTTTCTTGGCTTTTGGGGGAAAGGAATCTTTAATTTCCTTTATAATAAAGTGGCTACTTCAGAATTTCTTGAAGTACAATGAGCTAACAAGCCATGCTTCCAATCTGTTTCATTCTTTGCGTCCAACAACCACCCAGGCCACTCAGATTAGTCTCTGGTTATAGAGTATCGATCTCTGTAGATATTGTTGGGGTGCTCTTGACGATGGTCCTAATCTCTAGGTTATCCTTATTTCTACCCACGATTCCACCACCTGGTCACCACCCTTTCACCACCTGGGGGTACAAGGGGAAGGTCAGAGACAAGCAGGTGATCTGGGTGAAGACAGGGGAAAACAGAACCCAGGGTTGGGTTTGCAGGGCCTTTTATAGTCACAGTCCAACTGCCGGGTGGCACCTGGCACATGGCACAAGCCATGCCAACATTCCATTCTGATAAATGACAGGTATGCCTGAGTCAATATTGCAATGCAAAAAACCTGCACTACACTTCCTTATTTTAAGGATAAGAAAACTGAGATCTAAAGTATTAAAATGGATTGCTCAAAGTTATACCAGTAGAAAATAGTAGAGCCAGCCTGTCCACAGAATCCACATCAATTTCTCTCTCCCATTTAGTTTGTAATAAGGGGACTCATTCAGCTCTGGAACTCTTTCCAGCCCTAGGGTATCCAAGGAGATAGGTAATCCCTTCAGAGGAAAGAAAAACAAACCATGTTTCAGTGTCTTCTGCCTTTGTGGAGCTTTTGCCTCACATTTTTCTGACCCACTAGTTTCTGGGAATTTGTCATAACTCTTCAGGATAGACAGTTGCTCTATGATTGCTCTTGTATCATTAGTAGTGTCAACTGTTTTTTTTTGAACCCCCAAGTTTGCCCAAAGTCCCAGACTGACCTGGTCTCAGACTGAACAATAAACCTTAAAGTACTCAATGATTCCAGTTTAGGTAAGATTAGTATATAATCAAATCTTAAGTACCCTTTTTGTCTTAGAAGTTTCTCCCATTGTATCAGAGACCTCTTCCAAGGTAACCCAGGCCCTGGCTGGAATCCTCCTTTTGTTTCCATTGTAAAGCATCAGCCTCTCCCCGATAATTCATCCCTGGACTCTTCATTTCCTTGTGGCAGTTGTAAAGCTAATCAAGCATAGTTCCCCAAAAGGTATGTTAGACCCCCAAGTTCTGTTACTCTGGAAAATCATCTCTGGTGGTGTGTTTTCCTAGAGACACTGTTCCCAGAGTTCCTGAACTTTGACTCTGTGTGGTGGCTGAATCATGAGCACTCTCTTGTCCTGACTAAAGACTTGTTCTTTCTGACTACTTTAGTGGTTCTCTGTTTTTCAGAGTTGACTATATTCTGCTACAACTCTTGGGTTCCCAACAATATGACAGTCTCACTTCATATGACTCTCCTTATCTCTCCTCACTGACTAGAACACAGATTGCTTCTTCTTCCTCCATTTCCCCCACCACATCTCCACACTGGCCACTGTTCTAAACATGTGGCTTCTCAGGAGATTTCCTATCAATTAGAGAATATATATTGTGTAACAATTGTTCTGTATGCAAATATACAGCTATCAGGAACTGTCTCCAAATGAATAATATACTCTGGGCCCCCTAAGATTTGTGGGAAATAAAGTTCTGGTGACTTTTCCCCTTTACTCATGCAAATTATATATGGAAATAAATGTATATGTACTTTAAATCATCTATATTTATATAAAGCTTATGAATTTTTCCCACTCCACATTCTTGAAACTGATGCCAGAGAAAATCTGGTGTTGGAGTGTCAAAAGGGCACGGTTTTTTTAATCCAATTTACAATGACCTAAGAAGAATAGCCACAATCAAGTCAAATCTATAGGTTGGTATAAAGTATCTATGAGTTGGAAGTGGTATGATGTAGCAGGCATTCTATCAAGATTTCATTATGCTCTTGGCATGGTTTTCAAAAGGTTGAATTTCTACCCAAGCAGAATAAAAAATGTATTAATGCAAACTCAAGCTGATTGTGCTCTTCAGTTCTTCAAACCCTTATTCCTATGGTACATCTTTTAAAAGAAAGGAATGAACTTCTTTTAGTGGCAACCAGAGGTATAGCATGATATGTCTAGAGAACAGATTGGGATCAAGAAGACCTGGATTCAAGCCCTGTCATTTTTTTAAATTGGTTGTATGACTCAGTGCCCCAGACTACTCCTGAAGACTTTTAAGTTGCAAAGAAGATGCTGATCTGCATTGGAAGAGAGATTTTCCTCATCAAGAGTTTCCTATGCCAACAAAATGGTGGGTCCAGTTCCAGGACCATTACTTTGGCTCAGTACATTCATCTGTAAAATGAATGGATTGGACTACATAATATCTAAGGTCATTTTCCAGCATGTGTGAAAGTAATGCTAAGGTTGTAATGGAAGTAAACACAGAAAGACAAGGTCCTGGACAGGAGCCATTCTGTATTGTCTCTTCTTAATCCAGAATTCGCTGCTCTTTTGTTTCCCTTTGAGCATGTTCCATAGGAGTAATTGGCAAAGGTTTCCAACCTGTCTCCCAATTATCATGTGGTTATCAACTTCTCCCAGATTAACTGTGATTGGTGGTAGGTGGGTAGGGAAGATCTATTCATGTTCTTTCTAGCCAATAAGGCTAGGTCATAGATCATAGAATTTCAGAACAAGGAGAGAATTTGGTAAGATCATATAGTTTAGACCCTTCTTTTTCCAGAGGAGGCAACTAAGACCCAGAGAGGTAACGTCTCAGGTTATCACCATCCAGTATTGAAACTTACCTCTCCTGACTCCTAAGTCAGTACCCTTTAATTGGATGATAAAATAGGATGTTCAAGTGTAGGATTGGTGTGATCTCTTGGGACCTTATTCTATTCTAAAGAAGGCTGTGTACTTCACTACACTAACCTGTAGGCTGTGACTAATATTTCTGGAATTCCATTGCTGCCCTCAGCCCTTCCTTCCATAGGATAAGAAAGGTGTTAACTCCACTAAAGGAAAGAAAATAATTAGAGCAATACATTTCAGAGCTAGGAAAGCCTTCAGCACTAAGGACCATGCCATTCAGAAACTGCTTTTGCTCTTAATGTGGCCCTTTGCTCCTCATTCTTACAATCTTTCTCATATATTCCTTTCTCTCCACTCAAATAACCATCATTTTATACACCTGAACAATTGCAATAATCTTTTTTTTTTTTTAATTTTTTTTTTAAACCCTTGTACTTCGGTGTATTGTCTCATAGGTGGAAGATTGGTAAGGGTGGGCAATGGGGGTCAAGTGACTTGCCCAGGGTCACACAGCTGGGAAGTGGCTGAGGCAGGGTTTGAACCTAGGACCTCCTGTTTCTAGGCCTGACTCTCACTCCACTGAGCTACCCAGCTGCCCCCTTGCAATAATCTTTTAATTTGTGTCCTTTCCTTGTCTCTCCCAGATCCAACCTATCCTTCATTTAGCTGTAAAATTTTTTTTTTCTAAGCATAGGCCTGAGTATGTTGCCTCCCCTGTTCACTTCCAGAATTAAATATAAACTCCTATTTGGCATATAAAACCTTTCATCGCCTACTTATACAACTTTACCTTTCCAGTCTTCTTACACTATCTGCCATCCATGAACTCTACAATCCAGTTACACTGCCTACTTGTAATTCTTGAATAAGATACTTCAAGGTCCTATGTCCTTGAACTGGCTGTTCCCCATGCTTGGAATGCTCTGCTCTCTTATCTGTGCTTTTTTGTTTTTCTTGGCTTTCTTGAAGACTCAGCTCAAAGCCCATCTTCTATACTATAGGAAGTCTTTCCCAGTTCCTCCAGATGCTAATGCCTTTCCTTTCATTGCATTATCTGCCACCTTCACTTCCACATATATGTAGCCAAACAAAGGTAAAGAAAATCATGAAACCCATTCTGACTAGGCCCATTACAAATTTGTTATACAAACTCAACTGTGTCCTCATTGCTACTAGGCAAATCACTATTCTTATTAACTTACTATACTATTCTACCAATGCTCTTCCAAAACTTTTCATTCCTCTTAAATCTCCCATGACTCTCTACTCCTACCACCTTCTCAACTGAGAACTTTGCCTTATATTTTACTGAAAAATTTGAGGCCATTTGCCATGCTCTTTTTCTTCTCTCTTCCTCATTTCATATCACTCAGATGCCTTCCACCACTATCTCCTCCTTTACCTCATCTCACAAGAAGAGGCATACTCTTACTTGTACAAGTGATCCCTTTCCATTCAGTCTCCTCCAACAAATTCCCTCTGTTATTCCCTCTCTCACTTATCTTCAACCTCTCCCTGTCTACTGGCTCCTTCTATACTGCCTACAAACATGCCCATGTCTTCATTCTCAAAAAGCCCTCATTTGATCCTTCCATCCCCACTAATATCCTATATCTCTTCTGCCCTTCATGCCTAAACTCCTTGAGAACATCATTTCAATAGATGCTCCCCCCTTTTTTTTTCTTTCCTTTTCTTAACCTCCTATAATCTGGCTTATAGCTTTACCATTCCACTAAGATTGCTCTCTTCAAAGTCACCAGTGGTGTCCAACTGCCAAATCCAATGACCTTTTCTTAATCATTATTCTTGAACTCTTTGTGGTCTTTGACACTAGGTAGACCACCCTCTTCTCTTTCATTCTCTCTTCTCTCTAGGCTTTTGGAACACTACTCTCTCCTAGTTTTCCACCTATCAAATAACTCCTTAGTTTTCCTTGTTGAATCTTCATTTAGGTCAGATTCTCTAATTGTAGGCATTCCACAGGGCTCTGTTCTAGGCCCTTTTCTCTTCTCCCTTTAAGTTACTTCACTGCTGATCTCATCAGTTCTTATGAATTTAATTACTCTTCTTGTGGTATTGATTTTCAAATTTACCTATCTATCCTGCCCTACCCTCTCTTTGCTGACCTATAATCTTCCATTTCCAACTGCCTTTCAGATATCTTAAAGTGGATACCCAGTAGACATCTTAACCTCAAAATGTCCAAAACTAAACTCCTTGTTCTCTGACAAATTCTCTTCTCATCCCAAGTTCCTTATTATTGTAGGGACAATATAATCCTCCTAATTCACTATACTCTCACCTAGATGTCATTCTTGACTCCATACTATTTCTTACTCTCCACATCCAATCTATTGACAAGGTATATAGGTCACCTTTGCCATATCTCTTGAATACATCCCCTTTTCTCCTCAGATAATGTTTAACAACTTTCATTATCTAGTCTTCCTCCTCTCTTCATTCACCTTTCTAATCTTCTTATGCCTTATTTTACAACATGTACTTTTCAATCCAGCTTTCTTGTAGATCCTTAAACTAGACACTCCATCTCTCAGCTGTGGGCATTTTTTTTCTGGCTGTCCTTTCTTCCTGCGGCGCTCTCACCTCTACCCAGTGGTTTCCCTGGCTATCTTCAAGTCCCATCTAAAATTCCACTTTCTACAAGCAAGTCCTTCCCAAACCCTCTAAATTTTGATGCCTTCCCTCTGTTCTTTATTTCTTATTTATCCTGCATATAGCTTGTTTGTATTGCTTGTTGTAGTCTCCATTAAAGCATTAGCTCTTTGAGGGCAGATAGTCTTTTGGCTCCTTTTGTATACCCAGAATTTTGCATGTGCCTGGCATATAGCCTGTTGACTATTATTTCAGAATACCTTCCATTTACTCTTTATATATTCTGTATATACCTAGTTATTTTCATACTACACTAGAATGTATGTTCTTAAAAGGTACAAATGTTTTTTAATTTTTTTTTGGCCTTTTCTCAGTACTGAACATGGTGTCTGACACACAATAAGCACTTAATATGTTGGTTGAATTACTGTTGTTGACAGACCTAATCCCATCCCATTACCCTCCACTTCTCTAAAGCATCATGAAGATGAAGACAAGGACATCTACTCTGGACTAAAGAAGGCCTTCTCCATAATATAGTGACAAAGGTACTGGCTCTGAGGTCAGAAATCAAATCCTTCCTCTGCTGCTTATTACCTCTTCAGTCCTGGGAAAGTCATATAGCTTCTCTGATCCTCAGCTTCTTCATTCATCAAATAAGGTTGACCTTGAGAGCCTCTGAAATCCCTACATGGAATGGGACTATGAACCTCTGACTTTTGAGTGTTTACCTATTTGATCATGCAGCCCCATGAACTGTCATCTTCAAAAATTCTTACATTGTTCCTGCCTCCCTCGCCATGGTTTAAGATGGCCATGGAACTGTTGTCACTTGTAGATTCAGTCCAAGTCTTTGGGACCAGTCACTAAGCAGATATTTTCTGACCCAAATATTGACTGAAACTTTCTAACTCTCTCTAGCCCACTTGTATATAGAGAATGTTCAAATGGACTCCACCCTCTGTAATTCCCAATGGGAAGACCTTGAAGAACTGTTGGTCCTATAGTCCAAACTCCTACTTCTTACTTCCCGAATTAGGGAAGTTCAGGATCTGTCTACTTAGACAAAAAGTACAGCCTTTGCTCCATTATTATACCTCATATTCTCACCCCACTCAACTTACCCCTAGTCCTTCCCAAGCCTTGGTTTGTCCTTCCACTGTACCCTAGGGAATCTTTTATCATTAACATACTCCCCTTTATTCTAGATCTTTTCTGCTCACACTTTATTATGCTCACAATTTTTTTTTTTTTTGCTTGCCCTTAACACTTGGCACTGGTAAGGATTATGAATGCCTATACTGATGTTTTTATTTGCCCTAGGGATGCTGACTATGCCAGGTACCAACCCATCATCTCATAACTGAGCAAAGTAATCCCTCTGCCTCATTATAGTAGTCCTAAATAACAGTGCTCTCTCAAATAATTGCTAATTGTCCCAATAAAACCATCTCACTGTACTGCTTCAACCTCTGCATTGGCTCTCTGCCAGTAGCATGGACTGTAATATAGAATGACATTTGCCTATAGAAGAGGCCCTACCCTTAGTTTGTTTTTCCTTTCCCTCTGGATTATCTACATGGAAATTAATTAGGGTTTTCAAGGGAGAGGAACATTGTTTCAAAAAAGTATTTCCCTGAATGATTACTTAGAAGCTACCTGTGATAGGGATGTAGCCTATTAAGAATAGCATGGGTGGAGGCCATGAGGTAGCTCAGTGGATTGAAAGCCAGGCCCCGAGTTCAAATTGGACCTCAGACACTTTCTAGCTGGGCAAGTCACTTAACCCCAATTGCCTAGTCCTTACCACTCTTTTGCCTTGGAACCAATATTCAGGATTGATTCTAAGATGGAAGGTAAGGATTTAAAAAAATAGCAAAGGCTAATCCTCTGCTAAATTATGGTTTAGGGGGAAAGATAATGAATTCAGTTTTGGACATGTTGAGTTTAAGTTGTCTACTGGACATCTAGTTAAAAATACCTAAAAGGCAGTTGGAAATTCAAGTGTGGAGGTCAGGAGATTGGGGCAGGTAGGGAATTGAGGTTAGGAAAGGTGGGAAATTAGCCCTAGGGAGGGTACTACACTGATATAAAACAAATGTTGGGGTATCTGTCCTTTTAGAGATTTACTTGAACCCACTCTTTCACATTCAATAATAGATAACATAAAAAAAACAAAACACCCATTCTAATGTAATCTTCCTGAAGTAGGAAGCAGTTTCAAGTTGGTCTTTATGTCTTGGAGTCAAAAAGACCTGTGCTCAAAGCTCATTGCTGACACCAGATAACTCACTTAACCAATCCAGACCTTATCTCCGAGACCTTAAATCAATGTAATAAAAGAGTCCAAAAAAAAAAAAAGATTTTCCTAGAGACTCATAATAGGCACTTAATACAGCTTGATTGATGAAGAAGGCTTTGGGAGGCCTGAACTAGGGTGCCTTTATTGGCCCGCTTATCGACCGTTGACTACTTTGACTACCTCTTGGAGAGTACTGGGTGACTCGGCCAGGGACTCCTCCAAGGCCCAGACTGTGCCCATGTTATAAGGCTGATGAATAGATTTACTAGTAAAAAGGCCCGCAAACGTAGCGGGGAAGAATGGTTTCTGATCACGAAGAAGACTCTCCACTTCCAGGAGAGTTATGAGTCTCTTGAGGGGTGGGGCTGGCGCTAGGGGAGGGGCTTGTGTATTTAAGGTCAATTTTTTTGAACCTATAGAAATTTCCCTCCAATTCTGAACCAGCCCCTTGTTGACGAATCTGCTGCCCCTCTCACAGGACTCAGGCCTTGTAAAGCATCAGGATCACTGAAGTGGAAAGGAAATGAGCCCGAATTTAAGCAACTTAGGTCACCCTAAATGCCACGTAAATTCCCTTCGTCAGTCGCTTCAGGGCCCAGCTAACGGCGAATCTGCTGCTTATGAGTGGGGGCCGCGACCAGGCGGCGTCCATTTTTGTTTTGCGGCCGTGCGCTCTCACAGTAACTTTGGGAATCCAGCCCCCCCCTCCTCTTGGAAAGGGCGGAGCCTATTGGGGAGGATAGGTGGGGCCAAAGCACCGTGATGATTCAAACGGCCCAACAAACGAGCTGTCTCGGGTGGGTGCCTCCAATGGGTGGGAGGGCAGGGGGCGGGGCAAGGGAGACCTAGCGGGGTAGGTTGCACGGCGGCTTTGGCGCATTTTCGGCTGGTTTGATTCATCCATTTTGAAGAGACGGGGGAACGGGGGGCTCGGCAGATCCCGGGGGCCTCGATCCTGTAGCGGCGGAGCCCGAGAAGCGAGAGGCCCGGGCCTCGGCGGCCAAAGCAGCTCCGGGGGGGG